>NC_072378.2:23455000-23827500 GCF_028885625.2 Pongo pygmaeus
AGTTGAAATATGGACCCAAGAAAAATAATAGGTGAGTAAAAAAAGAATTTTTACCACAGAACAAAAGTTTATTAAACACAATTATGAATGAATATTAATGTCAACAGAGTGCTTTTTAGATGCCTCCTAAGCTTTGTATGTACCTAAAAGAGATACAACTCAGCTCAGCTGCTAAGGAATAGGCAGACCAGAATGTAGTCAGAGAAATAAACAGTTGAACAGATAATTCTAAAAGGATGTGATAAGTGTTATGGGGGGAATTCGGAGAAAGTGCTGAGGCGTCACACAGGAGAGACCAGCTGTCCCTGGCATAGCTGGTGGAGGTCTTATTAAACAACGATACTAAGGCTGACTCTTGACTATGAAACGAATTTCACAGAGAAACAAGCAAAAAAGCAATAGAAATATTAATTTGTGTACTCTATTTCATGACAATTATATACAAAAACAGAACATTCAAAGCCTTGGGCAATAAAACTGATATTTCTTGCAACAGGCTTTGGCCAAAAAAGAGTGCAGTTCTGTGATGAATATCAGCTTCATCAACATGTCCCAGGCACCGTGATGTTCCTCCTCTGCTCTGCTACGTAACAGAGTGGAGACCAAATCCAACAGTATGAACAACCATCCATCAAAACCACAGTTCTATTATTGAGACAATTTCTGATTGAATTTCCTCAGCAGACTATCCAAGTCGTCATGTTCATCAAGGTATTCAATTTAAATGACCATTAAAACGAAATTAAGTTGGTATTAACCTTGTCTTTTCAGATGATGCCACTGAAAGGTAAACATACCATTCTGACATGTATGAAAATGAAATGATAAATTGGTACACGCAGTGCTTGGAATGGATGGAGTCCTTCTAATGAGTGATTACCTGTGGTATAACTATATTGATTGTGTTTGTACATGTCAAATGGGGCTGGCGAGGATGAACTTGAAGAAATCAATCTTGGAACCTGCTAGGACAGCAGCCTCCTGGTTTCACAGTACTAAATCATGACTTTAAAATTTTGAAGAAAAAGAAAACTGCAAAACTTTGTAAAGGTACCAGTTTCTTCCTGACACTATCTGCCTTGGCAAAAGATTTACTGTCGACTTAAAAGACAAACGTGCTTAGATGATGATTTGTGGAGGACAGATAATTATGAGTACATTTAGAAATACACACTCTTCCAAACCCTACTCTTTCCATATAATGAAGTTATTTATTTCTATTTTTTATTTATTTTTCTTAAAATTACAAACATACTTCGGAGACCCACATTCCTCTATTATTCTTTCAGTATACTGAATAAGAGTTATTTCTATGCTTCTTTCTTTGTGTTGGGCTTAAGATTTATTAGAAGGAATGTGTAAAAACAAAGGCAGCAAAGTTTATATTTTTATTGGGAGTCACTCCCGGAGTAAGTGGGGATAGTTGTGCGCACACACACACACATTCATGCACAAAGAGTGATCAAGTGTGTTATTTAGCAGTGTTTTGCTGGCAGAATAAAGTGTAACTCCTTGTCCGCCCTTTTATTATATTGGGGTTCACACTAGGAGAGTCTGAGGACCTGTGGAACTCCCATTTGCATGAAATAACTTTTGCATCTATTCTGGAGGAAAACTTCCTAAGGCAGATTTGGACAGAAAATTGCTATCAGCGCAAATAAAACAATGCAAAGCCTACTCCAGGGAACGTTGCTCTGCCACCACTACTGAAATGGGTCATCCCCTTGGTTTCTGAATAAAGAATTATGAAACCTGGGGCTAGAATGCTCAGGGAGGAATTTACCAACCCAAATCTTCCCCTTATGGTAGAGAACAAACTTTCAAGGTTTGTTCTCCACCGTAAGTGTGCGAGGGCTGTTAGGGACTGTAATATGGCTGCCGGAGATTGGTGTGTGTACCTCCTTGGTTGTACGTCTCATTTCCAGTTATGATTTTACAATAATCTCTTTCTCAATCTTTGCTTTTAAATATAGGAAGGTACGGCTCACCATGGAGCAGACATTTTCTTCAGGAGCAGTACAGTGTCTAAGATATGCAGAGGTTGTATTCTAATCCTATAACTCAATTCTCAAACACATGGCTTTTAGCCAGGGATATCCTAAAGGAAAATTACACTATATGCGACCCCTCCTTACTCCTCAAATATTATCTATATTAAACACAGCTGAAATTTGAGAGTGTCCTTACAGGTGAAAATTTAATAATTTAACAAAAGGACATTGCTGAATGTGTGGGAACAAAGGAAGGATGAATCTTTCATCGTGACAAAAGACTATTTGCCACATTCTCCCTTAACTTAGAAAAACAGAAAAGAGGCTGGGCGTGGTGGTTCTTGCCTGTAACCTCAGCACTTTGGGAGGCTGAGATGGGTGGATCATTTGAGGTCAGGAGTTCGAGACCAGCCTGGCCAACATGGTGAAACCCCGCCTCTACTAAAAATTCAAAAACTAGCCAGGCATGGTGGAGGGTGCCTGTAGTTCCAGCTACTCGGGAGGCTGAGGCAGGAGAATCTCCTGAACCCAGGAGGCGGAGGTTGCAGTGAGCCGAGATCGCACCACTGCACTCCAGCAACAGAGCAAGGCTCTGTCTCAAAAAAAAAAAAAAAAAAAAAAAAGAAAGAAAGAAATAGATGTACCTTACTTGGTTTTTCCGATTAACAGGCATGTTAGTTAATCCCACATTCATTACTAAATAGTCTAGCAATGTGAAAAAAAATCATTTGAAATCTTAGGTGCTCAAGAATCTTCTCTTTCTTCTTAACTTCATTGAATTTATAAATGCTCTAAAATAAGATAATCACTTCCCCAGTGAAGTACTATTCATATGTGTTACATATCTGGCATACTTTTATCCTTTTAAAATTCAGCTAAACAACTGAACCAAAGTTTTTCCATTTCCCATTTTTGGATCAATAAGGGTGTAAAATTCATTTTTAATTTTTAAAAAGCTATTTATGCAATTAAATTATAGTGACTGTGAATTTTTAATTTGATCAACATGTATGCATATATAAAATGGGGTGTGTTTATTTTTTAAATATATTAGAATGGTGTTTGCAAGTGGATAGTATGTTTGCTTGAATCTATACCCATTTTGTAAGTTAAATAGTACTGAAGCCTGATGGTCCTAAAGGCTGCTGGAAAATACTGATCAGTCTTGGAGGCACTGCTGAGTTATCCATAAAGTAAAATCTGGGACTGGGTAGAAATACAGTAAAATAAAAATTAAGAATCTACACTGATGTCTAAGGTTTCAAAGAATCCTAAGAAGTAGTCACTGTGCTATGAAATACAGATTTTACTCTCCTTGTCACTTGGATAGGAATAACAACAGCAGCAATATATTCTCATTAAATAATGATATAATATAAAGGTAGTATGTTCATTGTAGAAAATTTGAAGAATGCATAGAAGCACTAAGAAAAAAAATTAAAATCATGTCTAATCCATTGTGTACTAGAGAGCTAAGGAGCTAGTGTGTGTGTGTGTGTGTGTGCGCGCGCACGCACACACGTGCATAAACATTATGCTTTCTATATCTGCTTCCAGCATTTTCCTATGCATAATTTCCACAGAACCCTAAAAACCACAGTGGTCTGTATTCTGCTATTTCATTAAAATTATTAGGGAAGCATTTCCCAGGCTGTTGAAAATTAGATAATGGGATGTTGAATCTCAAGGAGAGGTAGAGATAGAGAGAGGTGATTCATGGCACGGCTTTATTAAGTAGTGAATTTTTCCATTTCTGTGTGTGTGCATGCGAGAGAGAGAGAGAGAGACAGACAAAGAGAGGGAGAGAGAGAAAGGGAGAGGCAGACAGAATGTCACATTCAAGGCACTTATTTGTGTGTATCCTGTATTTCCTTTTTGGTAGAATGTGAGAATTAACTCAAAAATAAATTTAGGCCCATAGTGGTCAGACATCTGGAGTATAGAAGGTAAAACTTTTATAAACAACCCATAATAACTAATTCACTGTTACGGAATACAGCATCTAAATTCACAATAATATGCCAAAGAATTTCTGCTATTACAGCTATACATCTATTTATTTCTACAGTTCTAAATTTTTGCACAGGAGTCCCTGTCTGTGTCCTCAGTTGACCATTACCACTTGCTTGTTCTTAATTGCCCCATATCAAATTTTAAACCAAAGAAAATAACATATGGGTCTTCTTCACAAAGCTCCAACTGTTTGTCCTAAAAATCCAAAATGAACTATCACCATTAATTTCCTAGCCACATCTTTCTCAATAATGACATTTTGATGACCAACTATAAAAATAACTTTATTGTTAAAAGTTAAATTCTACAAGTCAATAAAATTATAGTTGAATCTAAAAGACCCACTGCTTCCTTCCTCTTATTTAGGTCTTCTCTAGTTTACTTCCTCCCTTTGTTCTCCCATTTATATTTCTTCTACCCTTTTTCATTCCTGCCTGCCTTTGTTTCATTAATTCTTCCTTTATTCTCTTTCCATTTTTTGCACCTTTATTCAGTAAACTTACTTGAATGTGCTGAATTTACTGAAATGTATGGCATACTCACCATATATACACAGCTGTGTTTTTCTGCTGTGTGCAACCTGAAAGCGTTGCTTATTTCATCACAGTTGCAGAGATGAGCATGATATCAGGGATGAATATACCAGTGCACCAAAGTGTCTATTATAAACTCAACTGCTCTTATGTAGACAGAACGACAAATGAACTGAAAATTCCACCAACCTTGGAGAGCCCTCTAGGTGCTAATGTTTGACAGTCAGGATTCTAAGCAGGCTGCCTGGCAAAGCAATAAAAGCCTTAAATGGTTTGGGGACCACCGGTCCCTGCTTTGTAAAGTATTCATGAAGTGGAATGACGATGACCTGCTACCTTGATATGATTTTCAGTCGCCTCAAGCTCTCTCTGCATTCAGTTTGACCTCCTTTGCTACCTTTGACATTGATCTGTTCTTGAGATTGTAGCTATAGGCTTTATGTTTGAACCTGAGATTAAAGTTGGATATGAAAGTCACCATAATATCTCTGTCTATAACTTGATGAGCTGCTATTGCAGTCCTTTGTACTGATCAGAGTGGCCACTGAAAAGTCCATTTGGAAAACAAGATCTTCCGGGACTTGAGTTGTGATAAAACCATTGCAGAAGGTTGAGGGGAAAGGGGGAAGAAAAAGAACGGTTGTGACACTAAAGACCATTCCTGAATTATAGCAGGAAATCAGAGGGAGTTGCTAAAAATAGCCACAAGCACTTTGTATTTGATATTGGTTCATCCAATACATTCAGCTGGAAATGACAAAATCATTATTTTCCCTTCTCCTCGTGGTTCTCACTTACTAAGATGCCTCAACGTGTTTCATTTCCATTACTCTTTTCCCGTCTGCTTGCTTTACCACCAGCAAGCTTTTTTATTCTATGTCTCATCCCCAATATAGTCGGGAATATTTACATTTGTCTGTGCTTAATAGTAATTTTCTACGTTCTCCTGTGTCCCTCGTGGCTTTTCACAATAATGAATACTTTGCAAAAGGTAATGAATTTCTGACTTTTTTTTCTCTTGCTGTCTCTCTCTTTCATTTTTTTCCTCCTCTGCCCTTTTTTCTGGGACTATTCTTGAGTTATTCAGAATAAAGGGAAAACTACATAATGAAGAATGTAATGCCAGTAGGAAAATACAATTGTGCCTTCCAGGTACTAAAAGAGGAGAGAGGAAGACGGCACAGCACAGCTGATAACGTGGGTGCCCTGCCTCTCCTGTAAAGGGGATCTTTTCTCTAGCTAATTTCTACTTAGAAACAAAAGATTTTTCAGAGAATGGGGAGAGAGGACTGAATGATGCTCCAATTTGCATTTCTGTTCACATAATACCCATGTTCAGTTGACTAGAGAAAGGTTCTTTTTTTGCCTTGTTTCAGATGGAAGCACCTGTTTAAAAATACTTGAATCAAATTTTATTCACAATTACTATTTTTCTCAAACCTGTCTCTGATTGCCAAAGAAATACATTCTGAAATCTATTGGGTTTTTTTTTTTTTTTTTAAGTAAGTCTGCACTAAATAACTTACAGTAGCATGGCATAGTAAGAAAGAACGTTGTTTCAGGAACTGAAGATATAGGTTATAATCTAAACTATGTCATTAACTAAGTGTTATTAAGTAAATAATTTAAGCATCTTGGTCATCATTTATTTTCTTATAAAATTAGGAGTTTGTATCAGATCATCTGTAATTTACTTCCCAGTTTTAAAAACAAGTCTGGTCTTCTGTCAGTCTTGCAATTCAAAAACCGTGTCTCTGAAGCAGATCATGTGCATAGCCCAGCCTATGGTAGGAAAGTCAGCCCTCCCCTCAGGATGAAAGGTGCTTGCAGAACCTCCACCCACACACCTTCCACACAGGGGTTTCTGATGCTTTTGCAGAACTGAAAGAACTGGAATAGAGATACACTGATTTCCACAGAAATTCTAAGGGAATCACTGTAAATTGTCTAAAACCACTTTAAGTCCTGTGATCTAACAACCACATTTTCCAACTCACGTGTTTTTGGACTGCTCTGGCTGCTATCTGCTATGGCTGACAGAATTCTGAAACACACATTAGTGCTTTTAAAGTGTGCACAGGAATCACTAGCTCATTACTGCTTAATTCCGTTGCATCATTTCTTAAGGAGTTGTTACTGAGATAGGAAACTGGAAATGAGAATTATATTAGTAACAATTTTTTTTAAAGAAAAAATACTTTTTTTTTTTTTTTTTTGAGACAGAGTCTTGCTCTGTCACCCAGGCTGGAGTGCAGTGGCGTGATCTCAGCTCACCGCAAGCTCCGCCTCCTGGGTTCACGCCATTCTCCTGCCTCAGCCTCCCGAGTAGCTGGAA
The DNA here is from genome assembly GCF_028885625.2 of Pongo pygmaeus. Classification (NCBI taxonomy): domain Eukaryota; kingdom Metazoa; phylum Chordata; class Mammalia; order Primates; family Hominidae; genus Pongo; species Pongo pygmaeus. The sequence continues at coordinate 23,461,873 of NC_072378.2, forward strand.
CTACAGGTGCCCGCCACCACGCCTGGCTAATTTTTTGTATTTTTAGTAGAGACGGGGTTTCACCATGTTAGCCAGGATGGGCTTGATCTCCTGACCTCGTGATCTGCCCTCCTCGGCCTCCCAAAGTGCTGGGATTACAGGCGTGAGCCACCACACTTGGCCGGGAAAATATATTTTAAAAATTACCAGTTAAAATAGTGATTCCTTGTCAAACTAGACTATAGGCTCCTTGAAGGCATGAAAATAATTTTGTTATCTATATCTCTTGATTACCATATTCAGTGTCAGGCACTCGAAACTAATCATAGGCCATCAAAATATGTTAGATTGATGGCTGAGAAAGGCTGAATCATTTTGATATTTTAAAAATAATTCAAAGTAATGGTGTCTTGAAAGTGATAACTGAGTTTTAAAATATTCAATATGCCATTTATTCTGTGGAAAAGAACTAATAGTCTGCTAAACATTTGCTGATTACTTTTATCTGACTTTCCTCTCTTTTCCCCTTCCACCTTCCCTTTCCATTTTTTTTTTTTTTTTTTTTTTCTACCTTTGCTGCTCCCTTACAAAAAGATTCAGGGCAGACCTAAGTGGAATGGACAGGATCCAGTTCCCTCTGTTGGAAACACCCACGCCTCTTGCCTGACTCCTCCCACTGCTGTCCCCACCCCCACTCCCCCGGCTAACTCCTAGTTTTCTTTATCGCTCAGCTCTGACTTTGCTTCTTCATGGAAACCCTTTTTTGATAGCTCCAGCCTGCTAAGATGGCTTCATGTGTGTTAAGACAGCATCTTGCACTTAGCTTTTTCCGTAGCACTCATCACAACTAATATGAATGCTTCATTTGTAAAAATTGTGGAACTCAATTTCCATGCACAAATGATCTCTGGAATATGCTTAATATGACACCTGACAACACTGATAACATTTCCATGAAAAACCATCATCCTGGTCCCTTTACTTTCTCCAATTTTTTCCGCTGTTGGGAATACCATTTCCTCTTCTCGACACGTTTGTAATGTTTAGTCTTGCGACTCTCTGTAACTTTTCATGCAAAAACAATCTTCATATTTTTCTCTGAATCCTATCCTTTTAATTCTTCTTTCCCTATCTGTCATAGGCATAGAAGACAGTGAAGATGGCCAGGCACGGTGGCTCCTGCATGTAATCCCAGCACTTTTGGAGGCCAAGGTGCGAGGATCACTTGAGGTCAGGAGTTTGAGACCAGCCTGACCAACATGGTGAAGCTCTATGTCTACTAAAAATACAAAAATAAAACTTAGCCAGGCTTGGTGGCGGGCGCCTGTAATCTCAGTTACTCGGGAGGCTGAGGCAGGAGAATCACTTGAACCCAGGAAGTGGAGGTTGCAGTGAGCTGAGATCGAGCCACTGTACTTCAGCCTGGGTCTCTGCCCTTTCCACCTTTATTCAAGAAGCCCCTATGGTGTCTGGTCATCCTTAAGATTAAACACAAATTTCTATGCATGAATTTTTGGGGCTACCTCACACAATGCCATGCTACTGATACCCTTAGCTACTCTAAACCGCTTTTTCTTGTCTAGGCAAGAATTCAACAACCCTCTCTTAAGGATGGGCACATGACTTTGTGTCTTTTCAGCTTTTAAAACTCAAGTCCTGAGACACTTTTTTTTTTTTTTTTTTTTTTTTTTTTTGGTGAGACAGTCTCGCTGTCAGCCAGGCTGGAGTGCAGTGGTTCAATCTTGGCTCACTGCAACCTCCACCTGTCGGATTCAAGCGATTCTCCTGCCTCAGCCTCCTGAGTAGCTGGGACTACAGGCATGTGCCACCACGCCTGGTGATTTTTTTTTTTGTATTTTTAGTAGAGATGGGGTTTCACTGTGTTAGCCAGGATAGTCTCAATCTGCTGACCTCATGATCCACCCACCTCGGCCTCCCAAAGAAGTGCTGGGATTACAGGCGTGAGCCACTGTGCTCAGCCAAGACACTTTTATCAGTCTCACTCTATCCAAGAAAGTAATCACATATGAGAAAAATAAATCTCCCTGAATGGCCAGATTTCCAATATACTGGAAAACGATTGAAGACTTACTAGAGCCTGCACCCATGAAAACAAAACAATAATAGAGGAAAGAAAATTATCTTAATAGGTGTTGTAGGCACACCCATAGATGATATAATAAAGTTATTCTTTTTGTTTTGTTTCTGAGACGGAGTTTCACTCTTGTCTCCCAGGCTGAAGTGCAGTGGTGTGATCTCGGCTCACTGAAACCTCTGCTTCCTGGGTTCAAGCAATTCTCCTACCTCAGCCTCCCGAGTTGCTGGGATTACAGGCATGCGCCACCACACCCAGCCAATTTTGTATTTTTAGTAGAGATGGGGTTTCACCATGATGGTCAGGCTGGTCTTGAATTCCTGACCTCAGGTGATCCACCCACCATAGCTTCCCAAAGTGCTAGGATTACAGGCGTGAGCCACCACGCCGGGCCTATATATTTTTTTTTATTTCTGAACTTTAAAGTGGTCATATTTCCCTTTTAAATTCATTGATAACTTTGAGATATATTCTCACATCTAATTCTGCTTGATGCAGCACACAGCTGGGAGTAAACATTTATACGTGCTACTGGAAGGTTTCTGGTAATTCAGGTCATGTGGGATTCTGTCATGAATTCATTTTCATTACTCTAATATTGTATAATAAGACACTTGTAATATAAGTTAAAACATTTATAATAAGATATACATTACAAGGTCCCTTTGACATTACAAATAAAGAAAAGGTACACATTAGTGATAATTTTAACAAGTGAATGTATAAACCATATATTTTCTCACATATGCTAATTGCTGTACTATGAATAGCCAATGACTGTTTGCAAAATATTTTGCAGATGTCAAATCTGTGCAAATACTTATCATCCTAAGAATTTCAAAAATGATAGTCAAAGGCATAGACAGAAAAAAAGAAACACCCCAATTATGATTAATAAATGAACAAAGGAAATACATTACCTATGAAACACTAAAAGCAAATGTGTTTTTTATTACATCTAATGAGACTATGACCGATAATATAGGAATCTAATATGGCAAGCTGCCTTTAATTCACAAACAGGGGAGTCTTCCTGGTTATTAAAATGCTATCTGTGAGGAAAGCCAAGCTGGTAAATGTATGTCATGCCAAAAATGACATTGTTTTGAAATTTATGAAGTATCTTTAAATCGTATGGAGTGGTGTTAAAAGAAAAAACTACATTGTCTATAAAAATATTACTACTTTTGATCATCTCTTTGATATGTTCAGGTGTGTTAGGTTAATCCAGCTTTAAAATTAGGTAAAGGAAAGAAGAAACTTCTTTATTGAGCACTCTGTATGCCAAATGTTATCAACAGGTGACCTATCCCCCCCAGTCTATTTATTCATCTATCTATCTTGTATTTATCTATCTTCTCATGTCTGTGAGGCAGGTATTATTCCCCAGTATTAAAGACGAAGACACAGCAGCGACGGCCCATAAAACCTTGTCTAGTGTCACCAGAGCAAACTGGGAGCTTGGACTCAGACCTGCTGGTTTCCAGCCTAGGTAACTTCTTCTGTGATGACAGCTTTATTTGCAGTGATGACCACATTGCATCACGATGGTCTTTTTGGCTGCTACCCTCTCCAGTGGATTATAGGTTCTTAGTTGCAGGGGTAGTCCCATAATAATTATGATATCCACATCCGCCAGCAACGTGGCTGGCACATAGCAGGCCCTCAGCAAATACATGTTTAATTGAACTGAAAACATGTTGCCTGCACTGGTTTAACAGCATGATAAATCCAGATATTTCAACAGTCTACATCTTGCAAAATACAGTGAATTGGAGACAAGGACTGGTGTGAACTAACCTAAATGCTATGTGGTGGCCAATTCTTTACCAGCATCCTCATTGTTAAGTTAAATATCAGCTGACATCAACTCAATTCACATGAGAACAAAGGGAACTTTCACCCATTACTTTTTTTATTTTAGCAAATGTGGTTTCCATGTCCTTTTTTTCCACCCAAATATTTATTTCCCCAACACTAGGAAAATTATATTTACTGTTTCCAAACAATAGTAGTCACTGGTTCAGCTTGTTACAATTTTATATCTTCACAATGTGCTAGTATGCCTGAAATTCACACAAAGTAAATAAATTCTATTAGCACGAGGTAGTTATTTTTATCATCCCGGTCATACATGTAAGGAAATGTTACAATTCACAGTGAATGTTGCTGGCATGCAGACAGAGACCACAGGAAACAGAGATATATTTAAACTGACAGGAGCTTTATGCCTTAAGCTTTATCAGGACGTACAGGGGAAAGTCCCCTTTTTAACCAGCGTTCATTGCCCTGACTTGTACAAAAATTATTTTCCCTGTAGCTACCCCTGCAGGCCAGCAAAGTAAAAATTTAGCTCAAGTAAAAATCATCACCAAGGCCTCCCTAGGACCTTCCAGTCTGTAATTTTTTGTTCCCACTGGCCACCAGCCTACTGCTGGATACCATACCAATCAGAGCAACAGAAAGACACTGGAGAGGGAATAAATGCATTTTCTCCTTTTCCTCTTAACGAACAACTCCTTTCTTTTAACATAAGGTGAGGATATTAAGCTGATAGTTTTCACATTTACCAATCATCAAAAAAAATTAAAATTCCACTGTGTCTGTTGGGATTGAAGCTAGAAAATGACTTTATTGGCCAGATGCAGTGGCTCATGCCTGTAATCTCAGCACTTTGAGAGGCTGGAGGATCACTTGAGGCCAAGTTTGAGGCCAGCTGGCCAACATGGTAAAACCCCATCTCTACCAAAAAATACAAAAAGTAGCTGGGAGTGGTGGCACACGCCTGTAGTCCCAGCTACTTGGGAGGCTGAGGAAACAGAATCACTTGAACCCAGGAGACGGAGGTTGCAGCAAGCTGAGATGGTACCACTGCACTCCAAGCCTGGGCAACAGAGAAAGACCTGAAAAAAAAGAATGAAAGAAAGAGAGAGAGAGAGAGAGAGGGAGGGAAGGAAGAAAGGAAGGGGAAAAAAAGAAAAGAAAAAGAAAAAAGAAAAGAGGACGTTATTTCTAAAGTAAGTAAACAGCCCTGAACAGGAGATAGCAAACTATAGCTTCAGGCCAAATCTAGCCCTCCACCTCCTTTTGTATGTTTCACAAACTAGGTTTTTTGTTGTTGTTTGTTTCTTCTTTAAAGGCTTTAGTAGAAGAATGAAGAAGGTATGAGCTGTTAGGCCGTTTACATGATCATATTTAATCTGGCTGTAATCTAAGGCCTTGACTCTTGACCAGGGAATGGAAATTTTTTTTTCTGTAAAGGGCCAGATATAAAATATTTTCAGTTTTTTAAACTACACATTTGCATATTTTTCTCCCACCCCCAAACACTTAAATAATGTAAAAAAAAAGAAAATTGCTGGGGGCCATACGATATCAGAAAAACATGTGTGTGCCAGATTTGGCCAGCAGGCGGGTTTTTGCTGGTCCCTGGCCTAGGGAATGGTTGACCTCAAGATAGAATAGAAACTGAATCACCACATGGAGGAAAGCTCCCCACCAACCAAAGATTCTTCACATCAGCAGCCTCTGCCATGGACCATTGTGTGACTGAGAAATAAACATCTTCTGTATTTGAGCCAGGATGTATGTTTAGGTCTAGGTGTTACAGAAGCTAGGTTAACCTAACTAATACAGAGAAGATAGCTAAGGCAGGGCATCTGAAAAGATGACAGGTAAACACAAATCTGAAGGAGAAAGCCAGGCAGATGTTTGGGAGAAGAGAATTCCAAGCAGAGGCCCCGGAGTTAGGAGCACATCTGTAGTGTTTGAGGAACAGAGAGAAGCAAGTGAGTCTGGATTAGAATGCTCAGGAAGAAGGCTATGGGGATTTGAGTTTACCGAAGAAAGAGGCAACTAAATTTTGTAGAACCTCACAGATCATGGCTTGGTTTTATTTAGAGGGAAATGGGAAGCTTCTAGAAGGTTCTGAGTTGAGTAGTGACATGACAAGGCTGTAGTAACAATGGTTTCACTCTGACTGCCTTACTGAAAATGCATAAAGGGGATCTCTGGTGGAATTGGGAGACCAGTTAGGAGACTACTGCAGTCATTCAAGAGAAAGATGATGGAGACTGGGAATAAAATTGCAGCAATGGAGAAGGTAAAGCCCGCAGGACGTGCTGAAGATGGGGTGTGGCATAAGAGAAAAAGAGAGAACTTCAAGATGACTTCATTTTTCTTGTCCTGGGTGAAGTTGATATTTACTGAATTGAAAACAAATAGAGAAAGAGGAGGTTTGGGAAGTATAAGGTGCTCAGTTTTCTGTATGTTAAGTGTGAGATGTCTGTTGGATATCAAAAGGAGGTCACATTAGCAGTTGGAATATGCAAGCCTAGGATTCAAGGGAGAGGGTAATGGGATTCCTGTCTAATATATATCCTTTTCTGCACTACTATGATAATTTTTATTGCATTGGTCTATATATTTGTTGCATTATTTTCCTCTCCTAGTTTGCTTACTCACTGAAGAAAGGACCAATTATTAAAAACAATTTTGTATACTGTATGGCACACAGTACAGGTAATAAATGTTTAAAAAATAAATTAATAAGTGTATTTAGGCAAGTCCACAAACACTAGAGAAAGTGCGTTCCTGGGTAAAGTTGTCAGATCTGTAAAAAATAGTAATTGTTCATAATGTTTCTACTCTGAAATAGAAACATTTTATTTAAAATAGGGAGGATCAAAGAGCTTTAGAAAATAATGAAGAGCCTATGTCCAAAAACTTCACAATTCCTCTGGGTAAATGTAATCTTAACTAAAATTTGGGATCACTGCTATAAAACTAAAATCATATTTGTTGTGTGAAAATATCAATACGATTATATTTGATATCCAACTTTTATGGGAACCTACCACCCATTAAGCATTTTATTCCCTCTCTTGCTCTTGAGATCTATTTGTGAAGGTTGTGTCTACTTAATAGTGAAAAATAATCTGAACTGTTATATTTTTCCAAGAGAAATAAGAAAAAATTGAAAGGCAGAAACCACTGTTACACTATATGATGAGTCTTTGCATCTTCTGAAATAATATAGAATACACTTCTTTTATTTTCAGGAACAAAACCAATTCTGCTACAAATGAATTAGGGTTCATAGCTCTCCTTAGGAAAATAAATCATAGCAGGTATTAAATAACATTTTGGATTCTCAACTGTATTTCAGCATCTTTTTTCTAGCATCTTAATAAGGACCTTTGAGCAATGTGGTGTTTCTTGCCATTTGCACCTGTGAGTAGGCTGTGGCGGGTGGAAATGAAACTTCGTGTTTTAAATAGATTGAGGAGTAAGAAGGGATCTTTTGCAGGTTAAGGCAATTACTTAGTTTTCCTGGATGTGACAAATTTTCATTGTTCCAGAACATAACCCTCCGCACAAAATGGAGGTACATACTTACTTGTTTTGCAGCTTAAGCAACTGACTCGTTTTTCTTTTCCCCATCCTCCACAACCATCAGACACATGTACACATTCCTCCTTACCCACACTCTCCAACACATAAAATTCAAACAGCCTATTGTCCTGGCACCTCATCTCGTTTAGAATTATTTATGGTTTCTGCATTTTTAATTAATGAATGCTTTGGAAAATGTCCTACTCCACTGAATAAATATAAGTAATAGCATAATACATATATTGTTTATGGATATTTTTATAGAGTTTTGGATATCAGGTCTTTGGTGAAAAATGCAACTTCATAGGATAAAACCACTAATGAATGCTTTTTCAACTTAGATGCCTCTCCAAGGAATTAACTGAAGACGCTGAAGACATACGTGCCAAGTTTAAATAACACTTTGGTTACAAAGATTTTCTTACATTTTTTATCTTTTTTGAATTAAACATATATCTGTTAGAAAATCTAGTATTTTAAACAATTATTTTGTAAAGCAAGATTGCATATTGAGTTCTCTGGAAAGCAGGCCCTAAAGTGGGGTTTAGTGTTTAAGATGTTTTTAAAGCAGCGTGCTCTGCATATGCCTGAGACCTCTAGCAGGGAGGGAGAGAAACTGGCATAGGAAGAAAGAGAAGATGGACTGAGATACAGGCCTGGCAGCCTCAGCCCAACCAGGCGCTCTGTAGCTTCATTAGGCTATTGCAGTTTTCCCATTTTAGGCCTAAATGGCCACACTATTATACCTAATGCTTTGAACACCAAGGCATGTGGCCTCCCCAAAGGTTGTGACCTTGAGTAGCGTGTCTCTGCAGCTGAAGCAATCCCATGAGGTGCTGACAGCTGAATGCTGTCATACTCTTAGCAGTGAGGTCCACAAGCCTTCCCTAAAGGGGATCTGCATGGTACATCTTCCCATTCACCACTAGCAACTTCTTATTTCATTATTTTACCTTGATATCTTTAAATAAAAATGATTCCTATTATTTATTAAGTATCAGCTATGAGCAGACACTCTAAAAAGTTCTACATGAAGTATGTCATTTAATACCTATACCACTCTATCACCTACCAAATTATTTTAGCTCCATTTTATGAATAAGGAAACCTGGACACAGAACACTGAAATTTATAAAGGTCACATGAATAGAATTTGAACCTGGGGACTCTAGCTGCAAATATGGAAATTTTTAACCCTACAGTACAGGTGCCTTCCAAAAGGAAGCAAAACAGAACATAAGGCAATAAATCATCCTGAATGTCCCAAATTCATTTTTGGTTAAGTGTACCTGTTTCCATTTAGATTTTGTAAGCTGAATTATATTTGTATAAAAAAAATTTTCTCTAATTATGCTATTGCACACAAGAGGGTGACCCTCATAGTGATTTATGTTTGATGTCAAAGATAGGACAAACACAAATGAATACATAAAAACGAATGTGAAAAAAAGCAAATAAACCAACATCTCCATTTAATAGTACAACCTGTTTAACCAGCAATCTAATAAGGCTGAATGATTGATTGTAGATCCTTGAAATAAACTTTTATTTTTATACTTTATCAGGTGACTGATAGGAGACATAATACTCAGTGTAATAAATATATAACAATAAAATTTAATTTAAAGATCTAATTCTCAAAGAAATGGAAAGTGTTAATGAAACCACTTAAAATATATTACCATGTATTTTGCAGGCATTTAAAAATGCCTTGTAAATTTGAAAATGTACAATGCACTTACTCCCCAAAAGAATATACTGTATAAACTTCAACCAATATTTTTTATTAAATACAAATTAAATATTAAATTTATTTATTATAAATTAAAAACTAATTTATAATATTAGAAAAGAAATATCCAAACATTGAGAGCTATCAGTTTGTGGACTACTTTTGCACAGGATGTGATACTAACACTAGAGTTACTAAAGCCAAGACTAGGCAAAACATGTATACTGGGAATAGAAAGAGCAGAGGACAAGTCGCCCGAATGGTTCAGGTCTATTTCTGAATTTCTAGAATGAGCGGTTATAAAGGACTCATTAAATAGATACAGAACATATTTTTAATAAACAGTTTATTAAACATTACAATCACTTTTTAAAAAGTTTTATTTTATTTCCAAGATGGTAAAAAAGAGGATTTTAGTGTGTCTCAGACACTTGGAAATAGCACGATAGTGCATAAAGATGAACTCTGTGAACTTAAATTTTTTTTTTTTTTTTCAAGATGGAGTCTTGCTCTGTCACCTAGGTTGGAATGCAACGGCGTGATCTCAGCCTACTGCAACTTTCGCCTCCCAGGTTCATGCGATTCTCCTGCCTCAGCCTCCCAAGCAGCTGGGATTACAAGCATGTGCCACCACGTCTGGCTAAGTTTTTTATTTTCAGGAGAGATGACATTTCACCATGTTGGCCAGGCTGGTCTTGAACTCCTGACCTCAGGTGATCCCCCTGCCTCAGCCTCCCAAAGTGCTGGGATTACAGGTGTGAGCCACTGTGCCTGGCTCAAGCTTTAATTAAAGAAGGAATATGGGAATCCACCAGAATCATGAAGGACACCCCACACTCTGGGGAGGAAAATACCAGCATACAGTCCATGTCATGGTATGCAGCTGATAAAAGAGAGTGAAGCTCCAGTATGTGAAAGGGGAAGACAGTCTCCCTCTGTGACTCACCCTATCACTGGGAATCTATTCCAGGCCGAGGGAGAGCACTTTGTTTCTTCCAAGCCCTGGAGCTAATTTGGGGAGAGGCTTGGAGATACTGTGAGGGAAAGATACTGGGAAAAGCTGCAGACATTTTCCCAGACCCAGGACCAAGAGCAGGACATCATTTTTCATCTGACAGCATAAAAAGTCAGTCTTTCTTTGGTGACCTGGCAGCATGGCTGTGCAGGCATTTTAGTCTCAGGTCAGAAATTGCAGCATCTGTTCTGGAGTAGGGTAAGAGTCTCCATAGCCGGAACTGTGGAAAGTACCTCAGCAGAAGATGCTAGAATTTTGTTGTCCCCCACTGCATGCCTGGGGCAGGAGGAGAGCTGCTACAGCTGCAGTTTCTCTTTAGCGACAAGACTTTCAGCCAGGGCCACCTTGGCAACCTGGATCCAGTAGTCACGTGCCATTGCTTGGTGCCCCGGCTGTTTTCCTGAGATCATGGTGCAGTGGGGCCCTCTCCACTCCACTCCTAGACAGGAATCCAGGCATTTGGATCCCCTACTTACCTGGATCAGCAGCTTGAGCTGCCCCAACCTTCATGGAACTTTCATGGACATAGACTGTGGTATAGTAAGGACTCTCTGATCCATACCCAGGCAGATTTCTAGGTTTTCAGATCACCCTTTGGCCTGAATCAGCAGCCTGAGCTGCCCTACCCTTCCTGTGCATAGATCAAAATGCAGTGGGGCTTTTGCTCCACATGTAGGCAGATCTTCAGACATTCAGAGCACCCACTTGCATGGACTAGCAACCTGAGTTGTCCTATCCTTCCTGTGCAGATCTCCTGGTACAGAGGGGCCCTCTTTTCTTTACATCCAGACAGATCACCAGACACTCGGAGCACCCGTTCACCTAGTCCAACAGTCCTATCCCCACCTTTCCTGGGCATAGACTGTGATGCAGTGGGGCCCTCTCTGCTCTAAGCCTAGGCAGATCTTGAGGCATTCAGAGCACTCACACACCTGAATCAGCAATCTGACTCACCCTACCCTTCCTGTGCAGAGGTCTTGGTGCAGGGGGGCTCTCTCTGCTCCACGTCCAGACAGATTTCCAGGGATTTGGAACACCTACTCACCAGGAACAGTAACCTGACGTGCCCTACCCTTGTTGTGCAAGAGGATCTCTTCATTCCACTCTCAGGCAGATCTCTAGGTATTTGGAGCACCCACTCTCCTGGATTAGGAGTTCAGGCTGTCCCTCTTCCCACATAGAGAACTTGGAGCCAAGGAGGTTTCCCAGCTCCACACCTAGGCACACCTCTCGGTGTTTGGTGGCCAACCACTGAATTCTCTCTCAGAGAAGGTGCTTGTGCCTGCCATTAGGGGACCTATAGGCAGACCTGCCCAGTCTTGTCCCACCCATCTTGGCCCCCACCTCCCACGGCTGAGCAGGGAGCTCAGACTACTGTGCACTCCACAGATCAGCCCATTGCATGAAGCAACAGAGAGCTTTTCCCAGTAAACAGAGATCAAATATATACCCAGCCACACTGGCCACAGCTGGCTCTTCCTAAAAGTGCCGTTAACTGGCTTGTAGATAAAACTGCACATTCCAAAACAAAGCAGAAGTGCATGGAAGCTATAGAAGCAAAGCCAAAAGACCCTACTCACCATTCTCTAGTCACACGCCTTAGGGAGAAAGGGAAAGAAAAAAATAATAATATTATAGAAAAAGAGAAGGGTTCAATTCAACTTGAAAACTTAACTATCCTAAATTAAACAACTTGCTCCTGAATGACTTTAGGTAAATAACAAAATTAAGGCAGAAATAAAAGAAAAATCTTTGAAATAAACAAAAACGGAAACATAACATACCAAAATTTCTGGCATTCAGCAAAAGCAGTGTTAACAGGAATTGTTTATAGTGCTGAATGGCTACCTCATAGAGGTAGAGAGATCTCAAATTAATGGCCTAACACCACATTTAGCAGAATTAGAAATGAGGAACAAACTAACCCTTACCTTAAAAGAAGAAAATAAGTAAAATCAGAGCAGAACTGAAGGAAACTGAGACTCAAAAATCAACACAAAGAGCAATGAAAGCAAAAGTTTGTTTTTGGAAAGGATAAACAAGATCAATAGACAGCTAGCTAGATTAACCAAGGAAAAAATGAGAGAGAAGATCCAAATAATTACAATCAGAAATGACAAAGGTAACATTACGACTAATCCCACAGAACTACAAAATATCCTCAGACACTATTATGAACATCTCTATTCACACAAACTAGAAAATCCAGTGGAAATAAATAAATTCCTGGAAACACACAGTCTTCTAAGATTGAACCATGTGTTAGTCTGTTCTAATGCTGCTCTAAAAACATACCTGAGACTGGGTAATTTATAAAGGCAAGAGATTTATTGGACTCACAGTTCCACATGGCTGAAGAGGCCTCACAATTATGGTGAACGATGAAGGAAGAGCAAAGGGATGTCTTACATGGCAGCAGGCAAGAGTGCTTGCACAAAGAAACTCTCGTTTATAAAACCATCAGATCTCATGAGACTTATTCACTACCATGAGAAGAGTATGAGGGAGCCACCCCCATGATTCAATTATCTCCACCTGTCCCCACCTTGATATGTGGGGATTATTACAATTCAAGGTGAGATTTGAATGGGGACACAGCCAAACCATATGAAATCAGGAAAAAATTAAAACCTTGAACAGACCAATATGAGTTCCAAAGTCAAATCAGTAATAATAAGTCTACCAACCAAAAAAGACCCAGACCAGATGGATTTACAGACAAATTCTACCAGATGTACAAAGAAGAGCTGGTACCCATCCTACTGAAAATATTCCAAAAAATCAAGGAGAAGGACTCCTCTCTAACTCATTCTGTGAAGCTAGTGTCACCTGGAGACCAAAACATGGCAAAGACACAATGAATAAAAAAATCCTCAGGCCAATATCTCTAATGAACATAGACAAAAAAAAAAAATCCTCAACAAAATACTAGTGAATTTAATTCAGGAGCACATCAAAAATTAATCCACCATAATTAAGTTGCCTTTATTCCAGAGAATGCAAACTTGGTTCAACATATGCAAATCAATAAATGTGATTCACCAGATAAAATTAAAAACAAAAATTATATGATTATCTTAATAGATGTAGAAAAATCTTTAGATAAAATCTACATTACTTCATGATAAAAACCCTCAAGAAACTAGGTCTCAAAGGAACATACCTCAGCATACTGCATGGGCAAAAAGTGAAAGCATTCCCCTTGAAAATTGCAACAAGACAAGGATGTTCACTCTCACTACTCCTATTCAACATAGTACTGGAAGTGCTAGCCAGAGAAATCAGACAAGAGAAATAAATAAAAGACAAGAGAAATAAATAAAAGGCATCCAAATAGGAAAAGAAGAAGTTAAACCATCTCTCTTTGGGGACTATAGGATTCTATACCTAGAAAAACTTAAAGACTCCACCAAAAGGCTCCTGGAACTGATATATGACTTCACTAAAGTTTCAGGATAAAAACTTAACGTAAAAATATTGGTAGCATTGTCATACACCAATAACACTCAAGCTGAGAGCCAAATCAAGAATGTAATCCCATTTTTAATAGCCACACACAAAAATAAAATACCTAGAAATACACCTAAGCAAGGAGGTGAAAGATCTCTACAGGAAAAACTACGATACACTGCTGAAATAACTCAGATGTGACACAAATAGAAAAACATTCCATGCTCATGGATTGGAAGAATCGATATCATTAAAATGGCCACACTGCTCAAAGAATCTACATATTTAACAATACTCCTATCAATCTACCAACATAATTTTTCAGAGAACTAGAAAAAAACTATTCTAAATTCATATAGAACCAGTAAAGAGCCCAAATAGCTAAAGCAATCCTAAGCAAAAAGAACAAAGCTTAAGACGTCACCTTACTTGACTTTAAATTATACTATGAGGTATGATAATCCAAACAGCAATGTCCTGTTTCAAAAACAGACACATAGAGCAATAGAACAGAATAGAGAACGCAGAAATAACACCACACACCTACAGCCATCTGATCTTCAACAAAATAAGCAATGGGGAAAGAACTCCCTATCTGATAAATGATGCTGGCACAGCTGACTAGCCAAATGCAGAAAGACGAAACTGGACTCCTCCCTTTCACCATATTAAAAATTAACTCAAAGTGGATTAAATATTTAAATGTGAGACCTCAAACTTTAATAATGCTAGAAGAAAACCTAGGAAATACCATTCTAGATATTGACCTTGGGAAATCATTTATAACTAAGTTCTCAAAAGCAATTGCAACAAAAACAAAAATTGACAAGTGGGACCCAATTAAACTAAAGAGCTTCTGCACAGCAAAAGAAACTATCAACAGAGTAAACAGACAGCCTACAGAATGGGAGGAGATATTTTCAAACTTTATCTGACAAAGGTCCTCATGTCCAGAATCTATAAAGAACTTAAACAATGCAACAAGCAAAAAACAAATAACCCCATTTAAAAAATAGTCAAAAGACATGAACAGACACTTCTCAAAAGAAGACACACAATTGGCCAAGAAACATGAAAAAAATGCTCCACATCACTAATCAGCAGAGAAATGAAAATTAAAACCACAATGACATAGCATTTCACACCAGTCAGAATGGCCGAGTGTAATGGCTCATGCCTGTAATCCCAGCACTTTGGTAGACCAACATGAGTTGATTGCTTGAGCTCAGGAGTTCCAGACCAGCCTGAGAACCATGGTGAAACCCCTCCTCTACAGAAGAAAAAAAAAAAACCAATTAGCTAGCCTTGGTAGCACGTGCCTGGAGTCCCAGCTACGGGGGAGGCTGAGGTGGGAGGATCTCTTGAACCTAGGAAGCAGAAGTTGCAGTGAGCAGAGATCACACCACTGCACTACAGCCCAGGCAACAGAGTGAGACAGTCTCAAAAACAAACAAACAAACAAAAAAAGGTTATTACTAAAAAGTCAAAAAACTACAGATGCTGGAGAAGCTGAGGAGAAAAAAGGTAATGCTTACACGCTGTTGGTGGGGAATGTAATTTATTTGAGCCACTGTGAAAAGCAGTTTGGAGACTTCTCAAAAAGAAAAAAAAAAAGCTCAGAACTACCATATGATCTAGAAATCCCATTACTGGGTATGTATCCAAAGGAAAATAAATTGTTCTGCCAAAAAGACACATGTATTTGCATGTTCATCGCAGCACTAGTCACAACAACAAAGACTAGAATCAATCTAGGTGCCTATCAATGGTGGATTGGCTTAAAAAATGTGATACATGTATACCATGGAATGCTATGCATCCATAAAAATAATGAAATTATGTCCTTTGAAGCAACATGAATGCAGCTGGAGGCCATTATCTTAAGCAAAATAATGCAGGAACAGAAAACCAAATATCACATGCTTTCACTCTTAAGGGGGAACTAAACATTCAGTACCTGTGGACATAAAGATGGCAACAATATAAACTGGCATCTATTAAAGGAGGGAAGAAAGGGTGGAAAAGGGCTAGAAAAGTAACTTGGCTACTATGCTCAGTACCTGGTGATGGGATCAGTCGTACTTCAAACCTCAGCATTATGTAATATACCTAGGTAACAAACTTGTACATGTACCCCATAAATCTAAGATGAAATTTGAAATTATAAAAAAATTACAACCCATGAACAACCACTAAAATATATTTATTTTATTTTATGGGTTACTCATTTCATTATAAAGGCTTTATGAACTTACCTAAGGAATTTACAATATAATGGGCAATCTTTTTTTGCTGTTTTGTTTTGTTTCTTTTGTTGTTGTTTTAAATACAATTATTTATTTAAGCAATTATTAAGCAAATAAGGCAAATTGTTAAGCAAAAGAGCCCTCATAACAATGCTTGTTCTTCTGGCTTGGAAAGACTGCAGCATAATCAGAGAGCCTATGTTTTACTACTTTAATCAACTTCCCTTGTGTACTCTGGACAGCCTCAAAATTATTCAATTATCACATCTCTCAAACTGCATTTTCTGAAATCAGGCACAGAAACTCACTTTGGTGAGAAAGTAAGAGGGCCTTGTGCAAAAGCCTTTTCTTTTGTAAAGCAGTACAACCAAGTTTAGGGTCTGACCAAACAATACAGAATAGAGCTATTTCAACAGACCTTTTACAACTTGCTAACTTATCAAAACTCTCCCTCTTTCCCCAGCCCTCACCTCCACCCCACACACAGAGTTAACTCTGCTTGAGAAAACATCTAGTCATTCCCCCTCAGGACCACACTTGAAATATAAATGACTGTTAAAAATTGGCTATATTCAAAAGCACTAGAGATGTGTACCTTTCAGAGAGGATGCTAGGAGATTTAGATTTCATACTGCAATGTGAGCCTTTTGCCCTTTTTCTGTCTTCATTGGAATTAGGAACAATTTTCCACTTTGTTTTGGTGATCATTTTTTCATTTGGTCATGATGACCCCGATATTATGCTACTTCCCCTTTTTAGCTCTGTGCTGAATAATTGCAAATATTTAAACTTGCCTTATTTTTCTATTTTTTAAATAATACTTTAAATTCTGAGATACATGTGCAGAACGTGCAGGTTTGTTACATAGGTATACATGTGCCATGGTGGTTTGCTGCACCCATCAACCCGTCATCTACATTAGGTATTTCTCCTAATGCTATCCCTCTCCTATCCCCTCACCCACCGACAGGTCCTGGTGTGTGATGTTCTCTCCCTGTGTCCATGTGTACTCACTGTTCAACTCCCACTTATGAGTGAGAACATGTGATGTTTCATTTTCTGTTCCTGTGTTAGTTTGCCGACAATGATGGTTTCCAGCTTCATCCATGTCCCTCCAAAGGACATGAACTCATCCTTTTTATGGCTTCATAGTATTCCATGGTTTATATGTGCCACATTTTCTTTATCCAGTCTATCATTGATGGGCATTTGGGTTGGTCTCAAGTCTTTGCTATTGTGAATAGTGCTGCAATAAACATACGTGTGCATGTGTCATTACAGTAGAATGATTTATACTCCTTTGGGTAACTTCTGGTTCTAGATCCTTGAGGAATCGCCACACCATCTTCCATAATGGTTGAACTAATTTACTCTCCCACCAACAGTGTAAAAGCATTCCTATTTCTCCACATCCTCTTCAGCATCTGTTGTTTCCTGACTTTTTAATGATCACCATTCTAACTGGCATGAGATGGTATCTCATTGTGGTTTTGATTTGCATTTCTCTAATGACCAGTGTTGATGAGCTTTTTTTCATGTTTGTTGTCTGCATAAATGTCTTCTTTTGAAAAGTGTCTGTTCATATCCTTCGCCCACTTTTTGATGGGTTTTTTTTTTTCTCTTGTAAATTTGTTTAAGTTCCTCATAGATTCTGGATATTAGCCCTTTGTCAGATGAATAGATTGCAAAAATTTTCTCCCATTCTGTAGGTTGCCTGTTCATTCTGATGATAGTTTCTTTTGCTGTGCAGAAGCTCCTTAGTTTAATTAGATCCCATTTGTCAATGTTGGCTTTTGTTGCCATTGCTTTTGCTGTTTTAGTCATGAAGTCCTTGCCCATGACTACATCCTGAATGGTATTGCCTAGGTTTTTTTCTAGGGTTTTTATGGTTTTAGGTCTTACATTTAAGTCTTTAACCCATCTTGAGTTAATTTTTGTATAAGGTGTAGGGAAGGGGTCCAGTTTCAGTTTTCTGCACATGGCTAGCCAGTTTTCCCAACACCATTTATTAAATAGGGAATCCTTTCCCCATTGCTTGTTTTTGTCAGGTTTTTCAAAGATCAGATGGTTGTAGAGGTGTAGCATTATTTCTGAGGCCTCTGTTCTGTTCAGTTGGTCTATATATCTGTTTTGGTACCAGTACCATGCTGTTTTGGTGACTGTAATCTTGTAGTATAGTTTGAAATCAGGTAGCATGATGCCTCCAGCCTCGTTCTTTTTGCTTAGGATTGTCTTGGCTATATGGGCTCTTTTTTGGTTCTACATGAAATTTAAAGTAGTAGTTTTTTCTAATTCTGTGAAGAAAGTCAATGGTAGCTTGATGGGTATAGCATTGAATCTATAAATTACTTTGGGCAGTATGGCCATTTTCACAATATGGATTCTTCTTATCCATGAGCATGGAATGTTTTTTCCATTTGTTTGTGTCCTTTCTTTTTTCCTTCAGCAGTGGTTTGTAGTTCTCCTTGAAGAGGTCCTTCACGACCCTTCTAAGTGGTATTCCCAGGTATTTTATTCTCTTTGTAGCAATTGTGAATGGGAGTTGACTCATGATTTGGCTCTCTGTTTCTCTATTTTTGATTTTTGTACATCGATTTCGTGTCCTGAGACTTTGCTGAAGTTGTTTATCAGCTTAAGGAGATTTTGGGCTGAGACAATGGGGTTTTCTAAATATACAATCATGTCATCTGCAAACAGACAATTTGACTTCCTCTCTTTCTACGTGAATACGCTTTTTTTCTTTCTCTTGCCTGATTGCCCTGGCCAGAATTTCCGATACTATGTTGAATAGGAGTGGTGAGAGAGGGCATCCTTGTCTTGTGCCAGTTTTCAAAGGGAATACTTCCAGCTTTTGCCCATTCAGTATGATATTGGCTGTGGGTCTGTCATAAATAGCTCTTATTATTTTGAGATATGGTCCATCAATACCTAGTTTATTGAGAGTTTTTAGCATGAAGGGGTGTTGAATTTTATTGAAGGCCTTTTCTGCATCTACTGCAATAATCATGTGGTTTTTGTCATTGGTTCTGTTTATGTGATGGATTACATTTATTGATTTGTGTATGTTGAACCAGCTTGCATCCCAGGGATGAAGCCAACTTGATCATGGTGGATAAGCTTTTTGATGTGCTCCTGTATTTGGTTTGCCGGTATTTTATTAAGGATTTTTGCATCAATGTTCATCAGGGATATTGGCCTGAAATTTTCTTTTTTTTGTTGTGCCTCTGCCAGGTTTTGGTATCAGGATGATGCTGGCCTTATAAAATAAGTTATGGAGGAGTCCCTCTTTTTCTGTTGTTTGGAATAGTTTCATAAGGAATGGTACCAGCTGCTGTTTGTACCTCTGGTAGAATTCGGCTGTGAATCCATCTGGTCCTGGGCTTTTGTTGATTGGTAGGCTATTAATTACTGCCTCAACTTCAGAACTTGTTATTGGTCAATTCAGGGATTTGACTTGTTCCTGGTTTGGTCTTGGGAGGGTGTATGTGTTGAGGAATTTATCTATTTCTTCTAGATTTTCTAGTTTATTTGCATAGAGGTGTTTATAGCATTCTCTGATGGTAGTTTGTATTTCTGTGGGATCAGTGGTGATATCCCTTTTATCATTTTTTATTGTCTCTATTTGGTTTTTCTCTCTTTTCTTCCTTATTAGTCTGGCTAGTGGTCTTTTTTTTTTTTTTGAGACGGAGTCTTTCTCTGTTGCCCAGGCTGGAGTGTGGTCTATCTATTTTGTTGATCTTTTGAATAAACCAGCTCCTGGATTCCTTGATTTTTTGAAGGTTTTTCATGTGTTCATCTCCTTCAGTTCTGCTCTGATCTTAGTTATTTCTTGTCTTCTGCTAGCTTTTTAATTTGTTTGCTGTTGCTTCTCTAGTTCTTTTAATTGTGATGTTAGGATGTCAATTTTAGATCTTTCCGGCTTTCTCCTGTGGGCATTTAGTGCTACAAATTTCCCTCTAAACACTGCTTTAGCTGTGTCCCAGAGATTCTGGTACATCGTGTCTTTGTTCTCCTTGGTTTCAAAGAACTTATTTATTTCTGCCTTAATTTCGTTATTTACCCAGTAGTCATTCAGGAGCAGGTTGTTCAGCTTCCATGTAGTTGTGCAGTTTTGAGTGAGTTTCTTAATCCTGAATTCTAATTTGATTGCACTGTGGTCTGAGAGACTATTTGTTATGATTTCCATTCTTTTGCATTTGCTGAGCAGTGTTTTACTTCCAATTATGTGGTCAATTATAGAATAAGTGCGATGTGGTGCTTAGAAGAACATATATTCTGTTGATTTAGGGTGGAGAGTTCTGTAGATGTCTATTAGTTCCACTTGGTCCAGAGCTGAGTTCAAGTCCTGAATATCCTTGTTAATTTTCTGTCTTGTTGATCTATCTAATACTGACAGTGGGGTGTTAAAGTCTCTTATTATTATTGTGTGGGAGTCTAAGTCTCTTTGTAGGTCTCTAAGAACTTGCTTTATGAATCTGTATTGGGTGCATATGTATTTAGGATAGTTAGCTCTTCTTGTTGCGTTGATCCCTTTACCATTATGTAACGCCTTTCTTTGTCTCTTGATCTTTGTTGGTTTAAAGTCTGGTTTATCAGAGACTAGAATTGCAACCCTTGCTTTTTATTTTGCTTTTCATTTGCTTGGTAAATCTTCCTCCATCCCTTTATTTTGAGCCTATGTGTGTCTCTGCACGTGAGATGGGTCTCCTGAATATGGCACACTGATGGGTCTTGACTTTTTCTCCAATTTGCCAGTCTGTGTCTTTTAATTGGGGCATTTAGCCCATTTACATTTAAGGTTAATATTGTTATGTGTGAATTTGATTCTGTCATTATGATGCTCGCTGGTTATTTTGGCCATAAGTTGATGCAGTTTCTTCATGGTGTCAATGGTCTTTACAATTTGGTATGTTTTTGTGATGGCTGGTACCGGTTGTTCCTTTCCATGTTTAGTGCTTCCTTCAGGAGCTCTTGTAAGGCAGTCCTGGTGGTGACAAAATTTCTCAGCATTTGCTTGTCTGTAAAGGAGTTTATTTCTTCTTTGCTTATAAAGCTTAGTTTGGCTGGATATGAAATTCTGGGTTGAAAATTATTTTAAGAATGTTGAACATTGGCCCCCACTCTCTTCTGGCTCATAGGGTTTCTGCAGAGAGATCCGTTGTTAGTCTGACAGGCCTGCCTTTGTGGGTAACCTGAGCTTTCTCTCTGGCTGCCCTTAACATTTTTTCCTTCATTTCAACCTTGGTGAATCTGATGATTATGTGTCTCGGGGTTGCTCTTCTCAAGGAGTATCTTTGCGGTGTTCTCTGTGTTTCCTGAATTTGAATTTTGGCTTGTCTTGCTAGGTTGGGGAAGTTCTCCTGGATAATATCCGGAAGGGTGTTTTCCAACTTGGTCTCATTCTCCCTGTCACTTTCAGGTACAACAATCAAACATAAGTTTGGCTTTTTCACATAGTCTCATATTTCTTGGAGGCTTTGTTCTTTCTTATTCATTCTTTTTTCTCTAATCTTGTCTTCACACTTTATTTCATTAAGTTGATCTTCAATCTCTGATTTCTTTTCTTCCACTTGATCAATTCAGCTACTGATACTTGTCTATGCTTCAAGAAGTTTTGTGCTGTGTTTTTCAGCTCCATCAGGTCATTTATGTTCTTCTCTAAACTGGTTATTCTAGTTAGCAATTCCTCTAACCATTTTTCAAGGTTCTTAGCTGCCTTGCATTAGGTTAGAACATGCTCCTTTATCTCAGAGGAGTTTGTTATTACCCACCTTCTGAATCCGACTTCTGTCAATTCGTCAAACTCATTCTCCATCCATTTTTGTTTCCTTGCTGGAGAGGAGTTGTGATCCTTTGGAGGAGAAGAGGCATTCTGGTTTTTGGAATTTTCAGCCTTTTTGCGCTGGTTTTTCCTCATCTTCGTGGATTTATCTACCTTTGGTCTTTGATGTTGGTGACTTTCGGATGGGGATTTTGTGTAGACATCCTTTTTATTGATGTTGGTGATATTCTTTTCTCTTTGTTAGTTTTCCTTCTAACAGTCAGGATCCTCTGCTGCAGGTCTGCTGGAGTTTGCTAGAAGTCCACTCCAGACCCTCTTTGCCTGGGTATCACCATCAGGGGCTGCAGAACAGCAAAGATTGCTGCCTGTTCCTTCCTCTGGAAGCTTCGTCCCAGAGGGACACCCACCAGATGCCAGCCAGAGCTCTCCTGTATGAGGTGTCTGTCGACCCCTGCTGGGAGGTGTCTCCCAGTCAGGAGGCACAGGGATCAGGGACCCACTTGAGGAGGCAGTCGACCCCTTAGCAGAGTTCGACCGCTGTGCTGGGAGATCCACTGCTCTGTTCAGAGCCCACAGGCAGGAACGTTTAAGTCTGCTGAAGCTGCGCTCACAGCTGCCCGTTGCCCCAGGTGCTTTGCCCCAGGGAGATGGGAGTTTTATATATAAGCCCCTGACTTTGGCTGCTGCCTTTCAGAGATGCCTGGCCCAGAGAGGAGGAATCTAGAGAGGTAGTCTGGCTACAGTGGCTCTGCCGAGCTGCAGTGGGCTTTGTCAGCAGCTTTGTTAACATTGTGAGGGGAAAACCACCTACCCAAGCCTCAGTGATGGCAGATGCCCCTCCTCCAATCAAGCTTGAGCATCCCAAGTTGACTTCAGACTGCTGTGCTGGCAGTGAGAATTTCAAGCCAGTGGATCTTAGCTTGCTGGGCTCTGTGGGGGTGGGATCTGCTGAGCTAGACCACTTGGCTCCCTGGCTTCAGCCCCCTTTCCAGGGGAGTGAATGGTTCTGCCTCACTGGCATTCCAGGTGCCACTAGGGTATTAAAAAAAAATACTCCTGCAGCTAGCTCGGTGACTGTCCAAATGGCCGCAATAGGCAATCTTTAAAAAGAAGGTAAAAGCATTTGAAAGGGCCTGATATGTTATAACTGTCATATTCCCAAATAAATTATTTCCAAGATTTTTATATACAACTAAACTCTAGTCACACCATCCTTATAAATATAGTATTATATCCTCATAATTCAATTTATATGCAACGGTAAAATAGCACAGCTACTTCAATGAAAATAAAAAATGGACGTTGGAGGTTGAATAGACTTAAAATGGACTCTTATGACTATAAACTGTGTACCTTTGTGTATGTCATACATACAGTCTTTGTTGCCTGTGAACATTGTTCTTTTGAAAAGATTCATAATATTCCTAACATACTAATACCAAGTATATTGGAAATCAAAAGTGGCCAATAGATAATAATGCTTAAAAGCTGCTTCTTTCACCCAAATAAATTTCACGAGTGCATAGAAGTTTTGCCATTAAACTTTCCACCAGAACTAGCTCCAAAATTCTGCAGCAGATATCTATGATTACCTTGAACTCCTTGAAACATTAACTAAACACATTACAAAAGCATTACTCTAAGAGAGACAGTGGAGAAAACTGGGTACCATTATATTTTTGTGCAAATCCATTCTGTTCCCTTTCACTTATTTTTCAGTCTTTGCAAAATATCTCTTGAGCTTCCCTTTTGCTTCCACCATAATCCTGCAATGCCCTACTCTCCACCATGCATTAAATTCATATCCTTATACATCTAGGTATCACCTGAGTTGCTTCAAAATCAAATCTCATCAAGAAGAGATTTGGCAATCTCTCAAGAACCATTCAGTCAAACACATTACTACAACTTGCTGTCTCCCTTGAGTATCCACATAACAAGTGACATGCTATCTTTACTCCTTCTTTCTGCCTCAATGTTCTTCATTATAAGTTTCCAGAGCAGACAGGCTTTTTTCCCCCTTTATTTAACTCATTTTGCATTACATTTAACTCAGTGACATGCAGTCTGGTGCTAATTCTTACTGTGAATAATAGAAAATACACTGAAATTCTATTTCCTATAGGGTCTCAATTTGGGTCTGTTTTCTCAGTAATACATTTTTTAATAGCAATTCAATAGTGAGCTAAAGAATTCCTTTGAGTTCAGGAACATCCCATTTGTCAATTTAGAGTAAAATACCTGAGCTCTTTTTTTTCCCCCTTTTCTATGAGCTTTTCTTTACTGCTGCATGCTGTGCCTCCAATTTGCAGTGTAGCCTGTGAAAATACCACATTTATATATCTAAACACACCCAAAAATAAGAATAGGAGAGATTTGTGGATGACAAAACACTGCTGTCTGGATTAAACTCTGTGGGCATGACTACAGGGAAGTCTGCACAGCTGATAAGGGTGGATATTTAATTTCTGCCTTATAGGAGTCTTAGTGGGAGATGGCATATCTCTGAAAACTTCAGAGGTAAAAAGCTGGTGATCATAATTTTACCCAAGTGGCTTTTTTTTTTTTGTATCCCAACTAACGTCAAGTAAAATGTCCTTAAATAGGTTATTCTCATTACAGGGGTTCTATGCAGAACGGATCATCCTTCTCCAACATTGATCTGAATTGTTGAACAAAACTCCAAATTATCTTAGAAATATTTT
Source organism: Pongo pygmaeus (assembly GCF_028885625.2). Lineage (NCBI taxonomy): Eukaryota > Metazoa > Chordata > Mammalia > Primates > Hominidae > Pongo > Pongo pygmaeus. Next base: position 23,486,271 of record NC_072378.2, read on the forward strand.
TGTTATAACTTGGCAACAGGATGCGATAGAAAATGGGGGTGTAAACAGAAGTATAGAAGTCAGTTAAATTTTTCTCTTCAGAGTATCATCTATCCCATCACTGCAATGACTACCTCATTGCCCTAATATTGGGTGACTATTTTATTATTCTTTAAATCTAAGAGTAAGGTGTCTGAATAGGAGACAGGGAAATGCAGAGTAATGGTACTTCATTTTCTTTCTTTCCTTCCTCCATTTTAAAAATTATTTTCCAGCTTTAGTGGAAGCAATTCCATGCAACAAAAACAATTTTACTTCTACCATGCATTAATTCATTCACTAAAAACGTGGTTAAATAGCTGGTTCCAACATCACAGTAAATGAAGCTAAAAGAATAGATAAATGGATGGTATTGAAAGACTTTGAAAGTCTATGCTGAGCTTAGCTATTTATTTATATGCACACAGTGTGAAATTAATGAACATATTTTTGATGGCCAAGATTTCTATTACTTTGAAATACTGTAATGTAGGTAAGTACACAAGAGTGTGTTTTAAAACACTATTACTGGAAGCCATATCTTGTCTTTTCAGGGAATAAATTCAGATTTATTTGCTTCATTAATGAGAAACCTAATTTCATTTACGGTTGTGGAAAGCACACTCCAATGATAAGGCATATAGGCAGTTTTGCTTCATAGAAGTTTAATTCCACCTCTTAAATGGAACAATACTTAAAATGCAATCATTCTAAAATTTCTTGGCAAACAGTTTCCCCAAGCATTGGCCCAAGTTTTTTCATCACTGCATTTAAGTAAGTTCCCAGCTTTATTAAGACTTCAGGCTCTTTGTTGCCAAGAAAAAACCCTACTGAAAAAGCAAACAATAAGAGTTGGGTTTTCAAATAAATTTTGGTTTGCTTAGGCTGTTTAAAATTTGGTTTGGAAGAAATCAAACATTATCCAAGCTTTGAGAGAGATGGATTGTGTCAGAATACCCTTTTTATGAGCTTTTCAATTGAATTATTGCCTTTGGACTGAAAAAATATACTTTCATAATCATTGCATCAACCATCACATTATTTTAACTAGTCTTTAACAAGTAAAAAGGTGAAATTCAGCCAAATTACTTCAGATTTTTTATTCTACAAGAAATATCGGAAGATACTAAGTGGAAGATAAATTGTAATCCCCAAGGAAGTAATTTTTATTGCCAGTCTGGCTTCATATACCAGAGGACTACATATCATCTACCAATGAACAAATACTTCCTAAAGAAAACAATGAATCCCTCTGTGACATTTTGGTGTGCCTGATTATAAGTGGATATACCAAGCACTTAAAATTTCAATCTGTAGAGATAAATAGCGTTACATAAAAATTAAAGTGGAGAGGAAAAGGTGCCAGATTTTCTACTCAGAGTTAATGCTAAGCTTATTGCAAAATTCAGTAAATTCTGGCAAAAGGTCCAAGGGTCACATACCTGGAAGACAGTTTGAGAAATCATCTAGTGCTGTAGCGAATAGAAATGGCTTCCTTTCGCTGTCTACCTTTGCTTTTCAGCTGTACAAATTTCTTCTCTATTTTTAAAGATTAAATACACCAGGAAGAAAATATGATTTCACACTTTGACTATCCATATTATCATCAATCTCTGAAAACTCCCCCTTACTATATGTATAACTCAAATCTCTCAGATAGCATATTTTTTTGCATTTCTTCCAGTTCTAGAGAATAGCTAGCCACCATCATCAATTAGCTAACGTTGTGTATTTTTTGAAGCTATTATGAAACCACTTTTTAATCACCTCACTTTCAAACTAAGTAATCCCAATTCCGTTAACCTGTCCTCAAAGGTCCCATTTTACAACTCTTTAATCATCTCTGTGGCTCTTCTCTGGGTTCCCTACAAGTTCCCCATATCCCTAAGAGGCTTTGGAGCCCAAAACTCAGTAATAATTTGTCTTTCTTTCATCTGTTGTCATGTGGTGGCAGTTGTGGTTTTGGCTTCTCCTATGACCTAGATTGTAGACAATTTGAGGGTAAACATTATGTTTCTTTGCTTATGAAGCATTTCTGCTGATCGTAATTTCCTGCAGAATTAGGTATATCACGGATGCTTACTCATTTATTTTTTTTTTCTGTTTTGTTTTGTTTACTGTAGCAGTCTCATTATCATTGAGTATAAAAGAAGCACCTCATGACTTTTGTGTTACATAAACTTATTTATGTACTTTGAACCCCTTTCTTATTTTGATCTGCCATATAAAAGTCAAATGTTGTCCATTCTGTTGAGGAGGCTCTCAACACAAGTTCTATAGAATTTATCAGTTTTCAATTAAGACTTTAGGTTTTTTATTTGTGTTTAAGTAAACTAAAGGGAAAACTAGATATTTGTTAGTAAATTTTTTGCCAATTTCTTTACAAATTGGAAATGTGTGATTTTATCACTTCAAACTGTGATGAAGACAGGGGGAAAAAAAGCCAAAACATTAATTTCTCTTTTATTTAAACACACTTGTACTAAAACTGGGTATGCAGAACACATGGGAAAAACCAGCACACACCAAGGAGCAGCATTTCTTAATTTGGGGTAAAGAGCTAAGGAAGAAATAGGAAGCCTATTGAGCATGGAATCTAAACTATTAAAGTAATAGTAATAAATTATGGAAAATAAAATGATGACCAATGCACTATAGAATTTGAGCATGGAATCTAAACTATTAAAGTAATAGTAATAAATTATGGAAAATAAAATGATGACCAATGCACTATAGAATTGAATAAAGAGTTTTCCCTAGAGAGAACTTTGGAGGACTGGACAAAAACAAACAAACAAAACAAGTGGCTTACATTAAAGGCAAAAAAAATGGTAATACTTCATACAACCTAAATTACTTATTATAAGTACTTTCAAAACACATTCATAGAAGGCAGAACTTTGTTGATCTGTCAAGAATTTTTTAGATTCTGAGTTGGACATCAAGGCCATAACTTTATTGAATTTATTCATTAAACATTTTTGTATTGAGTACCTATGATAAAACAGGGACTATTCTAGATTTTAGAAATTTAGCAAGAAATAAAACAGACAAAATCTCTGCCCTCATGGAAGTTAAATTCTACTTATAGAATAAGTAAATAAAGAAGAAAATAGATAACTAACTAGGAGGTTGCATGTACCAAATGGAGAGAAAAAGATAAAGCAGGTAGAGAATGCCAGGGAGAGGCAGATTGTTGTTTTTATAGAGGATAGTCAGGAAAGGTTTCTCTGACATGATGCCATATTAGCAGAGAACTGCAGGAAGTAAGAAACTGAATCTTCTCAATCTTTGGGAAAAGGCATTTTCTAGCATAAGTACAAAAACTAGGAGGCTAGAGCATATTTGGCATGTTCAAGAAACATCAAGGAAGGCAGTATGACTTCAGAACAATCAATAAGAGAGAGAGGGAGACAGAGAGACAGAGAGAGAAGAGAGAGAGGAGAGAGAGGAGAGATAGTGAGGGCCAGATCAGATCATGTAAGATCCTTTAAACCCCTGGTCATCACTTTAGTTTATATTCTCAGTGAGATGGGAAGCCATTTGAGGACTTTTAGGCCAAGGATGGATATAATCTCTCTTAACTTTCAAAATGATCACTTTGGCAACAGTATGGATAATGGACTATATGGCAGCCAAGTGTGAAAGTATTGAAATCAGTTAAGTCTATTGTAAGTCTAAACAAGAGGTAATGGTCCAAACTGCAGTGTGAACAGTAGAGAAGTTGAGAAGTAATCAGATTCTGGAAGAGCTGATAGGATTTTCTAATGGGTTAAATAAAGATGTGAGAGGAAGAGCAGAATCAGGATGATTCTAGTTTTAGACTTGACCAACTGAAAGGATGAAGATGCAAAAGAGAGAACGGTAGTCCTTTCTTTGCCAAAAATCAGCTCTGCATAGCTGTGTCTATTTTGTTCCATTGATCTATGTGTCTGTCCCTCTACCAGGACCACTCTGTTTGGATTACTTTAGACACAAAATCACATTGGGTTTGTGATTTTTCCAACCTTATCGTTTTCAAAATTGCTTTAGTAATTCTATGTATTTTGCCTTTCCATACTCATTTTAGAATGAGCTTGTCAAAAAATCATGCTGGGATTATGTTGGCAATTGCATTAAATCTACAGATCCATTTGGTGAATATTACTGTCTTTACTATGTTGATTACTCCAATCCCTGACTACAGTATGTCTCTCCATTTATTTAGGTCTTTCATTTTATAAATCAGTATTGTTTGGATTTTACTATATACATCCTATGCATGTTTTGTTAGATTTACACCTAAGTGTTTCTCTTTTGGGGGCATTATTCTAAATGATATTTATTTTTACTGTCAGTTTTTAATTACTCATTGCTAGAATATAGAATTATAATTGTCAATTAAATTGTGACAGATTAATTTCTTTCTGATTCGTATGCCTTTTTTTCATTTTTCTTTTTCTTTTGCCTTATTGTGCTGGGTGGCATTCCAGTAATATGTTGAATATGAACGGTAGAAGTGGACATTCTTGAATTGTTCCCCATCTTAGGAAGGAAGCATTCACTCTTCCACCATTAGGTGTGATACTATGATGTTATCTGTAGGTTTTTTTTTTTTCTTTTTATAAATGCTTTTATGAAACTGAGGATATTCTCTTCCTCTTCTAGTTTACAGAAAGATTGTATCATGAATGGGATTAAAGCTTGTCAAATACTTTTTTTCTGCATCAAACAGTATAATCACTTGCCTTTGCTTGTTTTGATTTTTAATTTGTAGAATACTTTGATTTTTAAAATATTGATTAAGCCTTGCATTACTGGAATAAGGGAATAAAGTCCACTTAGTTTTAGTGTATTACTCTTCCTATATGTTGTTAGATTTGATTTGCTAATACTGTATTGAGAATGTTTGTGTATATGCTCATGGGGGATATTGTTCTGTACTTTTCCTACAGTAACTGTCTTTGGTTTTGCTATCAGAGTAATGCTGACCTTATAATATGAACTGTTTTCTGAAAGAAATTGTATAAGATTAATATTACTCTTTCTTTAAATATTTGGCATGCTTATATTTTAAAAAATCATGTTGACAGAATTAATTGAGGTGTATATGCAAAGTAGAATCAGGAAGGAGGCTACTGAAGTTATTTTCATGAGAGATAAAGCTGTCTTGGTTAAGTAGATAATTATAGGGATGTAAATAGATAATTATGTAACATATATATACAAACACAAATATGTTTGTGTGTATATATATATATGTATACTGGGTAGCATTACAGTAATATGTTGAATATGCATGGTAGAAGTGGACATTCTTGAATTGTTCCCTATCTTAGGAAGGAAGCATTCAGTCTTCCACCATTAGGTGTGATAGTATGATGTTATCTGTAGGTTTTTTTTTTTTTTTTAAAAAGCTTTTATGAGACTGAGGATATTCTCTTCCTCTTGTAGTTTACAGAGGTGTATTTACAAATACATGTCTATTTGTATGTGTGTATACACACACACACATATAATTTCTAGGACACTTTGTGATGCATAACAGTCAATCAATGTAGTTCTCTTTTTCATTTCCCCTAAGCTTAATTTTCCCCAGAAAAAAAATAGATATAAATCAGAGTAACTCTTTAGATCAGAGGTGGCCAAACTATAGCCTGTGGGCTACCTGCTTGTTTTTGTAAATACATATTTTGGGGTCACAGCCATGCCATTTTATACAGGTTGCCCATGGCTGCTTTTGTGCTACAACACCAAGGTCGAGCAGTTGCAGTAGATATCATATGGCCTGCAAGCCTTCGATATTTACAATCTGACAGAGTACCAACCCTGTTTTTGCAAAGTCTCAGGCTGTGGATGATGTAATAATAGTAACATGCAGCAGCTTTTAGCAGATATTATCCCACAGAATAAAAGGCAACATCCTTACGATTTCCTACAATGATCTACAACAGCCTGCTCCTCCACTCTCTCCCTGCCTTAATATCTGTCTGACTTCATCGCTTCTAACTCCCCCATCATCTACTCCTTGTCAGCTTTCTTATTCTTCTTCAAAAATTTAGACACACTTCCTTTTTGGGACCTTTCTTTGGAGATATCCTCTGTCCAGAATTTTCTTCCTTCAAATGTTCCCAAGGGTCATCCCTCATTTCCTTCCTTTTTCTTTTTATTTCCCCAAATCTCTCCAAGTCCACATTTTAGGAAAAAAACAATGTGGAGGTGCTTCTCATCTCCCCAAAATCCTCTTCCGTTCAGCCAGATGTTTCCTGTATAAATGTTTGGATCTGCCTGTTCATTTTGGTGGGCGTTCTTACCTCCTTCTCCCACCACCCATGCCACCTTCTCACTCTGCCCCTGGCCTCCAGCCCATGGAAGACTACCTGGGGTGAGGTTCCTGGGCCTTCCCTCTCCTGCCTTTCTTCTTTCTGTTGGTCGTCACTTCAGCTGGCTGTATTGCTTTTTAATATTGCACCAAAAGTTTTTTAGATAAAATTTTTAAAAAAAAGGAACAGGAAAAAAATTGGTTACAATGTGGTTCTTCTAAAGATGTCACATTGTTTCTCCTTCTTAAGTGACGTCCACTTTGACCACCCTATTTTCATTAGATTCAGGGAACTCTAAACTAATCCCTAAAACTTTAGGAATTCCCAAATCCCTAACAATTTAATTTTTCAAAAACCCTTTAACATAAGCCGGGTGCGGTGGCTCACGCCTGTAATCCTAGCACTTTGGGAGGCTGAGGCAGGCGGATTGCCTGAGCTCAGGAGTTCGAGACCAGCCTGGACAACATGGTGAAACCTCATCTCCACTAAAATACAAAAAATTAGCCAGGCGTGGTGGCGGGCACCTGTAGTCCCAGCCACTTGGGAGGCTGAGGCAGGAGAATTGCTTGAACCCAGAATGTGGAGGTTGCAGTGAGCCAAGATAGCATCACTGCACTCCAGCCTGGAACTGGAGTTCCAAGACTCTGTCTCCAAAAAAAAAAAAAAAAAAAAAAAAAACCAACCAAAAAAAACTATGTACATCGATGTCCAGATTTTGTCATGCCCCAGTATAAATCTAGCGATTTCAATTTGTTTAAACTTCCCCTTTGCTGTACAAAACCAAAATTCTGCAAGTAGTTCAAAACCACTCAAATATAAGTTGATGTTAGTGAGAAAATAATTGTTATGGTCTTGATTTTTTTTCTAGTCATCTTTTCTAAAACTCTTCTAATGGTGGCTCTAAATATCAGTTGGACTGGTACTGAAGAAAAAACAGGACAAAAAGGCCAGAAGGGTAAGTGCTATCTTTTTTGTACCAAAGGACTATTCTTTCTTACGAGGCCTGAGACCTTGTTTGCCCACTGTAACAATTAACTTTCCTCCTCAAAAACTACTACATTAGGAAAAATATCACCTTCTACCCCAGCTCATCCCTGAAGTCTACGATGTTTCTCTCTGAGAATGCCAGTTGAGTGATGACAAGAAGGGAGAATGGAAGATTTGAGAAAAATAAATCATGATTTCATTATCTCAGTTTGGACCTTAAGTTCAGGAGGGCATTGTTAATGTTTCCTGATTTCACCAAACCACCTATTACTATGTCAGTTTCAAAAACGGATAGAGTGAAATGTATTGCTTTCATGGGGAGATCACATTTTCCATGACCTAGTGTATTCAGCTTAAGTCGCATTTTAAAATGCTCAGCGCAACATGGCATTTAAAAATCCTGACCCATTTAAGAAAGAGAAACACTGTGATTTCTTTAGAAGAACCACATTGTAAAAAGCAGGACATAGTGAATAGGTTTTCTTCAGCCAGTCTATGTAAACTAACTTGTACTTCTGGAGAAAGAAAATGAGAAAAAAACAGAGAAGCTGGTTGCCAGGGTAACCATGTCCTGATTGGAAAAGAGGAGGTCATGGGGTTTGATATAATTGAAGTAAGCCAGCCTGTAGCTGTATTTTCTCCCTCACCTGCTTGAATCAAGGGGAAGGCAAAGTCAGAGAAGAGCTGGAAGGTTATTATTTAAAGTAGGATAATGTGCAGCAGGAGGTCAAGTATTCTTTTTGAAGAGTTGTATGGATAGGTAAAATAATATAATAATCCCTTATATATTAGCATGAGCACATTGCAACTTACAAACATTTCAGAGCCTGCAGCCCCCTCAATTGTTAAATTCACCCACATCTTCCAGCATTCCTTCTCCAAAAGCTCTTCTACCTGGTCCGCTTCAAAGTGAAGTCATAGCTCCTTTTCTTACATTTCTCACATATTCTCCCTTCTCTTCCATTCCCACCTTCATTTACCACACTCCAGAGCTTGCTTTATCAATTCCAGTTTGGATTTTGGCAGCATATAACTGGCTGGTTTCCTTGATTCCAGGTCCCTTTCCACACCAACTGCAATCTCTCTCCTCCATTTCCATTAGGTTAAAATGAAATTAGGTAACATATATGAAGTGTCTAGCATGGAGTTGAATAAATGCTATTCCTTATTTTTATAATTCAGTTTAGCAAACTTATCAGACAGCATTTCCTGCAACAAGTCCAGTCACTGCTTTGAATAACTATACTACATTCATATGTATATATGAACACACACACACGTAACATATTACTTTATACACACATATATAGACAGAGGGCAACAGAGGCTGTTAAACAGAAATCCATTGATTAACCTCAAGGGATTTGGATTCTCTCAAATGTATGCATCCATACAGGTACTTTTGCTTTGAAACATGAATATCCCCCATTCTCCCAAGCCCAGCTTCAGTTTCCAACCCTAACTAGGACTCCTAGTTCCAATCTCAGCCCGAGCACTCACCCCACAACTCAATCCCAGCTCTGAATCTGGAATCCCAAGTGGTGTCCTCCGTTGTCAATAGAGTTCTATTCAGCATTCAGAGGTCTCTCCATGCAGCCTTGCCCACCTCACCAACCTAATTTCAAATTGTTCAAGACCCGTCTCCATGTTCCTGTGCTGGTGACCTTCCCCCAGCCCTGAGGAGACGGGTCTTCCTGCTCCCTTTCCTCATACTCAGTCTATTCTTTGTGCGACCTCCAGCTTCTCCCATCCCATGGAAAATTCTGACTGCAGTTCGCACTGATTCTGCCTTTCTTCTCTGGAAACAATTTGCCACCCATGCTAGGAGTATAATATTGTTATATATACACAGGCAAGAGGGTATGGGACACTATGTAATTAACCAAGCAATTGGGATTGAAGTGTGAGAAAGTGAGTAAAGATGGAAAACTAACAGCAGAAGCCTGAGTGATTATTTGCTTGAGGCTTGTAAACCCACTATTGACTTACTTGGTGGCTAGCCTAGGCCAGAGAGAACTCACTGTGCATGTGGAGCTCCATATGGAATCAAGCAGCTAAGAAGCACTGAAAGTTTTCTCTGTGCCAAGAACTGAAGTAAGCATTTTATCTATATAGTATCATGTAAACCTCATGGCAACCCCATTAAATGCTGTTGTTATACTATCTTTATACCAGTTAATCAGAGGAGAACTCACGTCTTAAATAATAGCTTAAGCGATGTCATATGTGTAGTAAGCGCAGGGGTCAGGACTAAAATCTTATTTTGGATGACTTGAAAATCTATGCTTTTAATTCTGGATCCTGTTTATGTACCTCTTTGGGCTGTATAAATGATGACAGCACTGCTTTCCATTCATAAATTTTTTTTTATAAATTCAATCATTGACAGATTTAATTGTCCTAAAAATACTTTCATGCAGAGGTGTCTAACCAATGTCCTGAGCTGCCTGTTTAGGGGCCACCCTGATTCATACTGACTTTGATGATAAGTTTGTGTCCGTTGTCCTCCACAGAAGGCCTTTTTGCCATCTTCTATTATCTCCAATTCCATTGCTTATTAAATAGGGACATCTCTTCCTGCAGGTTTCGCTTTTATAGTATTTTGTTAATATGAAGGATTCGGTTATTTTCAATCATTTCTGATCTACTGATCCTGGATGTAAAGAAAGAGCCAAAGGAATTGATGTCAATAAAACCTAGGTCAATCTATAAGTGTTCAGTATTCATAGTACATGGTAATTGCCACAAAATCCTCAGTGCTCACAAGAATACTTTAAGAAAACTCCAAATCAAAATTGAAGAAAAGATAGAGACTAAGTTGGGAAATATTATAAAAGGCATGATGAGAGAACTTGTGTGCTTTTGTTTTGTTTATATTAATATTCCATATAAACCTAGGTAGAAAATACAGCCTCTCTGAGCTAGGATGAAGGCATCAAGAACTTCCCCTTTCAGCAGCCCTCAAGGGAGGGTCATGAAGTGGGGAGGATCTGCTTGGCAGGGGGAACAGTTTTATTACTGACACTGTTAGAATGGCTGGCGCATGGTCATAATAAAAACCAGACCTATTTTAGTGAGGTTTACTGTCGTTTTAAAATTCTCTACAGACAATGTACCTCCTTATTGCCTGTACTGGGGTGTCCCACTCCTCCCAACCTCCCCACCATATGCCACTGCCCATGTAATGCTAGAAGAGGTCAGGACCTCAATATCATGTCCCATGATCACTTGAGCAAGCCAGTCTACATCTTCTGTATAACACAGGAGAACCCAAGGGTGACACATAAACAATGGGCCCACTATGGGTGACAACTTAAAGACATGGAATTCTGCAATATAATATAAAATAATATTATAATAAATATTATTATAATAATATAATATTATATGTTAATATTATATTAACATATAATAACTTTTAAAAACATTTAGAAATAATTTTCCATTAGAATTTCTAGAGTAAACATTCTAAGATTTCAGTACTTTCTTCTGAGTCACACTATTAATTATTGAGTCTGCTTTACTCTGGACATTGGAATATATTGGAAACATTATTGGCGAGGGGTAAAAGGCAAGGAGCAGTTGTCACCGGGAAAAGTTAATTGTATATTTCTCTTAGTGGAATGATTCAGAGAGTTTAGGAAAAGAGCATGTGAATATAGCAACCTCCCTACCGTATACACTGTTTCTGATCAAAATTAATGAGTTGTGATCAAGTCAGATAAATGAATAGCTAACTAATTTTTTTTTAAAGTTCTTCATTGTTCCCTCCAAGTTGGAAAATGCATCTACTTAGTACATCAACACAATCCAAGAAACTGTCAGCAGGGATTATCAGGGCAGCCTCTCAAGATTTGACCCATTGCCCAGGAGTCCACACATGACCTTGATCTCCCTGGTCAAACAATGTCTATAAATAATGCACTAAGCATTTTAACATGTGGGGTGAGCAACCTTCTTCATATTTGCTCATGAATTCACATTGCCTCTTATGACGCTGCTTCAGTTTTCTGTGTAGTTACCTTTTAAAGGTGATTACATGCTTTCCTTTAAAATGAGAGCATTGTGTCTGTGAATTTCAATATAAAGCCTAGGGCTGTGAACTGGAAGAGGAAAAAAAATAATAACATTCCAGTAACATCAAGTTAAATGTTTGATGAGTTTGTTTTGATAAAAACAGTTTATGGTTTTACTACTTTACATGTAAAATGAATGATTGCCAATCAGAATAGAGCCATTTTTTTTTTTGCATCTTATTCTTAGATGGTTCTCACTTAGTAGGGCATTCTGAAAGTCTGGATTAGCTGTCCAAGAATGTTTTACAGAAGCTAAATTTGTCTCTTTCCAAATCATCTGCAAATCTCCAGGTTTACGCAACCACAATGAAAAGGGGTCTTCATTGTATTAGGAGCTTTTGAGTTGGTTTTGTTTTCCTTCCAGTTATTCTACTCCCTGTTAATGGGCAATATACATAGGGCTGTGAGCTTGCATCTGACCATCTCTGTCTAGAAAATCCAGGTTAATGTTGCATAAAAGCATAGCCAATCTGCTGGAAGAAACATAGGATTTCAGAAAAGAATAAGCTAATGGCATGACTGAATTCTTTTCTTTTCTCAGAAATACACTTTTACCTTACCACTTAAGCTTAGACTTTTGGCTCTAACAAATTTTCTTTTGTAATTAAACTATATCTATCTGAAAAACAACCATAACAAACAAAGAAACAAACCAGAGACTGGCCCCCGCACCCGCTACACACAAAAAAACTCACAATGCCTGAGTTTTCTATATCATTTAACACATTTTTTTCATTACCAGCTTTAATTGTATATCAGCTTTTCTGAATGAACCTTGTACAAAAGGAAGGGATTTTATTTGCATGTTTTATTCCGTATTGCTATGGACAAGAAAAGATTGTAATGGGGGAGGGAAGATGTAAAATGGACTCTCAAACTAGGGTATTACTGCCATCTAGTGTGATGCACTGTAACCCAGAGGGGAAGGAAAAGATGATCTGTAAGACAATCCAATCTGAAATTGTAGAAGTTTGAGGGAGGGAAGAGAGCACTTCTCGGAAGAAATATCCACCACCCTCCCGCATTCACCATGTAATGAATTCTTTCTCTACAAAAGCATTAGTATGTGGTCAAACAATACAAAGCAGTCTGTTTCGCCCAGCAAAATGGAGAAACCCTGGTCAATTCTAAAAGCAAGTTCTTTATGAGAAGGCACGTCCCAACTGTAAAGGTTGTTAAACGGCAGGAATGATTTATTCAAAGGAGGGATGGCCATGTCCTTTGAAAACAGTCCAGATAGCCATATGTCTACTGCTTTCTGTAAGGACAGTCACATTTGCACAGAGACAGGCAGACAGTCTTGACGGCATCTTTGTTCCCTTTCAAGCTTTCTGATTATATATAACAAAAATAATATTTGTTATTTATGTCCATAAGTGGTTCATAATGTATGTGTTGCCCACAGAAATATTATATTACTGAAGCCCCACCGTGTAGGATTGTAAAAGTTAAACCTAATCGCAAACATGGGGCAAGATAGATGAAATTCTAGCCCAATACATGTATTTATTTTTGCTTCACATGGCACAAGATATATATAGATATATTACATATATATATAAGGGCGGAGCGATGAGGGGAGTAGTATCTTCTTTCTGTAACCCTCCATAGTCCTCCACTCCTGCCAAAGTTTTGTCTGGTTCTGGCACAGATTCAGTGAGGTATTAGCTGGTACCTTTGTAGCTAATAGCCAGCACTGATTCTTCCATTCACTGTAGGACAATTCTTCAATTCTTTATTTCACTAACTATAACTCCCACTACCCCCACTAACATACACGCATTATCATTCCCATCCTGCGGGGGTTTGTGATTTTAGAAGCTAAGGACTTTGGTGCCCTGGTTATATTTGAAATCTGTGACTTTAAAAGCTCAAAAGGCAGAAACCTGCAGGGATAATGAGAGCTAATTTGAAGAATCATAAGTATAAAATCTAAGCTCAGAGGAATTTTAAGTCATTACCTATGTCAAAGTAACCTAGAACTGCAGGCTATTTTTGCTGGTTTCAAAAGTGACCTGTAGCTCCAGGTGTCTTGAATGAAAAAAAAAAAAAAAAATCACTGTGTCCTACCCTGGGCTCAGGACACATTGAAGGAGTAAATGCATTGCCAGCCAGGCACCAGGTAGAGAAAATGGAACTAGGAGGAAGTGCCAACATCATAGCCCAGACTGGCAGAATTTCCAGCTTCTCAGGAAATCTTTTGGACAGAAAAGTGTTAATGGGCTAGAGTAGGTTTCTCAGGTTTTTGTAGCCATCTGTGTTTGAGAGGGGATTTCTGGTAAACTTTCTGCTGGTGTTCTCTTTGCCTGTGCACAAGAAAAGCAATAGTGGGAGGTTAATGCATATTTTATCACATTCACACAAATTGGGGATCAGATTTAACTGGTTCTACATATTATTTTCAGCAGCAAAATAAGGATTAAGCTCCTTTTCATTGGGCAAGGAGAGAGAGGCACAGAGAACTGTTAAGTCTCAGGTCCATGCAACCTAAGGACCTGCTCTTTGTTTAGAAATAAGTGTGCTGCATAGTTGAATATAAAGGCAAATCTATTAATTCATCATTAAACATAGATCAGGAATCAATAAATTTTCATCCTAGCGATGGCAGGATTAAAGTCTGCTTGCCTCATTAGAGACCATAGAATTGAAAACTGAGCTTGCATAAAAACATTTCACCCCTCCTTTCTCTTGCACCAAAGTCTGGACTCCCCAGCCTCCTCACCTCATTTTTTCCCACTGCTCTGTATTTGTCTGTTTGCATCTGACATGAATAATGCTGCAACCTGGAGAACATGCAGCCCTCTGGTAAGGCACTCACCCAGCTTTTCTAGGATTAATCACAGACTAAAACACTAAATAACATACTGATATATTAACTCCATTAAAATCTAATTCAGTGGCAATAACTTTTAGAAAGCCAACAAAGGGCTTATGAAGAACAAAGTGAGAAAAGACCAAAAAAGGTAAATCAGTGCTCCAACTGAAAGTAAATCAGAATCAAAGACAGGAGTATGAATTAAAAGAGGCCCGGATGGAGTCCCAATCTGTACTACAAACTCATATATTCTTGCAAGATTTATCCTTGAATCTATATAGAAGTGTAATCAAATAATATTGATGTGCTCTCAGCTGATGAGAGGCTTTCAAATGTTAGGACATCCTGTTCAAAAGAGCTAGGCAATGTAATATTGCCAAAGGGATTTCATTTTTGCTTTCAAAGACTCCTATTCATGAATTTCATTGTGGATATTCATTAATCCATTCCTTTAAATCTCTCTACATGAAGGACGCTCTTCTAGATCAGTGCATAAAGGAATGAAGAAATCAGGCTATATCCAGGTATCCAAGAACTTGCAGGGTTAAAGAATACAGGGAATAGCACTGAAAACCACCCTAAAGCAGCAGAGAACAGGGTATTATTCATTTGAGAAGTACCAAGAGGAGACGATGTGAAGACAGAAGAAGGAGAAGGCCCTCTGCAAGCCCAGGAGAGAGGCCCAGAACAGATCTTTCCCTCACAGCCCTCAGGAGGAACCAGCCCTACCCACACCTTGATCTTGGATTTCTAGCCTCCAGAACTGTGAGACAACACATTTCAATTGTGTAAGTCACCCAGTTTGTGGTATGTTATTATGGCAGCCCTAGCAAAATACAGATTCTGGATCTGTATGATTGACTGGATCTGGTGTCTGATGCACGAAATATGGACGAGATTTGCACCAGCAGCAAGGGAAATAGCATGCCAGGAGGCTGGAGCAGGATGAGCCAAGGACCTAGGTGGGAAGTCACTAGAGACTTCAGAGCACAGTATCCAGATGATCAGAGATACTACCCACATCATCCCCAAAGGTGCCATTTATATGGCTTCAATCCCGATTTTATACAAAGTGGAAAACCTTCAATCCCAAATTGTTTTCCACTGGAAACTCCCCTCAAATTTGGCAGCGTTTAGGACATGGATGAAAAAAAGAACTGGTGGAACAATCAAGATCTTTCTGAAAAGTTTTTTTCTCCCACATTGTATATGGCAGTTGGTTAGATTTAGTGAATGATAAGCTTCTAGATAAAAAATGGGGAACTAAGTAAGATAGGCAGCATTTGATTTTATTTAGCTGCTGTCTCTGTCTTAGCATGTCATCAAGAAACAAAAATTAATACAGATATTGAATGTAGCAAAATTGAAAGACTAGAAGACAAATATTGTACTTTTTCTTTAGCCCCACAAATTGCCTTGGGGTGTGTGTGTGTGTGTGTGTGTGTGTGTGTGTGTGTGTGTGTGTGTGTAAACTTGCCTGGATTTTCCCTGGTCTGGTTAATTTAATCTGGGATACTCTCAAATCCTAGTTGGTAAATCCGCTGAACAATGCTGCAAAAGAGCATCTGTGTGGACCCATAGATGACGATTCACATTCTCACCAGACTACTCACTAACATTGTGACTTTGGGCTACTTCTTTCTTCTGAACTTCAGTCACTTCATCAGTACAAGTGTGAATTTAAAATACTCGCCTTGCTTATCTTAAAACGTTATTGTGAGATCCAGGTGGTATTCAGTAATTGAAAATGTTTACTAATAGCAAAAATATGATATCAATAAGAGGTCACTGGGCCACTACACTTTAAAAAGCATATTAGAAATTGCTGCCACTTTCAGTTTTTTTGAGGATCAGTGCATTTTTATCTCCTTCTCGTTGATGGCATCAGAACCATTGTTTGTACTGACCTCGTGTTCTTCAAAAAATGTTCTGACGTAAATAAAAAATATGATCTTGATACATAGAGTGCTCAAAGCTATTCAAGAGTAGATCCGTAGCTTTGGGTAAATACCAGAAAATTACATATTTGACTAGAGCAAAAGGAAACAAACAAACAAAAAATCAGTGTTTTATACACTCCTGAACATCAGTTACATCGCATCAGTCAGCAAGGAACCAGGTAATTTGCAGATTGGGGTAAAACAAGTCTGGAATTTAGGACGTGAATCCACAAAAGGCATCTTAAAATATGCTTGTGAGGATCCTTTGAGACTTTGCTGAAAGTTCTAGAAAAGGAAAGAAACAGATTACACTGAACATAGTAATGTTTATCTTGGCCTCTTTCTGACTCTACACTTCTCCCCTACTAATTCACTTGCCTTCTTTAGACAGTTGGTGTCTTCATGAGGTTTGTCAGAATTCAGGACATCATAAATTCTCTTAGACAGTTCTTTCCTATTTATTTATTTATTTATTTATGACAGAGTCTTGCTATGTCACCCAGGCTGGAGTGCAGTGGCATGATCTCAGCTCACTGCAACCTGTCTCCCAGGTTCTAGCGATTCTCGTGCCTCAGCCTCCTGAGTAGCTGGGATTACAGGCATGCGCCACCATGCCTGGATAATTTTTGTATTTTTAGTAGAGATGGGGTTTTGCCATGTTGGCCAGGCTGGTCTCGAACTCCTGACCTCAGGTGATCTTCCTGCCTTGGCCTCCCAAAGTGCTAGGATTACAGGCGTGAGCCACCGCGCCTGGCCCGAATTCTTTCCTTTTTAATCTGACAATTATGGCTTGAGAGTCTACTTTTGCAAAGCATCATGCTAAGAAGTATTTAAAGTGTGGAGCTGGAGGCCAGAGGAAGATGTGTATAAACACAAACATTTCTATGAAATTTTCAATGTGTTTATTGTGCTCTAGGTCACATTCTAATATAATATTTGAGGAGAGAAAATATCAGGACAATGTAGAGTGCCATGAGGCAACACAGACACCTTTTTTTTTTTTTTTTTTTTTTTTTTTTTTAAAGAGCATGATTTGGAAAAGAACTATTTGGGGCCAAATTGTGAATGGTCTGAGGGAGTTTGATTTCTTTCTTCTAACCAAGCCCACTGAAAGTCATTGACACAAAATGCTCATTTAACATTAAATGAGCATATAAGTTGGCAGTCAAGATTTCAAATGATAAGTCATGAGGATTTGCACCCAGAGAAAGACAGGAATAAAGGAACACAAGAGAGCTACAACAGAGAGAATCAACATGGCTCATCAATCGAATGGATGTGACCATTGAATCCATGTGACGTGAGAAGTGCAGGATCACAGTAATTCCAGATGATGAACCCACATGAAGGCAAATCTCAAGGAGAAAAGTTGGTGGGAGAAGCAGAACTAAGCACACCAGCTCTTCTCAGAAAGGTTCTAATCTAGCGAGTTATTCTCCCAGAAAAGGAAGGGCAGAGAGAGGTCAATGGTATCAGTCTAATAGGAAGTTCTACCATCTGGAAATGGAAAAGATGTGGTAGTTCCCCCTACCCCACATGGAAATTATAATATTTATTTGAAACAGATACAATGTAAAGAAACAGGCCAAACCCAGATCCTTATCCTTCCTGAACATTCAAACCTGTACCTCCCTCAGCTTCCCCCATCTTAGTCATCGTTATCTCCACACACACAAGCACTCAAGCCAAGACCTGGAATTCATTCTTAGAATCCTGTGCTTCCATCTGCAGATACTGTTGATCTCATTTCAAAATTGCATCTTATCCATCTCCATGCCTCTATGAATGGCCCAGGTACAGACCATCATCATGTGTCATCTGCACTGCTAGAGTAGCTTCCTAACTGGCCTTCTTGCTTCTCCACAAAACAGCAGGAGTGATTTTTAAAAATATAAATCAGATTGTGTCAGTCCCTTCTTAAAATCCTCCAGAGTGAGCCTCCAAATTCTAACCATAGCTCGTCAGGCCTCAGGTCCTCCGGATCCAGCCCTCCCATCTCTACCTGCATCTCCTGCCATTCTCTCAGCTGCACACTGAGACACAGTCACGCTGGCCTTCTTTCTCTTCTCAGTGCCAAGCTCCTCAGGCCTCCACAAGCTGGCACTTTCTACCCCTATTCCCTTGAATGCTTTGTCATGGAACTTTGAGAGGCTGGATCTGACTTATAATTTCAAGTCTCTGTTGAAATGTCATTTCCTCAGAGAAACCTTTCAGGCTTCACAATCTCAAGTAAGTCCTCTGTCTCACAGCTCACTCACTTTCCATATCACCTCGTCTTATTGTCTTTAAAGTATTTATCACTATGTTAAAGCATCTTGTTTATGGATGTGTTTATCATTCGTCATTTTCCCCTGTAGTCTCGCCCCACAGCAAACTAGAAGTTAATTTGCATGAGAGCGAGGGCCTTTGCTGTCCTGTTTTACATCATTATCTCTTACCTGTTGATGCCTAAATGAAAAGAATGAAAGAAGATGGAGAGATCTGAGTAGAACCATCAAGTGAAGGCATAACCAAGGGAGGCTTGAGCATACATATAGACAGAGGGGAGGAATCTTGTGGAATAGAAGAGGACAGAGACACAGAAGAGAGGATTCATTGGTGAAATGAAGCCTCATGCATGTTAATAGGTAAAGAACTTGAGTAGAGATTTATCCCGGGAAGACAAAATCCAGTTCTTTCACTCAGCTAGGAAACACACCTGCATCCCCTTAGGAATCTGCTCTCCTTTAGAAGCAATTATCTGACTTCGCTGTGGTTGAAAAACAATACTTTGGCCAAAGGAAGTTTCTCATTGATCAACCCTATAGCTTTAGATGTCCCTGACACTGGCCCTCAAATTCTCAATGTCTGGTTCAGGACTAATCATAGCAAAGAAGATGATTTCATCTTAACATATGCACAGAGAACACCTGGGCAGGGCAGAGTTCCTTAGCTTAGTTGAGCTGTTAAATTTGGAGGTATGACTTTAATAAGGATTTTATAAGTAAACTTAAAAATTGTGTGGGCCAATCATCACCCTCTACCCAACCTATTTTACAAACGATGTGCAAAATTCAACAGGTTGACTGAAACTCTTCCTCCCAATTTATGATTGAAGACTGTTCCCATTCTTCATGCCATGCAGAAAAAGCCAAAAACTTTGCTTTTGTCTGTCCTTCTTCCTTCTCTGCCAAAGAAGGCATAAAAATGTGCTGTAAGCTCGTGTTTGGGATGGGGGAAATTACTCCTGTGGAGGTCTCTCGAATGACATGAATATTTCACTTCAAATTCAGCCAAACCTGAGGAAATGCTTTGCCAAGTTTCTCAGGTCTCAGTCCTTTTTCTTGGTGCACTGAGTCACATTCTCTTTCCAAGTTTACCAAGAATACGTCCCGTAGTAAAGGCAGAAAACAAAGGCAGGATGGTAAAGCCAATCTATCTGTATATGTAGTGCAGTAATAAAGCTCTCTGGTTCATTTTTCATGCTTAATCCCCCTTTTAGAGTTTTCAAATACAGTGATTTCTCTTTGTTCTTAGCAGTTGCAGTTCTGCATATGATACAGCATTAAAACAAATCTTTCATACATTTCCTTTGTCACCTGCTCGGAATCTTTGGGAGATCAAGGCTTCTTTCTGAGCCCTAGGAAGTGTCTCCTTTCTCTAAGGAAATACATCAAAGACAAAAGCCCCCTCCTCCACAAATAATGAAAGAAATCAGAATATAAGCCAAAAATGAAATGGGAACATGAGATGCTGCTAAATGCATTAGTCGCATGTTTGTTTTCAGAGCACCTCATTTCCTCATTTCCTCAGAGCACCTCTTCTCCCATGACTGGTTTCCACAAGGTTGACTAAGACCAAAGAGTGACACCATAGTGTGATGTACTGGGCTGTCCCGTTTGTCAACTTTCAATTGCTCATGAAAAAAGAGAGTTGTCTCCTTCACCACTGCCTCCTCTTTTCTCTCCCTACCCTTCTCAGAATACAAGAATTTCTTATTATCTTAGAGATCCTTGCTGCTGCTTTCTTGTGATGTTTTGTCTACTAGAATCTGATTGAAAAGTGCTACTGTTCCTCCTCCCATTTTATCCCCCAGAAAACTGGCAGTCTTGACACTTTTCTGACATTTCCAAATAGCTCAGGCTCTTCCTGCCAACTCCCAGTTGCTCTCTAAACCTTTTTAATCCCATAGAATGCAAACTAATCTACTGAGAGAAAGGCACCAGGCCTGGTCTGGCAGCTGAAGCCAGGAATGTCAGAGTGGGGAAAATGATAAATACACCTGCCACAGAGAAAGGGAGAGACACAGCCAGGCTCAGCAACACAATAAGGTTATTTAATGTACAGAGATAGGCAGGACACTCTCCAGTACCCTCAAGTGCAAATTGCATGGAGGTGATTTGTTCAGAAAGAGAAATAACAGCTATTAATAATGTGTACAGTCTCGAGGTGGCTGTGTTAGGGAAGACACAGAGATAAGGGGCAGAAATCCACCTGCATCCCCTCAGACCACTCTCAGTTTTCTTCTGTTTGTTCCAGGGTTACTGAAGTCAGTAGCACCTTGGGATCTACATCTCCATGCTGTGGAAGGAGGGGAATGGCTGCCTCCTAGATGGGAACCACTGGATTAAGTTACTATCAGGCTGCTCCGGAAGCAACAAAGTGACTTTGAGTAAAAGTATCTTTCTGTGCTCTCAACTCATCTCTGATCAGGAGTGGTGTGCTGGGCAAAGCATTGAGTTCAGAGTTAAATTTGAATTGGAATATTGTGAAAACGTTTCTACCACCTTGTTTTTTGAGACAAGGTCTCACTGTATCATTTAGGATGCAGTGCAGTAGAGGGATCTCGGCTCACTCCAACCTTGACCTCCCAGGTTTGAGCTATCCTCCTGCCTCAGCCCCCCAAGTGGCTGTGACTACAGGTGCACAACATCCCTCCCAGCTAATTTTTTGTATTTTTTGTAAAGACGGAGTTTCACCATGTTGCCCAGTCTGGTCTCAAACTTCTGAGCTCAAGCCATCCTCCCACCTCAGCCTCCCAAAGTGCTAGGATTAAAAGTGTAAGCCACTGCACCCAGCCATCTACCATCTTTCTTTTTCTTTGAGTCCATGACACCAGGTCTATGGCCTGATAAGATGTGTCCACCTAATTAAGATATGGACACATGCTTTTAAGTGCACCTGAAGAAGGGCAAGCAGGCACACACAGACAAAGAACTACAAGCCTCTGCTTTTGAATTAGAGACAATATATCTGCAGATAGGAACTTGGAAGAGAGCTAAGGAAAAAAAAAATCACAGGTTAAACCAAATAAATAGAGGTTTTCAGGGTTGCCGTAACCAAATTTTTCTAAGATTATAAACTCCTAGAGGGCAGAGACCATATCGCTTTACTTAGTTTTAAACCAGAAAGCATGAAACTATGTAGAGTTAGGTAGTTGAGAACTTATTTGGATGACAATGACAGTAATGACAAGATAGTTGAAACTGTTAAACCCAAATGAAATTATGGCTTAAGCAATTTAATCATTTTCTTGGAGCAAAATGAGATTGGTTGATACATAAATGGATAATGACAGACTGAATACTGGAAACTAGACTGTTAGGCACCGCAGGAATATTGAACTTAAGTAAAAAGCCAGTCTTTCCTCTCCCATCAACAGAGACAGATCAAATAGTGACTAGACCCTCAGATGAAATCAGAGATTCCATATCTTTCTCCTTCTTTTCTTGCAAAAGGAATATGACCAAAATTTTATCAATTTTACCTAGTTAAAAAATAATGTAGCCTAATATCAATTATTAAAAAATAATGTAGCCTAACGCATCAATTACCTTTCAAAATATTGGCCTTAAAGAACCTAGTTTTTTAAACTGAATTCCTATATTTTATATAGGAATGTTGTATATATTACAACTGAATTCCTATATTTTCTCATGAAAAAATTATATTGCTTCACGTGTAAACAGTGTAATTGCAAACTATTCTGAAGCTTACTCTATAACCTTAAAGAAATTGACTTTACAGAAAATTTTCTAATAATATAAATATTAGTCATAGATACATTTTTCACTTGATAATTATTTTTCTTTGACATAAAGGTCAATATTTTTCAATGTTGTAGTCATCAATTTCAAAGGAAATATTTGTGTGCTGCTTCCTGTTTCTGTTCTAAGCAGCCAATGGGCCAACACAGCAGCTGGCTATGAGGTGAACACAAACTAACATCTGATGCAGTATATTAGCAATTACTACAGATTCTAGAACCAGGCATTGGTGAGTTTTGGTCAATGCTCAGAAAACAGGCAATTGAGCTCTTTACAGAGCTTTCCATTTTTGAGTTCTTGCCAGAGATAGGTTTTGCTGGAAAAAAAACAAGTCATACTGACTTCATGAAAGAGGGAAAGAAAATCTTAAATATGTGAGTATTTATAGAATCTTTCATATGCGTCTCTACATACGGTCTATGTGTATATGCATGTGAGAAAAGATTCCTGGTGTTTCTCAAGTTAGTCTTGGTTTTGAGAGTTTCTAAAAACAAGAAGACCGATCTTGAGAATTAAACAAAAAGTATTATCTTATCATAAAATTCTATTCTCTATTATCCAGAAATCCATTACATAATACACAGAACTCTGCCTTCATCAAATCTGTGGAATAGTCTATGGAATTCTATCTCCAACGATGAATCTGTGAGGTTTCAAAGGCACTGTGTCAGAATTATATAAAACATTTGCTGAAAAAAATATCAGGGAGTTCATCAAACTTAACCAGTTATTCAGCACTTAAAAAGCACCCAGAATACCTAAACTAACCCTTAAAAATCAAATTATATCAAAAGGTTTTAGAAGTGTCATAACTTCAGGTACATGTCTAATGAGACAATATTTAAATATCCAAATAACACATACTAACCTTAAATAAATCCATCTCAGTAATATTATTTAAAAATTAACCAGAAAAACATACCCTTCACTCTAGGTCATCTGGAGAGCTCAGTAGCCTTCTTACTGAGATAAATTTTCAGAAGTCATTAATAACAATCTCTTATCTAACTGAGAAGGACGCGACTTTTACTGCAAGGAATGATACGTGCTCCAGAAACGCAAAACAGACATTAGGAGTATCAGACACTTACTTTTGAGTTATGAATAAATAACATATTTTTGAAAAGAATGCATTATGATTCACTTACCTGTTACTTTAGCTTCATATTTACTGCAGACTCCATAAATTTTGACTGCACTGTCACTGGAGTGTTGCTGGTCAGTGAAATCTGTGAAAAAGCACAGAGCAAACAATCATGAGACAAAGTAATATTTGAATACAGTAATGCTTTATTTTAACAACAAAAATTTAAGTATAAACTTATTTATTTCTATGAACAATCAAATCACTCCTCATGTACAATATAAAAGTCTGTTAAGTAAAAGCAACAATTCATATAAACTGATGAGAATTGACAAAAATTTGGTCTCACAATGTCCACTGCAATAAGCAAGGATTATATGGTTTGGGTTGAAGTTCACATACTTAAACAGAAGCATATGAAACTTGAGATGATGCTGATGTAGTCAATTAAGTTTAGTCTGGTATCAGTCATTAAGAAAACATATTATCCTTACTAACATATTGTAGAAAGCAACAATAACCATCTGTATAAAATTCATAATTTTACAAGATCCAGAACATAATGATAATCACTTTCTGTTTAAGACACAGGTCAGTAATTCAAAGACTATTTCCATATCCAGATAATGTCACTGTAGCAGCAATTATTTGCCTTGGCCATTACCTGAGTTCTGACCTAGGATTATTAATCCTTTATTTACTCTCCATAAATAAATGTTACTTTAAATGTACAAGAGACCATTTTCAAGCTTTTAATTAGAACACGTCCCATTGTTACTTCTCAAGTGTTGCTCCTCATTTTTAAGTATGAAACCATTTCTCTAGTTACCTTGTTAGTAAACTGGAGTGATCTTTGAATGGGTTTTTAGGCATCTAAGGCAAATTAAGAAAAAGCAGTAACATGAAAAGATGCCTTTAATTTACCACTAAGTGAAAGAGGGGAATATGATTTGTATAAATTATGATTATAACAATATTAAGATCCTAGGCGTGAAAAAATACCTGAAAATGCAATAGAATTACCTCAGTTGTGCTAGATTTGTAAAACTGTATTTCCTTTTTCTAGATCCATTTTAACAATATAATTCTTCCAATCCACAAACATGTTTTCCCATTTACATATGAGAATTTCATACATAAATTTCTTTCATCAATGCTTCACAGTTTTCTGTGTATAGATCTTTCATTTCCTTGGTTAAATTGATTTCTAAACATTTTTTCTATGCTACTGCAATTGAGATTGTTTTCCTGGTGTTTTTTGCAGATAGATCACTGTTGGTATGAAGATATGCAACTGATTTTTACATGTTGATTTTGTATCCTGCTGCTTTACTGAATTCATTTATTAGTTCTAATTGTTGAGTCTTTAGAGTTTTTGACATATAGGATCAGGTAATCTGAAGACAGGAATAATTTTACTTCTTCCTCTCCAATTAGAATGCATTTTATTTCTTTTTCTTGCCTGACCGAGCTTGCTGGTACTTTTAGTACTATGTTGAACAGAAGTGGCCTGTTCATAAATGGACTTTATTATGTTGAAGAAATCATCTTCTATATCTATTTTGTTGAGTTTTTTTTATAATGAAAGAAGACTGAACTTTGTTGAATGCTTTTTCTGTATCTATGGAGATGATCAAGTCATTTTTATCTTTCATTTTCTTAGTAGGTTACTAACACTGACTCTAATGGTCACTTTTGCTAGAGTCTTATTTGGTTTTAAGAGACCACTAAGCAGCCCTAAATGATTTGGTCCCAAAGACTTAACATAGGTTACTCCAAATTCTATTTGAGTTTGAGGATGAGGTAGAGAAGGTCATTATTTGATGGATATAGCCAACTTAAAAATGTAATTATACCTTGCCATAACTTACTCCGACCTTTCTAAATACTTGTGCTTAAAATTTTGATGAAATAATATTAAATGAATCATTTAAAAGGCCTTGCAGTCATGTAGACCAACATATTTTGTTTATGAGTCTTGTTTTTTGATATAGTTTCTTTTTCACTGTTCTAATATGTTAATCCATAATTTGAGGCATCTGTGAAAATGAGTGATTATCGGAATAATCATGTCAAGTCACTGAACCCTTCTGTCATATAAATAATCAAGGAAAAACTCATTTGGCTTTTTTGTTTGTTCATTTTTTTTCTTCAGTAACCTTATTCATTTTATCATGAGGGTAGCATAATCTTCTGAATGTACCACACTGGTTGGGAGTGAAAATGTAAGGTTGAAAGAGTGAAATCATGGCTGATTGGTAAATTTTGATTATTAGAGCAAGCTGTTAAACTCCACTTTAGATTCTAAATTTGATAACAGATTAATTAGCACAAACAATGCTAAAGAGCTAGTGATGTTTTAATACAGTAGCTTACTCATGTTAAGATAAATCTCTATACACTATCGGGGATTGTAAACTACCTATGTTGCTGACAGGCTTCAAAGGCCCATCTTTAGGTCTCCATGTTCATTAACAGTTTGACATCCAATTATGTTTGCTTGTAGGAATTTAGAGTCCATAATTCATCATTATTTTTCACGAGAAAGGGTGAAACTGATGCTCAGAGGTTAAATGATAAGTCCTGGGCTACGTAGCTATTTAAAAGCATGGATCAGAGCTTTTAGTTTGAGTTCAACACATAAACAGCTTGGAAGTTGTCACCCTCACCTTTGCAACAAGAAAAAAAAGCTAACCTAACTAAAAACCAATAATGTTTCTTCAATAAATCCGAGGACTGTAGTCACAGAACACACTACCACCCTGAAATCTAAAGAGGCAGATGCATCCAGAGAGATACGTCTCCTAAAGCTTGCCTGTCTGGAGCAGAAGTCACTGCAATCCCTAGCTGATAGGAATGCTTAAATTGCTATTTTGATGAATTGAGAGAGGTCAAGTTCAGACTAGTGTGAGAGTGAGAAATTCTTGGGAATAGCAGTCTTAGGGAGGTCCCACACTTATGTGAGCTTTTGTTACAGAAATCCCTCAAGACCTTATGGTGGGGATCTGAGAAAGAATTCCTCCTAGTGTGGGTTGGGGAAGGGATGAGTAGTAATCCTAAAACCCACACAGATTCTACCCCCTAATAAGAGCCTAGTTTATAGAGGTAAGGAATTCATCAGAGGGCAAATGTAAAACCTTATCTTAGTTCAGGGAAGGACATTCCAGTTTGGAACAGGACTTCAAGTGAATAGATTGGGAATGCCACAGCCAGGGAAGCGAGTGAGAGAATGGGGGATAAAAGCTATGCTCTTGGAAGAGGAACAGAAACACTTTTGAAGGCTTTACTTCTGAGACACAGGTCCATTAAAAGATTGAGTCCTAATAAGAAGATTATAAAGTCCTCCTTCCCCATTCCACACCCCACCTCAACACCAACAGGCCTCTTAAATAATAAGAATGAATTGTAGCTGAATGGCACAGATTTATATTTGGAGGCTTCAACACTGTTTTGTCAGTTACTGAAAGATCAAGTAGGCAGAAAATCAGTAAGATTATAGATGACCTGAACAGCACATAAATCAACTTGATCTAATTGACAATTATGGAATACGCCACTCAACAGTGGCAGATTATCCATTCTCCTTAAGCTCACATGGAGCATTCATCAAGATAGACAACATGCTGGTCCACAAAATGCATATTTATACTTTTTAGAAAATAGAAATCATACAGAGTATGTTCTCAAGCCACAACAGAATTAAACTAAAAATCAAGAAGTAAAGGACAGCTGGAATATTCCCATATATTTGGCAATTACGTAGCACACTTCTAAATAACCCATGGAATAAAGAAAAAGTCTCAGGAGAGCATAAAAAATATTTTTATTTTAATGGAAATGAAAATATAGCCTCAAAACTTGTGGAATGCAGCTAATAATATATTTATAATAATTATATATTATATTAGAAAAGAAGAAATATTAAAAATAATAATCTCAGCTTCCATTTTAGGAGACTAGATAAGAAAGAGCAGGTCAAACCTAAAGAGAGCTGAAGAAAAAAATAATAAAATTTAAAGCAGAAGTCAATAAAATTGAAAACAGAAAGTGAGGGGACATCAATGAACTCAAATTCTGTTTCTTCAAAAAGATGAATAAAAATGATAAATCTCTAGCCAGGCTAGCCAAGGATAAGAGAAAAAGGAATACTCTACCATATTAGGAATGAATGAGAGGGATAATTACTACTGATTCCCTGCACATTTAAAAGGTAAGAGAACACTATAAAAATTTTACACCCACAAATTTGATAACTTAGATGAAATAAATTGATTACCTGATGGCACAAACTACAAAATTCTACTCAGAAAGAAATAGATAACCTGAATAGCTTTATGTCTATTAAAGAAGGTGACATAGTAGTTAAAAATCTTCCAAAAACAAAAAAGGAAACAGTTGGTCCAGCTGAATGGTAAATTTTACCAAACTTTTACATAAGAAATAAACTAATTTTACACAATTTTTGTCAAAAAATAGAGGCAAAAAAACCTTTAAACTCATTTTATGAGGATAGTGTTATCCTAATACCAAAACCCAATAAAGACACTATAAGAAAATAAAACCACAGACTAATTTTTAATGACTATAGAGATAAAAATCCTCAAGAAATATGAGCTAGGCAAATCCAATATATAAACAGGACAGTGCCTCATAACCAAGTGGAATTTACAACAGGAATGCAAGGCTGGTTTAGCATTCAAAAATTAATCAATGTAATTGATTAGATGACACACTAAATGAGAAAAACAGTATGATTGTATCAATAGATTTTTATAAAGAGCATTCAACAAAATGAAACACCAACTCATAATAAAATGCATGAAAAACTAGAAGTAAAAGGGAATGTCCTTAACTTAATAAAGAGGATATACTAAAAATCTACAGCTAACAGCATATTTATGAGAGGTTGGACACTTTCCCATTAACATCAAGAACAAGGAAAAGCTGTTCTCTCTTATTATTCCTATTCGAATTCAAAATAAAATCCGTAGGTAGTGCCAGTAAGGCAAAAAGAAGAAATACAACCATCTTCTCCCGCTGATGAGATGATGGTCTTTGTAATAACCCTACAGAATCTATTGAAAAAGCCATTTCTGACACTAAAAAGCAAGTATATAGCAAGGTTGTAGGATGAAAGGTAAATCTTCAGATCTAATTGCTTTCTTTCTTATATACCAATAATGAACCATTGGAATGTAATACTTAAAAAACTATTTGAAATAGCACTGAAAATGAGAGTTATATAAATCTAAAATATATATATATGTATAGAATCTATATGCAGAAAACACTTCTAAAAGAAATCAAATATCTAAATAAATGAAAAGATATTCCACATTCATGGATTAGAAGATGCAATATTTTTAAGATGTTAACTTTCCCTAATTTGGTCTATAGACTCAACAGTCTCAAACAAAGTCCTAAGAATTTTTTATAGATGTCAACTAACTGATTGTAAAATGTATATGGAAAAGCAAAAGTTCTCTAATAGTTTCTCCTAGGTCCATTGTTCTTCTAAAAAAGAACAAAGTTTACATTACTGAATTTCATGACTTACTATAAAGTTATCAGAATCAAGATAGTGTGGTATTGGCAAAAAAAAAAAAAGATATGTAGATGAGTAGGGTATAGAGCTCAGAAATAGACTCACACAAATATAGCCAACTGATTTTGACAAAGGTTCAAAGGCAATACAATAAAATAATGATAATCTGTTCATCATGTGATACTGCAACACTTGGATGTCCATACACACACAAAGAACTCAAAGACCTCAAAATTACCCAAAAATTAAATAAAAGTGGATCAAAGACACAACTATATAATGCAAAATATAAAAATTCTAGGAAAAAAGCTGCATGATCTTAGGCTTGGTGATGAATTTTTAAATACACCACCAAAAACATGATCTATGAAATAAAAATGATTCAATGGACTTCATTAAAATTTAAAAACATTTGCTCTGTGAAACTCAGTTCCAAAAGAATGAAAAGACAGACCACAGGCAGAGACAATGTATTTGCAAATCACAAAGTGAATAAAGGATTTATGTCTAGCATATACACAGAATTTTAAAACTCAATAATATGGAAACAAAGACAAAATTGAAAAAGTAAGTAGATGATTGGAACAGATACT
Source organism: Pongo pygmaeus (assembly GCF_028885625.2). NCBI lineage: Eukaryota > Metazoa > Chordata > Mammalia > Primates > Hominidae > Pongo > Pongo pygmaeus. Next base: position 23,515,657 of record NC_072378.2, read on the forward strand.
TCACAACAGAAGGTATACAGATAGCAAATAACATATGAAAAGATGCTCAATACCATTTGTCATTAGGGAAATACAGATTAAAACAACAATGAGATGCCACTACACACCTAGTGGAATGGGTAAAAGGGGTTGGGGTATGGGAATGTGAAAATACTAATTGCTGGCACAAATGAGGAACAATAGGAACTCTCATGCTGCAATTTTGGAAAATACTTTCAATTTCTTACACAGCTAAACACAGTCTTAATATTTAATCTAGCAATAATTCTTCTAGATAGTTCAAAACGATTTGAGAACTTATATCCACAAAAACAAAAACCCTGCATGTGAATATTTTTTCAACTTTATTTATAATTGTCAAAGACTAGAAGCAACCAAGATGTTCTTCAATAGGTGAGTGGATAAACAAACTGTGGTATATCCATACAATGGAATACTGCATAATAATTAAAAAAATGAGCTATCAAGCCATATAAAGTCATGGATGACTCTTAAATGAGTATTGCTAAGTGAATAAAGCCAGAAGGCTATATACTGCAGGGTTCCAAGGCAAAAACTATAAAAATGTAAAACAGGTCAGAGGTTACCAAGGTTTGGGGAAGGGTTTGGATAAACATGCAAAACATGAAGGATTTTTAGGGCAGTGAAACTATTTTATATATTACTACCGTGGTGGACACTGCAATAACCCTGTGTAATAACCCAGTAACAATAGTACAAAGAATGAATCAATAAAAGGAACAAGGCCTCCTTGAAGAAATAGATAATGCAAGGGCTGGGAGAGAGAATAAACAAGATGATCCTGAAGTTTTATGTAGTGCCAGAAATTATGGAAGTGCTCAGAAAATGCAATGATGGGTGCATGTCAAAGCAACACCGGAAATATCTCTCAATGGTCAAAGCTAGAACAATCTGATCAATAAAATAAATGATATGGTATTGGATTATAACCCACAGTATACAGTAAATATCCATGAGTCAATACTGATATAAGTCAGTGACAGAAATTTATTCTGTCAGTGGAGATGTACACAAAACCTCCCATACAGAGAAATGCCAAATAATTTTTGTAAACGTTCATCCCTCAAAGTGTTTACACAAAACTCTCTACTTAGTGCACTGCACACTAAGTACAGTATGGAGGAAGGGGAAAAAGAAACTTTACAGTGCAGAAACATGACAGATGCTACTTCACCCAACTGGTCAATATTAACATGTACCATTGATGATATGATAGAACAGTAGTTTTCCCCTGTGAACTTCCTGCCTCAAACCCATAACCCCAACCCATTAACCATGACAAAAAACATCAGAAAAAAACATGAGGGACATTCTACCTGACATTGGAGGTTGAATTTTTCAAATCAAGAGGGCATTAAAGGGGGCTTCTAAATAAATGCAATGGTGAAGAGGTTCCATTTTGTGGGTGCCTGTAGCTTTTCTCCGTTAATTCACAAAACTGTCAGATCTTCAAAAACAAAGTAAGTGTGAACAATCCTTACTTTAAAAGAGGAACCAAAGGGAACACGATGACTAAATGCAATGTGGTACCTTGGATAGGATCCTGGAATGGAAAAAGAAACTAAAGAAAAAATGGTGACATCTGAATAAAGCATGGACTTTGGTTATAATAATATATCAACATTAATTCATTAACTGGGACAAATGTACCATAGTAATTTTAACAACAGTGAAAACTGGCAACTGAACATACAGGAACTCCGCAATATACTTGTAACTTCACTTAAAAAAAAAAAAAATGTGGGGCCCAGTGCCCTAATTCAGTTCATTTGCTTTTTAGAAAATACCACGCTAGCCTGTCTCAACTCATCCAGCCATTTTTAAGTGCATCAATGTATCAATTTATCTCTGTTTGGTATTAAATTTTATTGTTTCTGGAGTATTGGGCACATAGCAGTCACTTGGTTTCCTGAATGCTAGAAAAGCATCTTTAAGTTCCTGAACAAATATATTAAGGGAAAAAAGTTACAGGCATAAACAAATGGAACCTCTTCATCATTGCATTTATTTAAAAGCATCCTTTAAGACTCTACTTGTTTGAAAAAATTAACTCTCATTAATTTTGCATAACACAGCACAGAGGCCAGAAACTATGTTTTCTCAGAAAAAAACTTGTGCCTATTAAAATCACAGTAAAAATCACTAGGCGTTTTTAAATGGGAGAAAGCAAAAGAATAGTACAGGCAAGTTTATAAAATTGCTGAGTTGAAGGGCTCATAAAGGTTTTTCAATTACAAAAGTAATCCTCGGATAGAAGAGAATTCCAGATTCTGGAGCTCATGTCTAAGAAATTTCTTTTTCCCTTGAGCTTAACCTGTCATTGACAGGCAGCTGTTTTAACGAAATGGCTGAGATAAATGGAGGAGTTACAGGTTTCACCCGCCTCTGCAAAGTCCCAATTCACAAAAGGTCTTAAAGAATTAGGATTTCAGGGCATATAATCACAGAATCATTGAATAATTCAAGTTGTGAAGCTCAATATGCAGATAACACTTCAGAAACATTCATCTCAGTATTCCATATGGATAACTGAATAATAATAATACACTGCTTACTATTACTTAATTCTGGTAAATTCATTAAGAATTTCTATTTTGCCAGTCTGGAAAAATTAGAAAATAAAAATAAAAATGACCTTCCGTATCTTTCATCTATAATAAAATGTGGGAATATTACCCTTCAGAAGAAGCAGAAGAAGCCATGATCTCTTTGCATAAGTAATGGTATTAGAACATCTTCCTTGTATTTTAAATACGGAGATCTATCTGGGATCTTTTCTCTCAGAGTTCACCTTCCTTTTATTCACCACTTCCTTTATGAGAATAGGAAATACATTGAATGGAAGCTGGCACAAAATATAGTTTTGGGAATGGATTAGAAAATCCCCAGTTTATATGGTGCATTGTATTTCATTTCTTAGTTATATGCTTAAGATGCTTATGTTTAAACATTTTATAGCTTCCTCTTGTAAAGCCCTCTCTCTTTTAGTTAAGTACCTTGAAGCCAAGATCTTACATTAAAGTAGAATCTAATTAGACCTTTCAATTCAGAGAGGCTGCTGAACTCTTTTAGCTCCATTATAGAAATGTACAGTAAAACCCCTTTTTTTCCTCTCCGTGGTGAAAATAGCAGTTATCTTCAAGAAGAAAAAGAAGAAAAAAAAAAGACACGAATTGTCACACTTCAATTTAAGCACAAGGCTCAGGTAGCTGACCCAGCCTCTTTGTCCTTTTACATAAGAAGGAAGGTGGTTTTCAAATTTTGAGGCAGCAACTGGGAGTAGGGATGTAGAGAGAGAGCATTCTTATCGCTTTTACACCCTTAAATACACCAAATCTAAAATGTCTTCACATTGAAAGCATGAAAATTGCAGTAACTACTTCAATAAGCAAGTCGTTTAAATATAATTTCTGGCAGCATGTATATATTCACAGGGAAAATGAGTTTAGAAAGACAGTATGTAGTTTTATAAAAAGGAAAGCATAAAATTCTAAATATCCTTGTCAGTGTGTATCCATGAAAGTAATGTCATTAGAAAGAAAAAAGAAGAATTAACTATTGACTAGGATTTGTATTGCTTCCTAACATACATTTGGCATCAAAGAAGCTTTGGGAAAGGGGTAGAAAACATTATAGCAGAAATAGCTCTCATCAATACCAAATGAAGCATGTCAAGTTTACAAGGAGGAACCAGAAAGAACTGAGGATGTAAAGGGAGGATGGGCAATTCTAATATGGTCAAATCAGAATGTCCTGCAACACTTCTGAATGAAATAAACTTTCAGATGATGCCCACAAAGATGACGTACTGGATAATGAAGAGTAAAAAGAACAGCCTGCAACCCTCACAAAGCACCAGAGCTACCATAACGATTTTGCACCTTACTCTGTGATCCTTGCCATTATTTAAAAAAAAAAAAAATGCAAAAGACCAGATACTGTCTTTACTCAGGGTGACTAATGTAGGATGTTAATAGACTAGAGGTCTCATACAACAACTGTGTGGTAATTAGCTCCATTAGTATATCGAGCAGTGATATCATTGCGAAGCATTGACAGGTTATGGGTTTTTTTTCCATCACATACGTGGATGCTTGAAAATTATGCTTTTAGAAGTTATTCATAATGGTTTCAAAGCAATGGTGTACTTTAAAAGGGCAGAACCACCACTCTCATGATCTAACCTAGATACTTACGAAGTTCTCAGAATCAAAATGAGTTTAGTACCTGATGACTATTAAAACTAGTTATATGCCTTTGGATTAAAAGCCCTCATCTCAGGTAAAGCCTTTTCATATTTTCTCACCTCCCTATGAAATTAAGGGTAGAAGTGAAGAGACAGAAAGGGATCTAATACTAGAGCATGAGTTGGTCAAGTGGAAAGTACAAGCCCAGCCCAGAAGACGCCAGGAATTCTTTAATGACCACTTGCCCCACTCCTCAACTCTCCTCTCGTGGCTTATAAAATTTTCTTCAGCCTGAAACCTTTCTATTAAAAATAAATCTCACTGGAAGCTTGCTATATGAAACAATGAATAAGAAACTTCCTTGGTTAAGGGAGAATGCAGAGTTTTGAGGGTGAATGGAATGCTGAGGTGAGGGGACTCTTCTGAAGATCTGGAGACTCAGAGGAGTATATTTGAGAACTACTTTCTAGATCCACTCTAGCTGTTTGCCTTCATCTTTACATTCCCTGCTGGAAATTGCTACCAAACACTGGTCCCATACATTTCTTGTTATAGCATAGCCTATGGAACAAGGTATGGTGACAAGAAGATACCAAATATATCTCAGGCTATCCTGTTTTGATGTTGAAAGACACTGAATCCTAAAACAAGATTCTTCAGACAGCGGCATAATGATGTATATAATCAGACGTGGCCACCTTCTTTACTCGAGTTCTGAAATCTATCATTAACATGTGACTTGAACTCAGGTGTGAATATTTGGGATGGGAAAGTCAGACAAAAAAACAAGAGGAGGAGACAATGGTCATTTTCAGTATTTGAGGGAGACTAAAAGGGTGCCCAATTTTAAAAATTGTCAGGATACAATACAAAGAGCAGGGGTTTAATCAGAACACCTAGGTTCAAGTCCTGATATCAATACCTGATGGCTGAATGATTTTATATTAATACAAGTTATTCATTCACTGTGAATTTCAGAGTTGTTTTCCACAAGATGGACATAGTATTCACAAGATGAATCTATCTTATCTACAAGAAGATAACCATATTCACAAAGTGAACCTATCCATAATAAGATAACCTTATCTGCAAGATGAACCCATCTTAGCATTCAAAGATAGTTGAGACAGTATAACAGGGTGATAGCATTCTATGCAAGATACTCATTACTGAGGACCTTGCCTCCTTCACATCTCAGGTAATGTAAGACTAATACTGACAAATGTGTTCTCTATTTCTGTTGCTCTACTGATTTGCTAACATGTTGTGATTGCATAAAACATAGTTTAAAATTCACTTGGTCCAAATCTTTGAGATTTCCTGATGCTTATGGAATTTTTAATCTGGAGAGATTTGCGCAATTTCAAAATTTGTATGTAAGGCTTAATTAATATTAATTAACTACTGATGTTATTATGACAATATGCCAATCTCTCACAAAATTCAACCATATTAAATGTAAAATTGCTTTTTAAATTGTGGTTATCACCATCACTGTCATTGTTGTTATGAACTCAGATGAATGATTGCTAATTTTGCCTGTCCAGTTTCCTCTACAACTCCACGTGTCACAGTTTCTAGTGTTGTGGGGAAAGAGGATTGGGCTATATGAGAGTGGCCTAGTGACAAACTCTAGGATTGTAGCTACAGATTTTCTTTCATTAATCAAATCAGTTTTTTTAACTTACTCCAAGAGCAGTATTTTCCTGTACATAGTCAGTATTTACCGTACATTAGTACAAAGTGGGCAAACTAGTGCTACTCGACATGAAAGTAGGAAAAGACAAAGAGCCTCAGTGGACCACAGAAAGAGTCTTGTTGCAAATGTGAACATTTTATGTGTCTGTTTAAGCTATTGGTTTGGAAAACCACCTGAAGAAGACTTTGCCTTAAACATGCAATCTTTGTAAAAATCAGAGAACATTTGCTTGCTTTTTCGATCATTTTTTTTATTTTTTTTGTCACGATTGCTTCCTGAGCAGAGTTATAAATGACATCATAAGACACTTCAAGAATGGAAGGGGTATATAGATGAATATAAATCTAAAAAGGCATGCAGTTTCTCAGAAGCAAAAGTTAAAAATAATTCTTTGTAATCTGGCCATAATTAAAGTGCCACAATGCCTATTCCATATACCAGCTTATCTGGCAATGATAAAACCTTGAAAACTTGAAAAGGTCTACATCCAAGGAGAAAATACGAGAAAAACAACACTTAGGTGTACCATGATAATATTTTAAAATGTGTCATCCATTTTTATTAAGTCAGTGAGAAAAATCTTTGCATTCTTTCTGACAACACAATTTATTTCTTTGAAAATGTTCATGGGATCCTTGAAAAGAAATTATTAAGGCATTTTTTCCAAGAACATCTTTGCCATTTTATTCATGAAAAAACTCATATACATGTCAGTGGAATCTGGCCAAATCCAATTTCTTTTTTCTTTTAAACGAGGAAGTCAATGTTTTACCCTTGAAAGCTGAGCCTTTAAAATACCACATGAAGGTTATGGTTCAGTCTGAAGGGATGGTAAAAATGAGAGGAGATAAAGTGAGTGGTAAAACTATAAATAGTTTGTGGTTAATGTCAATAAAGATATTTGGCATTTTTCTTTTAATTTTCCAATTTTGAGCAATGTGTATTCTTTTTTTTTCCTTTTTTGGGGTTAAGTTTTTTTTTCCTTTTGGGGTTAAGATTTGGGGTTAAGATTTTTTCCTTTTTGGACAATAAGACAGCTAGAATATTATCAAGGAGAAAACACATATTCCATACTGTAAGACGGCCCTCCCTTGGAACACTGTAAGCTCTTTTCCAACTACTCTAGTTCATTCCTTACTCACTGACAATATTGGTCTCCTTGCTTTTGCTCCAACACTTCAGTCATTTTAGAGCCTTTGCAGTGATTCTTTCCTTTTACTGGAAAGTTATTCCTACAGAAATGTGCAAGGCTAATTCTCTAACTCAGCTCCAAGTCTCTTCCTGAATGCCACCTTTCAATGAGGCTTACACTGAGCACTCTATTCAAAATTGCAACCATCCAACTAACATCTACACTTTCAGTCAATCCTAACCATCTTCTATGTCATTTTCTTTTTTCTCACAGCATGTCTAACCTTCTGACATGCTATTTAACTCATGCTTTGTGGTTATTTTTAATTGTCTTATTCCCTCACCCAGAGTATAAGGTTTATGAAGAAATCAGAAGTCTCAAATGAATGATTCTTAGTTTCCATCTTAAGAAACTAGAAAAGTAGAATAAATGAAACCCAAAATAAAAGGGAAAACTGAAGTAATACACATCAGAGTAGGAATCACTGTAACAGATAATAGAAAAACAATAAAGAAAATAGATGAAAGCTAAAAAGTTGGTTGAGAACATTAATAAACCTCTAACAAAACAGATGAGGAGAAAAAAATAGACAAATTACCAATATCAGAACTGAGAGAGGTGTCATCTCTACAGTCTATGGATTTAAAAGAATAAAAAAATGAACAAATTTATACTTACGAATTTGACATCTTAGATGAAATGCACAAATTCCTTGAAAGAAAGAAACTACTAAAGCTTACTCAAGAAGAAACAGGTAACCTGAATAGCCCTATCTATATATTCTAAAGAATTTTAATTTGTATTTAAAATTCTTTCCACAGAGAAGCTGCAGGTCCAGATGGCTTTCCAGGTAAAGAAACATTAAAGGAAGAAATGCTACCAATTGCATACAAACTCTGAGAAAATCTGAAATTTATATTTCCCACCTCATTCTATGATGCTTACATTACCCTGAGACATAAACCAAATGAAGACATTATTTAAAAAGTAAGCCACAGAATAATATCCCTCATAAACATGGATGTAAAAATTCTAAACAAACTTTAGAAAGTCTAATCCAAAAACCTATACAAGTAGAATATGTCTTGATTAAGTGGAGTCTATATTAGAAAGCCAAGGATCATCTAACATTAGGAAATCAATCACTGCAATTCACCATATTAACAAACTAAACAAGAAAAGTCATATAATCACTTACACAGATGCACAAAATAGTTTACAAAATCCAATGTCAGTTTTGGAATGTCTAAAACTTAATTGAATTAATGTCTAAAACTTAATTGAATTAATTTGAATTGACCTGAGTCAATGAAATGTCTAAAACTTAGTTGAATTAATTTGAATTGACCTGAGTTGCACTGAGTAGAGTTGACTGAATGGAACAAAATTTAAAGAAAAACTAAAAATAAAACTAAATGACTTGCTTAACAATGGGATTAAACTCAGGTGAAGTAGAAGGAGTATGGAATTTCAGTGAGTTAAGTTTCTGAATTTATTTTATTTTATTTTATTTTTTTTTTTGAGACAGAGTTTAGCTCTTGTCACCCAGGCTGGAGTGCAATGGCATGATCTTGGCTCACTGCAACCTCTGCCTCCCGGAGTCAAGTGATTCTCCTGACTCAGCCTCCCGAGTAGCTGGGAATACAGGTGCCCACCACCATGCCTGGCTAATTTTTTTGCATTTTTAGTAGAGATGGGGTTTCACCATGTTGGCCAGGCTGGTCTCAAACTCCTGACCTCAGATGATCTGCCCGCCTCAGCCACCCAAAGTGTTGGGATTACAGGCGTGAGCCACCATGCCTGCCAAGTTTCTGAATTTTTATATTATTAGCTCAGTGATGAAGCACTCAGATGATAAGTGAAAATAAAAAGAATTTTTAAATATCACAAATCGCAATTAGTTCCTAACTCTATTCAGCAACAGCAGTAAGCTGATGATTGGATATATTTGTAGGTAATTTTTATACAGTAAAAAGCTCATGAGAACTAAAGTTGATTCTGTACCTGAGAATTAAAGCTTTTACATATATTTATATATATAATATATATTTATTCATAAAGTATGTATATATAATATATATATGGTCTGCAAACTAGGAATTAAAAGTAACATCCTCAACTTGATAAAGGCCATCTATGAAAAAATTTCAACTAACACCATATTTAATGGTAAAAGACCTAATATTTCCTCCTAACATTAGGAAAAAGAGAAGAGAATCTACTCATACCACTTCTATTCAATATTGTACTCAAGGACCTAGCTAATAATATAAGGCAAGAAAAAAAGTAAAAAGCATGTATTTTAGAAAAGAAGATTTTTAAAAATTGGAGAAAAAAATTTAAAGAATATGAAACTTAGGAACCTGCAGAATAACAGCAAAACATCTAATATGTGCATAATTGGAGTCCCAAGAAGAAAGTGAAAAAAGAATAGGGCAGAAAAAATACTTAAAGTAGTAATAACCCCAAACTTTCAAATTTGGAGAGAGATATGGATTTACACATTTTAGAGGTTCATTAAATTCCAATCCAGATAACTAAAATGAAAAACACACCAGGGTATATTGTCTTGAAACCGCTGAAACCAAGATTTTTAAAAAGAGGTATTAAAAGTAGCCAACAATGTATAATTTACAGGTGAGCCATGATAAATAATCACTGACTCCCTTATCAAAACACTAGGGATCTGTAGATGGTAGAATGACATTTTTGAAGTGCTTAAGGAGGGGAAAAATAATGTCCACTCAGAATTATATATCCAGCAAAAATATCCTTCAAAAATTAACAGAAAATTCATTTGCAGATATGGAAATTAAAGGAATGTGTTGCCAATAGATCTATACTTCACAGAGTGATAAAGGAAGTTCTCCAGACCAAAGCAAAATCATAATAAACAGACACTGGGATCTACTGAAAGGAATGAAGACCATTGGAAACGATATTTATAGGGATAAATAGAACACGTTTTTTTCTCTGAATTTAAAAAATATATATTTGCCATGATTTATTCCAATTCTGCTTGTATCTTCCAGGCAGACCTTTCTGCTTCCCTGTACAGACATACTGCCAGGAGTCGCAGTCTGCACTGTAAATATTTGTTCTTATCTCTTTACGTAAAAGCCCATTTCTAGGCCCCAGTTCATGTGGATATTTGTTTGGGGTTAATTCCCAATAAAATGAGCAAGGAAACATCTTCCTTGTAACTTATTATTTAATATATCCTCATCATCTTTATTCAGCACTGTCTATGTTGGTTTATGTCTTTTTGGCAACACAGCTTTCCCAGAAATGCTTAAAGACCTTTTCATGGACCATAAAAGAAAGAATATAGGTCTAAATTCACTTAGGTATATGTCTCTAGTGTCTGGTGGTTTGTAATGCCACCTGCTGTAATAAATGTTACCCTTAAATTTCCATGCCTTAACACAGTAGAGGTGATTTCTCAGCCAGTTAGAACCCAGTTGGTTGGGATAGGAAAGGTGTTGCCAGTCCTTCAGGAGGAAAGCCTGACAGCAGCTCTTACATTTTCAGTTGGATGCTTCTAAGATCACCCTTTGTCTTCATATCTAGATAAAAAATGACGTGATGAAATCAGGGTTGTTCTTCCTCTAAAGCCCCCAAAGGTTTATTATTTTTGTTTGAAGAGACTAACGAGAAGGAAAATAAAAGGTATGAGGAAGGTTTATAAGAAGCAGCGCAACATGTCGACTATTTAGGCAGAATTTTCACAATAACCCATCTCATTAATATCCTTCCTAATATCGGCAATGCCTTCTCAATCCAATTAGCCTATGTGACTGAAAGTGCTCCTACATATCAGGTATGCAGGGAGATGATGGACAGTGGGGAAAGAGGAATGATTGGGAGGAAGGGCATAACAAAAACTAAGCAATACATGAAAGACAAATGGACCAGGTCGCAGATATAAAAGCAAATGATAAAGTAATAAGGAAGAAAATGAAGCCTGAATATACTAAATAACAGTGATATTTCAGAAAAAGGGGATTCTTTTATTAGGGTCAAGATCAGTTAGGTCTTTGGAACTTAAGATGTGGTAGACTTTTTTTTGAAATGTAAATGGTTGGTCTATATCACCTTTATTCAGTTTTCAAACTCTCTTTTTAACTCTCTTTCCCTTTAGGCATTGCCCTTTTGGTAGCCTCTGAAGTCTTCAGAGAAAATCTGGGCCTTCAAGGGCTCTGTTTAAAAAACACTGGCTGATAAGTAGCCTGAGGTCATCTCTAGAAATAATACCTTTATTGGAGTTCCTACTGCCACCAAAAAAATTTCATTTTTTAATAAAATCCTACTCATTTTACAAGGTTCATCTCTAAAATAACCCTTCTCTGAAACCTTCACTGACCCTGCTCCAAAACCTCGGTATTCTCTTCCTTTCTGATCCCATTGCACCATGTCTGACTTGCTAGTGTGACAATACCGCTTTGTGTTTTTGTAGATGGTCCAACAGACTTTAGCTCTTATAGCGACTTTATTTTCTCAATGAAAAGAACAGTGCCCGGTCTACAGCATTTGCTCAGTAAATGGAAACAGAAACGTCTAAAACATAACTAAATTGATTTGAATTGACTTGAGCTGCATTAAAAAGAGTTGAGTTGACTGAATGGAAAAAAAATTAAAGAAAAACTAAAAAATACAAAAAACAGAAAAAGTGACTTGCCTAACAAAGGGCTTAAGCTCAGCCAGACTAGAAGCATGAAATGCAGTGAGGCAGGTTTCTAAATTTTTTTATTAGCCCAGTGATAAAGCATGCAGATGATAAGAGAAAACGGAAAGAACTTTCAGATATGACAAATCTCAACTGGTGCCTAATTAGATTTAGCATCAATAGTTTAAGCTGATGATTGCATATATTTATATACAATTTTGTTACAGTGAAAACCCCATAATGAGAACTAAAGTTAATTCTATACATTGAGAATTATGTATCCCCAATTGTAGGAAAATTGGTGCTTTAATATTTAGCAGAGTGAGAGAATGATGAGAAATTTATGTTAAAATGGGAAAAAAGACTATATTTCCAACACAAACACATGACAAAGAAGGAATCCTCAAGATTATATATTGTTTCAATAAAAGTGGCAGGACAAGTAAAAGAAAATCGTAAGTTAAGGAGCATTTTTGAACACCCACTATGCCAGGCACTCTTGCTAGATACCTGTAAAACATAATTCCATTATTTCTCCCAATAACCTCGTGATTTTACAGATTTTAAAAAAGAGATTCAGCAAAACAATTGAACACATGGAGATAGAGAATGGAAGGATGGTTACCAGAGGCTGTGTAGAGTAGTCGGGGAGTGAGCGGAAAGCGGAGATGGTTGATTGCTACAAAAAAAGTTAAAAAGAATGAATAAGACCTAGTACTTGATAGCACAATAGGGGACTGTCGTCAGTAATAATTTAATTGCACATTTTAAAATAACCTAAAAAGTGTAATTGGATTATTTGTAACACAAAGGATAAATAATACTTAAGAGATGAATACCTAATTCTCCCTGATGTGACGGTTATGCATTGCATGCCTGTGCCAAAATATCTCCTGTACCCAACTCATAAACCTACTATGTACCCATAAATTTAAAATAAAATTTAAATATAAGATTTAGGACGGTTAGAAAATGTATCCAGGATTATATCTGGCAATTCAAACACAGCTATGTTCAATTTTAAAACACATGCCTTATCCAGGAAATCAAATACATATCTGCATGTCTTATCATTCTTTTATAGGGACAACTGTACCTGCTTTGCCCAATTTCAGGTACCAGGATTTCAGTTACAGTTTTCAGTTGGCTTTAGCTGTTTTGGGTTAACAATTCTTGACATTTTTAAGTTGTCTATTCATTTGTTTGTATATCACTTGGGAATATATAATACCATTATGAAGGATTAATTAATAATAATGGCTAGAAGACTTCCAGTAGCTGCAGGCAAAAGCAGGTGGGTAGCAGACAGACAACTTCCCAAAATCTCTTCCCCAACAATATGAAATAACTTCACATCTATGAAAATTCAAAGCAAAACTACATTTCCCCAAGTTACTTGAAAACATAGAAAACAAAAAGAGCAAAATAATTGCATGTAAAAAAGAAAAGTAAATAAATACAAGGGCCAAAGCAGTCTCACATGCTCAGTCTTCTGTCTGCCCTCTGTGTGACCAGCAAGCATGGACCAGGAAAAAAACCTGAAGACTTCGGAACAGGAACACTAGCTAAGAGGGCCTGAGTGTGAGTTGGTAGCATCAATGTTATGGATTGAGTGTGTCCTCCCGAAATGTATATGTTGAAGACATAATGAAACGTGATAGTATTAGGAAGCGGGCCTTCAGGAGGTAATTCAGTTTAGATGAGGTCATGAGGATAGAGTTCTCATGATGGGATTAGTTCTCTTATATCAAGAGACAGAGATTACTCCCTCTTCCTTTCTCTACCATGTGTGGACACAATAAGGAAACAGCCATCTATAAGCCAAAAAGAAAACTCTCACCAGAACTCAACCATGCCAGTGCCTTGATCTTGGACTTCCCAGTCCCCAGAATTGTGAGAAATAAATGTTTGCTGTTTAAGCCACTCAGTCTATGCTATTTTGCTGTAGCAGTACAAAGTGACTAAGACAGACAGAAAAAATAAACCCACTGTATATCTGAGAGGAAAAACAAATAACTGAGCAGATCAAACCAAGCACTGCACAGAAGGGATTTCAAAGTATGTGTCTTAAAAAGGAAGATATAAAAAAATAAATAGCATGACTTCAACCTTTGTGAAGCAAAAACTGCAGGAGGTACAGAAGATATATGGACTAGGAGACCTAGCTAGATTAGAGTGAGGCAAGCAAGAGTGTAGTAGAGTTCAATAAATGTCGATTCAAAAAAAATCCATGATGACTAAATATAAAATTGTAAATAAACACAGGATCTGTCCCTTCACTTACACAACTCTGCTTCACTCATCTCACTGCAATCTTGGCCCAGATTCCAATAAAATTTTTATATAAGCAGGATGCCGTCCCATAGGCTTATAGTATACTTATTTAACTTTTTTAAGTACTGCATTAAAATAGTATTTATCTTGATAAATAGGTTTTTTGGTGCACCATTAAATTTTACATCAAAGTGAGTACCTGTCGTAATTTCCTTGTCCCTGTCTTGCTAATAGGAGGCTTTAATACACTGCTGTCATTATAAGATAGATAAAATTCACAGAAAATAAGTAAAAAGACAAAAAGTTACAAAAAGCACCAGATAGTTAGATGGTTTCACAGGAGAACTCTACCATGTTCTTCAGACTCGATATTCCCAATACTCTATAAATTATTCTAGAGCATTGAAAATGAAGGAAAATTACCTAATTCCTTTCTCTTTTTTTGAAGAAGGAATAACTGATAATTAAACCAGATAAAGATAGTACAAAGAAGGAAAATTGAGACAAATGTTACTCATTAATACGAATTTTTAAATTCTGATCACAGATCAGTGATACATTAATAATAATAATAATAATATACTATGGTCAAGTGAGATTTATGCCAAGAATACAAGGTTGGTTTAATATTGGAGATTTTTGGTCTCCAGAACTATGACAGAATAAATTTATGTTGCTTTAAGCTACAAGATTCATAGTCATTTGCTGTGGCAGCCCTTGAAAACTAATCCAGTTAGTATACATATGTAAATTTCTCAGCTCTGTCTGCTGTAGAGCCTACAAACAATGACACCGCAATAGCAGTGAGTAGACCTAGCACCAAATTTTAACTTTCTAAACACCATTCTCCAATGGAAGGAACTCGGACTTTTTGAAGAAATGATTGACGCCAGGACTGAGGCAGGGAATATACAAGATGAGCCTGGAATATTATATGGTATCAGAAATCAAATAAGCATTCAAAAAAGATGAGGGCTTGATAAAAGAAAAAGGACCCAACCTGCTGGAGGAACTTGAGCAACACTATAAATATGAGTAGCATTTGATTATAATCCATAGACCAAAGTTAAAATATATAATCAATAAATAAGAGAGAAGGGACAATTCTTCCTCAGAGTAGAATTTTAATGAATAAAGATAGAAGCAAAGAGGAAACATAGTAACTGTCACAGACAAGGTCGACTAAGGAGTGCTGAATTCAATGAGAAAAAGTTTAAGGAGAAACAGAATTTGTATATTCTCAAAGGGTCTTCCCCAAGTTATTTATTAACTACGTAGGGTAGAAGAGTAATTTTATAGTCAAAAAAAACAGTAGAAACTACCTTTGCCAAGTAATCAAAGTTAATGTTACCAATAATAAAACATGAACATCATGGATCCCATGATATGATACACTGAGAAGGGCCCACACATCTCTGTGATATTCTTGCCAAAGATGCATGACTTTAGCTCAATGACTAGAAAATGATGCACAAATCCAACTTAGGAAAAAGTAAAAACGATTTGTGTATTTCAGCCATGCAATAAAAAACCTGTTCAAATTTATTTAAATTAACTTCGATTTAAGTTAACTCCAAGTTAAGGAACACTTGAAACAACTGGTCAATGATCTTTAAAAGGGTGAAGGCTGTGAAAGAGGAGGAAAGATTGAGAAACTCTTACAGATTGCAGAAGACTAAGGGGAAGTAACAACCAATCCCAAGGTAACATCCTGGATAGCATCCTGGAACTGAAAGGACAGTAGAAGAAAAATTAGTGAAATTCAAATATAGAAGTCAATTTAGTTAATAGTACTGTACCAATGTTAATTTCTTGATTCTGATCATCATACTATGGTTATGTACAATGATAGCATTAGTAGAAGCTCCATGAGGGGAACTGTATCATTTTTGCAACTTTTCTGTAAGTCTGAATTGAGTTCAAAATAAAATTTAAAAATGACTAAACATACAAAGTAGATGAAAATAACACAGGTTGCTACTCAGTTGATTTAAAGTACACACAAGTGCTATCACTAATGCTTGAGGGTGAAGTTCTCCTCTCTTCTCCTCCTTCTTGAATTCTCTCCCCTTCTTCCCTTCCTAGCTTTCTTCTTTCTTTCTTCCCCACTCTGTCTTTTATCTTTCCTTTTATACTGGATGAGGAAACACATCCCATAGCAGAACACTTGTACAACCTTGTTGTGGCTTCAGAGCATTTTCAAAGCATTTATAAGGACTCAAGAAACAATTCTTTGATTGAAATCCAACCAAGAAGTAATGTGCTTCCATTTGACAAATACAGTCTTTTTTCTCTGGGCCAGGTTTAGCTTCACTTCCCAGACTGTTTGCAGCAACTGTAATCAATAGCTATTTACTTCCACTAAGCTGAGGAAAGAACTTAAGAATTAAGTGTTGCAGTAGAGACAGGTTTTCAAGAAAAGAAGGAAAGAAAGCCAGTAAAATTTCTTTTCAGAAAGTGTTTTTGTCCCAATGTCTGCTTATGAAGAAATGAACCATTTGTAATAGTTAACATAGATTTTTTGAAGGGAGGCATAAGAATGTATAATCTCTGAAATAAGTATCAATGACTGTTTTTGATTTATTTAACTTTAAAAATTTAAGATAAGATCCAAAATTCTTTCTGTGTGTGGGTCTATTTGTGTTTTGTGGGAAATGGGGACAGACACTGAGATCAATTACATGTCTATTCCTACTCCAGGTAAACGTTTCCAGCCACCTCACCATCACCACCATCATCAATAAAAGAATTCTGGGATGAGTACAGTGACTCATGCCTGTGATACCAGCACTGGGAGGCAGAGGCAGGTGGATCACTTTAGCCCAGGGGTTCAAGACCAGCTTGGGCAACATGGCAAAACCCCATCTCTACAAAAAATACAAAAACAAACAAACAAACAAACAAAAAACCAACACACACACCCCTACAAAAATTAAACTGGCGTGGTGGTGGCACAAGCCTATAGTCCCAGCTCCTTGGGAGGCTGACATGGGAGCATCACTTGAGCTGGGAGGTTGAGGCTTCAGTGAGCCAACATCACACCACTGCACTCTAGCATGGGCCACAAAGAGGAATCATGTCTTGATATAAAAAAAAAAGAGAGAGAGAGAGAATTCTGCATGTCTTTACTTCACTGCCCACACGGCTTGAGCCACACAGTCAAAGAAGCAGGACAATGTCATGGTCATTTAAAAAAAAGAGAGAGAGAGGACTGTTTTGTGTTCTGAAGGAAAAATAAAAGCTTTTGGCTAATGGAATATTGAGTAAAAACTAGTTTATCATATAATTACAGAGTAATGTTAGGCATTTTTCATGAAGGAGAGCAGACTAGATAAAGGAATTAATGGGGAACAAATCAAAGGCCATGTGCCATGTGGTATGGGAAAAGCATTATGAGTCCTTCAGCAAGTTAACTTTTTCAAACTATTTCCTCCCTCTAAAGTTAGGAACTTTATGTTGCTAAATTTTGTCAATACCTATAAATATGTGCAATTTCACTAAGTCTATTGAATTTGACTCCATGTTTAGTGATAATGTACTCATGCATTCAATGCTTTCAAAAAGGACTTATGTCTATGATTCAGTTCATGTGTTTTTTTTTTCTTTCTCTACTCATCATACTGTTGCTGAGAAATTCTGTTTCCAAATATATGTGTACAGGACACATATTATATATAGTACATTTACCTAAGAACTCTAAAGAGTACAAATTATCTATTTAGAGCCATGTTTTTAAAGACAAGATTTCAGAAATTACAGTGAGTTTTATCTGAGAAAAGAAAGGTTGCAGGAAAATCTGATATCCATAGATAATTTCTAATCTGGCTTTGGATCCTATTATGTCCATGAAATGCATGCTAAATTCATTAATAATAACTTTATTTTGCAAGTCAATGAACACTTTCTCAGTTCTTGTTTTAACAGATGTGGTTAAAATTGACCTCTGCTTGAAAATAATAATGCTAAGGAGGCCTAGCTGTCCTACTCCTTGTCTTGTCATCAGTTTGATGCCCTGATGCCCCCCATTGTCCAGGATTTGATGATTAGCCCGTGTTTGCTTCTCACTGACTGCTCATTTCAAGATTTATACCTGGGGTTTTTAAAATCAGATATGGTAAGGTAACAGACATGGAGACAACTGCCTTTGAAAGAAGAATTTACTTCTTACATTTCACAAGAGAAGGGAGCATGCCAAGCCACAAAGGCCACACGGGGAAGGCAGCACCAGGTTTCATCAGGAGGCAGAAGCAAGAGGAAGAGGAAAGCCCAGGCCAAAGCATTTATTGGGTTCTCCATAGGAAAAGGCAAGACACGGTAGGGGAATGGCTTTGGACTGGCAGTTTAAAAAATTCTGGAGGGCCTTAAGGCATAGGGGCCGTCTCTAGTCTTTAGGCACCAGGCCTTGGGTTGATTTAGGGCAAGGGAAATATTGGCTTGGTATGTGAGAGTTAGGTAGAGAAGTGTTACAGCATATGGGCTGTGGATCCCAAGAGTTGTAAACAACTTCGTCCATTTGGCTGTCTTTGGCTCTTTAATTAATGGATGCCAAATAGATAAACACAGAGTCTAAGAAAACACAATTAGAGTTTACTGTGAATTTTTGGATTTTTAACAATACTTACATGCATCACTTAAATCTAGACCTGCAGATTCTGCAAGCTTCATATATATCTATTAGAAATCTCCTCATGAATGTAAATGCACATCACAATGTGCAGCTATTCAAAACTGAAGTTATTATCCGTGCCCTGCAGAGCTGAGCTTTGTCCTCTATTTCCTGCTTTGGTTGTCACCATTATTATACATCCAGTCACCCAAGTCATAAATCTGAAAGACAGCGTTGCCTTTTCAATCTTCCTTACATGCAATGAGCAATCATCAGTCCCTTCTGTCCTTATCTCTTACATATTTTTTGAATCTGTACATTGCTACCAGTTCATAATCCCTTAATCCATCAGTACAACTATCATTGTACATATAACCTCGTTAAAAGTCTCTCTACTTTTGGTTCTACAGGATATGGACTTAATTACTCCCTTAATTACTCCCATTTTTAGTGACTCCTCATAGTCCTTGGGGCAAAGTCCAAGCTGCTAGCACAACACTCACAGCTTTTGGTGGTAACACATGCAATTATTTTTCCCAGTTTTATTTTCAACTAACTTTTCCATCATACTCTATGTCCCACAGTAAAATACTTGTGTTTTCTTTCTTTTTTTTTAATTATTATACTTTAAGTTTTAGGGTACATGTGTACAACGTGCAGGTTTGTTACATATGTATACATGTGCCATGTTGGTGTGCTGCACCCATTAACTCGTCATTTAGCATTAGGTATATCTCCTAATGCTATCCCTCCCCCCTTCCCCCACCCCACAACAGTCCCTGGTGTGTGATGTTCCCCTTCCTGTGTCCATGTGTTCTCATTGTTCAATTCCCATCTATGAGTGAGAACATGCGGTGTTTGGTTTTTTGTCCTTGCAATAGTTTGCTGAGAATGATGGTTTCCAGCTTCATCCATGTCCCTACAAAGGACATGAACTCATCCTTTTTTATGGCTGCATAGTATTCCATGGTGTATATGTGCCACATTTTCTTAATCCAGTCTATCATTGTTGGACATTTGGGTTGGTTCCAAGTCTTTGCTATTGTGAATAGTGCTGCAGTAAACATATGTGTGCATGTGTCTTTATAGCAGCATGATTTATAATCCTTTTGGTGTATACCCAGTAATGGGATGGCTGGGTCAAATGGTATTTCTAGTTCTAGATCCCTGAGGAATCGCCACACTGACTTCCACAATGGTTGAACTGGTTTACAGTCCCACCAACAGTGTAAAAGTGTTCCTATTTCTCCACATCCTCTCCAGCACCTGTTGTTTCCTGACTTTTTAATGATTGCCATTCTAACTGGTGTGAGATGGTATCTCATTGTGGTTTTGATTTGCATTTCTCTGATGGCCAGTGATGATGAGCATTTTTTCATGTGTCTTTTGGCTGCATAAATGTCTTCTTTTGAGAAGTGTCTGTTCATATCCTTCGCCCACTTTTTGATGGGGTTATTTGTTTTTTTCTTGTAAATTTGTTGGAGTTCATTGTAGATTCTGGATATTAGCCCTTTGTCAGATGAGTAGGTTGCAAAAATTTTCTCCCATTTTGTAGGTTGCCTGTTCACTCTGATGGTAGTTTCTTTTGCTGTGCAGAAGCTCTTTAGTTTAATTAGATCCCATTTGTCAATTTTGGCTTTTGTTGCCATTGCTTTTGGTGTTTTAGAATATGAAGTCCTTGCCCATGCCTATGTCCTGAATGGTAATGCCTAGGTTTTCTTCTAGGGTTTTTATGGTTTTAGGTCTAACGTTTAAGTCTTTAATCCATCTTGAATTAATTTTTGTATAAGGTGTAAGGAAGGGATCCAGTTTCAGCTTTCTACATATGGCTAGCCAGTTTTCCCAGCACCATTTATTAAATAGGGAATCCTTTCCCCATTGCTTGTTTTTCTCAGATTTGTCGAAGATCAGATAGCTGTAGATATGTGGCATGATTTCTGAGGGCTCTGTTCTGTTCCATTGGTCTATATCTCTGTTTTGGTACCAGTACCATGCTGTTTTGGTTACTGTAGCCTTGTAGTATAGTTTGAAGTCAGGTAGCGTGATGCCTCCAGCTTTGTTCTTTTGGCTTAGGATTGACTTGGCGATGCGGGCTCTTTTTTGGTTCCATGTGAACTTTAAAGTAGTTTTTTCCAATTCTGTGAAGAAAGTCATTGGTAGCTTGATGGGGATGGCATTGAACCTATAAATTACCTTGGGCAGTATGGCCATTTTCACGATATTGATTCTTCCTACCCAGGAGCATGGAATGTTCTTCCATTTGTTTGTATCCTGTTTTGTTTCATTGAGCAGTGGTTTGTAGTTCTCCTTGAAAAGGTCCTTCACATCCCTTGTAAGTTGGATTCCTAGGTATTTTATTCTCTTTGAAGCAATTGTGAATGGGAGTTCACTCATGATTTGGCTCTCTGTTTGTCTGTTATTGGTGTATAAGAATGCTTGTGATTTTTGTACATTGATTTTGTATCCTGAGACTTTGCTGAAGTTGCTTATCAGCTTAAGGAGATTTGGGGCTGAGACAATGGGGTTTTCTAGATATACAATCATGTCATCTGCAAACAGGGACGATTTGACTTCCTCTTTTCCTAATTGAATGCCCTTCATTTCCTTCTCCTGCCTGATTGCCCTGGCCAGAACTTCCAACACTATGTTGAATAGGAGTGGTGAGGGAGGGTATCCCTGTCTTGTGCCCGTTTTCAAAGGGAATGCTTCCAGTTTTTGCCCATTCAGTATGATATTGGCTGTGGATTTGTCATAGATAGCTCTTATTATTTTGAGATACGTCCCATCAATACCTAATTTATTGAGAGTTTTCAGCGTGAAGGGTTGTTGAATTTTGTCAAAGGCCTTTTCTGCATCTATTGAGATAATCATGTGGCTTTTGTCTTTGGTTCTGTTTATATGCTGGATTACGTTTATTGATTTTCGTATGTTGAACCAGCCTTGCATCCCAGGGATGAAGCCCACTTGATCGTGGTGGATAAGCTTTTTGATGTGTTGCTGGATTCGGTTTGCCAGTATTTTATTGAGGATTTTTGCATCAATGTTCATCAAGGATATTGGTCTAAAATTCTCTTTTTTTGTTGTGTCTCTGCCAGGCTTTGGTATCAGGATGATGCTGGCCTCATAAAATGAGTTAGGGAGGATTCCCTCTTTTTCTATTGATTGGAATAGTTTCAGAAGGAATGGTACCGGCTCCTCCTTGTACCTCTGGTAGAATTCGGCTGTGAATCTGTCTGGTCCTGGACTTTTTTTGGTTGGTACGCTATTACTTCTTCCTGGTTTAGTCTTTTCTAAACAAAAACAAAAACAAAACAAAACAAAAACGTGTTATTTTATCTCTTTCCTAGTATACATTCTGGCCCTCTCAATTGAAATGTCCTCTACTCACACCCATCCGTTTGGCAAGTCCTTTTTGTTTCAACGTCCTGCAGAACTGGCTCAGGCCTTAGTTCCTTTTGAGAACCTTCTTCAATCCATCCTCTTCCTTTGTACTACTTCATTCCTTTGTGCTTTTCATTGCACTTCTCCTAATGGATGGTAAAGATTCCTATACCTCTTCTTTCTCTTCTGGCCCCTTCCCTGAAGTTTCATGAGGGCAGGACTAGGTTGCACATCTGTATCTTAATAGCTCCTATCCACAGTCTAATACCCTAGCAGGCAGTCAAGAAATGTTTTTTTGCACTAAAATCAACTGGGTTTAAAAAATTTCAGAACACTTCTCTGACTGGGGAACCACAATACAAGTTATGAAGCAGTTTTTTTCCTCATAGGGGAGCATGTTTTCCTGAGAAGTCCAAATATTTTTTTTCTATAACATGTGTTTTTTCTTTCTTTTTTGGTTCCGCTATTAGGCAGCTGTGGGACAATGTACAATTTCTTCCCAGCAATGAAAGCTTTGTTTAATATATGCAGTACCTTTTGTGCCTCAGCAACAGTCCCCAAGGATCTCCCTCTTAAAGAATGTATGGAGAGTGAAAGAAATGCTAAGAGAACAGTCTATGCAAATAATGCAAACAAGAATTGAAGAACAGAATGTAACAACAGACTCTAAACTCTCATCAAAACATGATTTCCATGATTTCAGAGTGCCCCTTAATTGTGCTCTGGAGAGGCCAACTCATAAATAATATTAGTACTTTTTTATAAAAGAATGCCCCTTAACAAAAAAGTCTACATGAAGAGTAAGTTGGTTTGAAATGTTTGAATAAAAATCCCAGAATAATGTATTCATTTATTTATTAAATACATTCAGTAATGAATTTTAAACTCTAGGCATCAGTTTCTAGGTATTTACTGTTTGGGAGTGTAACTAGATTTTCATTTTATCTTAAGCTATATTACCAGGTAGACAAATCCAATATTCTCATAAATTCCTTGACACTGTATTCCAGATCTTGCCTTTCTTATTCACTCTTTAGTTATTCTGTCATCCTCCTGAGTCATGTATGCTAAAATGACTCACTATAGGTAGCAATGTGTTTTTATAAACATATGTAAGATAAAATCAAGATGTATAAGATAATAAGTGATGATAAAAATGTAATCGAACAGTCTTAATATTAAGAGCTTCTAAATATTATACAGAGAACACAGTAGTAAATGTTTCCTGGAATCTTAATTTTACTAAGTATTGAAAATAACAGAATCAGAGTTCAGCATTTATGCTATAAAAAGGAATGTAGAAAAAAATATTCTAGAATTGATTTAAAGACCTCCTCCCTGTATATCACACCATTTTGATTCTGGAATAAGTTGGTCTTCTTATGCTAATGAAAATCCTGTTTAAAAATATATCAATGTTACTGAAAATCAAACTTACCATTAAATATTTTTAAACTCATAATAGATTTCATGAAAGTAAGAAAATTACATGCTCAGTGAAATAGCTATAAAAGCTATATTACGATTTGCCTTCATTCAGCAAATTTAGAATAAAAAGTACCCGCATATTAGTAATAACGAATCAAAATCAACAAATAAGTTTAGCCTTACATACTAATTTCTGTAATTTATTAATTAAAAGACGGGTGAGTATAGTTGAGAACTTGGAAAATATGTAATTCACGACTCCCCTCCCCCTCCTTGCCTTTTATTTTCCAGGTGAGCAAACTGAAGTACCTTCAACCAGTAGTTACAATTGTATAGTAAATGTATGAGGCCTTTTGCAAAGACATAAAAGATACACATAATATCATTTATGTAATATTCTTGTAAAATATTTAACTTTAATCTTATAAGCAATCAGACCCACCCAGGATGTGGATTTCTATGATAGCTCAATACCTAGTAATATGAATAGTAGTTTAAAAATATTTTTATTTATTGACCAATTAATTTGAGGCCTAGGCTTAAATAATTAGTGGGGACACAGATTTAAACATTATGCTAACCACCACACTGTTATTATTAATAATAAAAGATTTAAAACCTAATTATGAAATCATATTGAAATGACTATGTATCCTGCATTGATGGAAGAGCATGCAGCTATTCTGAAAAATATATTTTTGGTGAAAATTTAATTAGATAAGAACAGAAAAACATTCTTTGTATAATATTATGTGAATAAACCAGCATATACAGTACATATACATCATACATCTGAATGTGTGTATGCAAGAAGTAAAATGTTATAAAAAATGGAGCAAAATAAAAATAGTTATATCTCAATGGTGGAAATACTTCCTCTGTTACTTTCTGAAATTTTCTAAATTTTATTTTATATGTTCATATAATCTTTGCAAGCTGGATTATATTTAAAGAGAAAATTTTAGCAGTAATATTTTCAATCAACCAGTGTACTCATTGTAAATAAAGGATTCTATGTATTGACATAATTAATATTTTCTAGAATAATCTCTGCTTCTATTATGAATTTTATATAATATTTGGTGTTCTTGATTATAATGGGGGTATACATATTCTTAAATGTTCTGTAATGCAGGCCATTTTCTTATTTCAACTGAACTTACTATCCATTGGTAATATTGCATAGTGCCACATGTCTATATCTTGAAGCCCATTTTATGCCACAAATGCATTCAACAATATAAACACCATAAGTGACAGCTAAGAAGAGTATTACAAAGCATAGTACAGTGACAAATAAGAAAAATTAGGGCCCAGAAACAAGAAACAGACTATTAACCCATTAGGATAGCTACTAACAAAAGAGAGAAGAGAAAAGAAAGCGGGAAAGCAAGCGAGCAAGAAAGAGGAAAGAAAAAGAAAATAACAATTGATGGTGAAGATGTGAAGAAACTGGAATTTTTGTGTATAGTTGTGTATAGTAAACTGGAAATTTTGTGTATAATATAAAATGGAATTTGTGTATATAAAATGGTGTAGCTGCACTTTGGGAAGCTGAGGCAGGCGGATCACGAGGTCAGGAGATCGAGACAATCCTGGCTAACACAGTGAAACCCCGTCTCTACTAAAGATACAAAAAATTAGCTGGGCGTGGTGGCGGGCACCTGTAGTCCCAGCTGCTAGGGAGGCTGAGGCAAGAGAATGGCGTGAACCTGGGAGGCGGAGCTTGGCAGTGAGCCGAGATCACTCCACTGCACTCCAGCCTGGGCGACAGAGCAAGACTCTGTCTCAAAAAAGAAAAAAAAAAAAGGTGTAGCTGCTAACATAGGAGGTTTAGAAAAAAAAAGTAAAAACATATAATTACCATATGGTACAACAATTCCCCTTCTGAGTATATACCTCAAAAAATTGAAAGTAGGGACTTGAAGAGATGTTTGTGAACTCATGTCCATAGCAGCATTATTCACAATTGCCAAAAGATGGAAGCCACCCAAGATGAATGGATATATAAAATGTGGTATATACATGCAATGGAATATTATTCATCTTTAAAGAGGAAGGAAATTCTGCTAAAACATGGATAAATCTTATGGACATTATGCTGAGTGAAATGAGCCAGTCACAAATACTGTATGATGCCTCTTATATGAGTAGTCACACTCCTTCAGACTGATGGTGGAATGCTGGCTGCCAGGGCTGGGGGAATGGAAAATGGAGTTATTGTTTGAAAGGTACAGAGTTTCAGTTTCGTGAGATGGAAAGAGTTCTGTAGACAGATGGTGGTGATGGCAGCACAACAATGTGAATACACCACTGAACTGTACACTTTAAAAATTAAGGTAGATGTTATATTCTGTGTATATTACCACAATTAAAAATTCTTTCAAAGAAGGAATCTACAAAAACAAACAAAAAGAATCTGAGTAGCTAAGCTAGCAAACACCAAGCGTAGTACTGGTATCTAGTCACATGCTTTAAAGTATGTCTATTTTTTTCTGACATATTAAAACCGTAGTTATCCAAGCAGTAAAATTTTATGATAAGTAAGACAAAGTACAGTCTAGGTACCATTATTCATTTGAAAAAATAGTATTGATTAAAGGAACTGAAAGTATCTAAGGATATCAGGCTTTAAAATAATATTAAGAAATTTCATGGCTGAGAGGTAAAATTTAGGTGTTTGTCTTTTATAACTCTTTTACAATAGTATTCAAGAGTTCAGAAGCTACTATATAGATTATTTTTATGTTCAAAAGAAGTGTAGAAAAGAATAATGTTGAAAAATTCTAATTTCTTTATTAAAGTGTTTTATGTGAGTGCATTACTTTTTCCAGCACAATACCTCCTAGAATAGTAGAAAGGGTCTATATGAACTCATGAGAAAAATAGATCTGCCTTTAAATGTCATGCAGCTCTTTACTAAAAAATGAACTTAGGCATGTGGCTTATCTTCTCTGAGTCTGAAATTTTCTAATTGTAAAATGGGGGTGACAAAATAGGCTTACTAGTATCATTAGAAGTATTCAAGGCACATCTAAATTACACAATGCTAATCACTTTAAAGATAGCTATATTTGTAAACATTCTTTAATTTAGCTAATAACTAAAGACTATCTCAGAATCATTCAGAGAATGGTAATAACCATACATTTGAATATTGGGAGAACCTTGGCATAGAGAATCCACGATCCAAAGGAGATCCCAACCAATATGAATACTGAATGAATTTCCCTGTGAGTAGTATAACAAGACACCCAGTTAGTACAGTTAGAAGATAATGCATATTTTTCAGTGGAAAACGTAATTTAAAAAATAACTTCCAGAGTAAAGAAAAAGATGTTTATGTTTTTGTTGCCCATCTTAGCAATGTTCCATTCCATTGAATAGGGAGAACTGTATTGACTGCATGTTAGATGTTGTATATCTTACTTGGAAAAAGCTGTACATGGAAAATAACTCAAATTCTATTTGAAAAAATATACTGCACATAAGCCTGTACAAAATACTTCCTAAATGGTTATTTTTGTACGCAATTTAGAAGGCAGCTTGGTAAAGTGGAAACATCTGTGGAATGGGAACTAGGAAACTTGAGTTCTGAGCTGACACAAGTGAAATCTCAAGAAGTTAATTTAATCTCTCTCTCTAAACCTCAGTTCTTTATGGGTAAAATAAAAGCTTGAACAAAATAATTTCTAAGTTTCTTTCCCCAGGGAATGAACACTTATCCTATCTATTTATACTAAAATCAACTCTGATCTCAATTTAGTCTCAGATTGACTCTCTTATCTCTATTTCTGATATATTTTGAAGATGAATGACAATATAATTTTTAAAAAGTAGTGGCAAGAAAATTGGTTACAGAATACTTCTCCCTTAATATATAATTAAATGACTCAAAATGTATTTAACAACAACAACAACAAAGGAAAAAACACCAGGAAATTTCCACCTCACTTAATGGGAAGACAGTTTATAATCTCATAAACTGTAATGGTGTTGTCCATGGCTAGAAAGATGTGTTTGTGGCTAAACACTTGACCTCTCAATCTTGGCCCTACCTCATCTTTACTTCCAGAAGAGGTGCATTGAAAAAATGTACATGAACAATATCTTGAGAGTTCATAAATACCCTGCAAATGGAAGACAGGTTGTCTGAGGCAGTGTGACTATAACAGCTTTTGATATGATTGTAGTAAAACTGCTTATCTTAGAAGTCCATCGACCCACTCTAGGACTTTAGGAAAGGCAAAGGCTTTGGGGGCCTTCTGGAGTACAGTGCTGGCCAGGGGATGAAGCTGAAGTACAAAGAACTTTTTGAGTATAGTGGGTAGTGATGTTGTTCACTTAAAATGTACCTCAGAAGGGAGAAAGTATTTCAAGTCTCCCATCAAGGGCTCTTCACATAGATTAAAGGTAACTCAAGGAAAAGTAATATCCATCTTTAGAACTATAGTTTAAAGAGAAAAATGGAGCATTTCAGCTAAGGATAAATTGACATGAATAAGGGTTATCCACACAATATCAGAGCAATTAACTCTGCTCATATTAAGCATGGGGGTACTGAGAAAAATGTTATGTTAATTATAAAAATATAGTATTTTTACGCAGTTATAATGAATATAATAATGATTAAAATAGCATAGCATACTACAAAGTTGAAAGAATGCTATCTGGAAACAAACTAAGGAAAGAAACAGAAGACAAATACCCAGCAGTATTTTATGCTATTGAAGAACTTAATAAGAATGTAAAGTCAACAAAAGTAAATTTCAACAATGTAATGATAAAAGTGCATAATAGGATTTTTTTTAAGGTAGCAAATAAGGAAGTAGAACAAAATCCTAGAGCAAGAATGTTATTGTAGTTACTAGCACATGCTGAGGAGTGACACTTTCTGCATTCTAAACCTAACTCTTCCCCTTATTGACTGTGTCACCCTGAGCAAATTATATAACCTCTGTGTGCCTTAGTCTTTCACCTATATGATGTGAATAAAAGTGCTGTCTTCTGCATTTGGTTTCTTGTGTTAAATAACAGGATTACTGTTTAAAAAAATTACAAAAAAAGGGCTAAAACAGATTCAGTTAAAAATTGATTTAGTAGAAATATGAAAAGACTAAAGATAATTGCAGCTAATTTGAAGAAAAGGGGTAATTAGTAAGCTAATATAAAATGACAGACTTTAAGCTTAAGATGTTAGATTAATATAGACAAATAAGTTCACTCTACTCTAAAAACCCACTACAACTATAATAAAGATTTTCTTCTTTACATAAACATGTAAAAATAATAAGAACACAAGAAATGGAATAGTAATAACTATTGGAAACTGGATCATATTAAAAAGTCTAATTTATACCCTAAAATCCTCCAAATATGCAGGAATCTAGAGGGCTCAACTGTATACCAATATCCCAGTATCAGACACACCTTCTAGGCAGGATACTAGCAAGGTACTGTTTAAGGAATCCAATTAACCCTGTAAAAAAGATCTACAGTTTCTCACATCAGGCTTACCAAAAAGTACCCTAATAAATTACTCTATACCAAAGCTCAAGGTTAACAAACTCCACTATGCATGTGATATTTTTAATTAGCCTTTTAATCCCCCTCACACACATACACATCTTAACTGTAAGCTGAGAATTTCTAGACTTGTGATTGAACTCTTCATAGTCCCTAACAAGCAAGTAGGAAAAAAGTGACTTTCAGAAAGAAGACATAATACAGAGGGAAGACAACTTTTTAAAAAAAAAAAAAACCTCTATTTACACAATTCAAGAAATAGAAAAAGCAATTGTATTCATGAAACAAGAACAGGATGAATCAAAATAGGAATACTGAGAAGTCAATAAAGAGCCTTAGAAATTAAAACATGACAGTGGTCATTTTAAAAGTCCCCTTTAATTATGGAAGGAGTGGTAAGCATGATTGAAGAACTTTTCTAAAATACAGCAAAAAGAAGAGAAGTGCAAAGGTAAGAAAAGTGGATAACTACTCCAGAAGGTCCAATGTTTGAAAGGTAGGTAACATTTCCTTAAAAGGGAACAACAGAAAAAGAAGGAAAACTCTTAAGATTTTTTTTTTTCACCAATAGCACACGATTGTGAAATTTCAGATGCTAGAAATATGGGAAATAGATTCCACAAAATTTTAAAAAGTAAGTCAGGTACTAATGACCAAGAATCAGAATGACTGGATTTTATTATCACAACTGAAACAAAAAGAAAATGATCAATGCCTGAAGGAATTTCTCAGAAAGTTACTGGATGACATCCTCTATCAAAATGAGGGAGCAAACCCAAAACCAGTATAAAATGAAACAACAACAACAACAATAAAAGAGATCCAAACAAGATAAAAAGGAAGGGCATATCCAGATAGTAGCACAGGGCAAGCCTAAGGTGACCACATGGTGCCCTAGGTACAGAGGAAGCCGTTTGAAATTGGAGCAGTGTGACCCAAAAGATAGGCATCGTGATGCCTTCACTTTTTATATACTTTTTAAGTACCGCAGAATAGGCTTGGCCTAAATATAGGAATACATCAATAAAAACAATGCCATGAGAGTCATTAATTAGGGATCCAGCACAGAAGAATTGCAAAGGATGCCAGCAAAAGAAGTCTTGGGGTGATGATGAACAGTGGTGCTGGAGAGCAACTGGCCCAAAGAGAAGGATAATTGATGCTTTCAGGAACGATATTTTCAAAAGATATACAATATTATAGTTTAGCTCACATGACTAATATTGTAGTAAATAATATGGAGAGGCTAAGCTGTGAGAAAATATACAGCAACACTTGATATTGGAAGACAATGATGTAGTGTCTACCAATAAATTGATCCAAGAATACTATTCACTTTAAGTATAGAAAGGCAATAAACAATTGTTCTCAAATAAGAAAAATCTCAGGGAATAGAGTATATGTAAGCCCTTTGAACAGGTGGAAGGAGGAGATAATGACATTCACTTAAGTAACAGCTAAATAAAAAATGAGAACATAAGAATTGAGAAGCTGATAGAAGAACATTAATTATTTTAACTATATAAGTACTAAACACTTATGGAAATTATGATTACAGAACACAGTGTAAATATTTTGGATACAAATTAAAAAATCAATTAAAAATACTATAAGAGCACTGATGTCCCCATCTTTTAAATATCCTTTAATTTCTACTAATTGGAGTTGAATAATGTAGTTTAAAAATACAACATGGTTTCAATTTCTTCATGTTTTTCATGTATTCTAAGTTTAGGAAGATTTTATAGAAATAGCATCTCTGTGGCAAAAGAAAATTATCTGGAAGTTGAAGATTTCAGCCCTCTTACTGTGACTGTTTTCTTTTCTAAGTGCAATCAAACTTAATATGCTATTTTGTAAAAGCGTGTATAGTACCATTTGCTTGTATCAAGTTACTTATATTTATCCATCCATCCATCTATTTAGGTAGCAAAGCACTCTCTCAGAACTCATGTATTAACAGTGGTTACTTCCAAAAATCTGTGGTAATTTATTACTTTTTTTTTTGTATTTGTATATATTGCTTACCTATGTAGGTATCTTGTGTCATTGTCATAGAAAATAAGGCACTATGTTTAAATTTTATTTAAAAAGTCTCTGCATGCAGAATACAGCGTAGAAAGTAAGCTCTTAGATAGAGCTTCAAGAATGCAAAAAATTCTTATCGCCTCCATTCTTCGGAAGAGTCGCACAAGGTGTGCAATGCATGGCAAGGAGAGGATAGCACTGTACAGAGTTTCTGCGAAACCGAGCACTTTGAAAAGGTAGTCCCTGCAATGAGGTAGGACTGGAGAACAAGTTTACAGCATCGGTTAGAATGTTAGCTTTTTTTTTTTTTTTTTTTTTTGAGATGGAGTTTTGCTCTTGTTGCCCAGGCTGGAGTGCAATGGCATAGTCTTGGCTCACTGCAACCTCCACCTCCTGGGTTCAAGTGAGTCTCCTGCCTCAGCTTCTCAAGTAGCTGGGATTACAGGGGTCCGCCATCAAGCTCGGCCAATTTCTGCATTTTTAGTAGAGACGGAGTTTCACCATGTTAGCTTTTCTCAGAGCATACCTCTCTGGAGCGTCCACCTTGTGTTCTGTTTTGAAATATGCAGAGATAGATGGAAACTAATTTAATAGGTCCCCACTGACATCAAGAGCTGTCAACATAAAACCTATTCACTAGTGAGAGAGAATATTTTTGACCTTCTCTCTAGAGAATGAAATGTTTCTGGAATGGCAAAAGGGCATCTATTCTTAGAGAGATCCTGTCAATTAGAGTCTTCCTCTGACAGTACTCAGAATATGTGAAATTCAAGAAAGTTCCTTCCTTTATCCTAAGTGTGTCCATATGGTGAGGTCACATCAGCCACACAGACAAGAAACACAGCTCCTCATTTCCATCTGTTCTCTCAGGGAGACAGAAAGTTGACCACCAACCACTGAAATCCTTACGTGTTGTTACTGTGAACAAATTGCACTTGAGTTGATAATTAACGAGAGAAGTTGGACAGACTTGCACATCCCTAAGCAGAAATGCATAGGTGTGTCTGACATGCATTATCAATGCATTGTTCATATAATTGAGGTATTATGTTTTAGTTTATTTGCCTTGCCCAGTGACTGTTGTATACAACTAACCTCTACACTTCCCTTCATCATTCCACTTTTCCAATGTAAAATATGCACCTCTGCTCTGCTGCCTATCTAAAATCCTTTCCACCACCAAGGCTCTGCTTAAGTCCTGTACACTGATGCAGTTTCTCCAGCTCCAGCTTGGACTCATACCTCCCCGTCTCTGACCCTACGTTACATCAGCCATCTGGAAACAGTAGGGCTAAGTATTTGGGCTCCACAGTAAGATGGCTTGGATTTTAATCTCAGCACCATGATTTACTAGCTTTGTGACCTTTGTCAAGTTATGTGAGGTGTTTGTGTTTGTTCTCTCATCTGTAACATGTAACTAATAATGTAATTGCCACTCTAAATTGTCATGATTAAATGAGATTACACCTTGCCACTCCAATTGTCACGATTAAATGAGGTTACCATGATTTGATGATAATTTCATGTGTGATACCCTAATTTTCTAAAAAGGATTGCAAACTTCCTGGTGAAATCCATGTCTAATATTTAGCACAATGATAGGTACTAAGTAGATAATAAACATTGATTCATTTATTTCAGCACAATGTTGTAGAAAAAAAGGACTAGACTGGAAAAGAAGAAACAAGGCTTATTTTTTCCCCTAGATTGCCACTAAAAACCTGTGATCTTGAAAAAGTCCCTGACCTTTCTAGGTTTTAATGTCCTCACTGAAAAAAACAGAGCAAGTCTAAATTTGTAAGATTTGTATACGTAGCAAGTCATCTATGAGAACTAAATGGGTGACAGTTTACATACAGGAGAAAGAAGCTAGAGAGTTCTTTTGCAATCTATTTTGTCTAAATTAAAAATTGCACTTTTCTTTCCTTTCCTACAGTTAGAAAAAAAAATAAGCAGTCTTTACCTACTTGATAACAAAGAAAAACCTACCTCCAAAGTCAACTCTTTCTCACTAAGGACAGTTGAGTGTTAAAAAATTTAACATATGTCAAAACATGTCTTGGAGACTGTCCAGGGCAGCATGTAAAATGCTGTGAGCTTTCAGGCTGTAGGCAGTAGCCTCTAACATGGTGTGTTCTGGCTATGTGTATCTCATACATTTTTTAAGGCTCTGCTTTAAATGCAGGTTTATCAATAAAAATGCCACCAGAAAACAGCTTTGAAATTTTAATATCTTCCTGAAATAAAAGATTTCCTCAAGGCAGGTCTGGAATTGGTTGTGTCTGAACGCCATCCACTTTCATTATACAAGGAATTTTCTTAAAGCTGCTAAATCCTAATTTTGCAAGAAGTTAAAAGAAAAAAATGCAGCTCTGCACCTCTCATCAAAAGCAGCATAATTTAGACCTTTATTGTGTCAGTCATGAATTGTCTCTCCTGTAAGCTCACAATGTCATAATATTCTTTTAGATTAATGAGGATCCCTACAATTACAGAGTAGAAACCGTCATGGTGCACGGCAGTGCCTGTCTAATGGCAGAAAGTACTGTGAATGCTAATGCGTTAGCCAAGATTGCAAGAGGAATTACTGCTGTCACCAAATCCAAAGGATCTACAGCTGAAAGACAGACAAATCTGTTATCTCTCAAAGTCATTTTGGGGAGAAGGTGAATTACCACAGGGGACATTTTTATTCCTTTTATATATATAATAAGCAATACTTTAGACTGCCTCAGAAATTAGCAAAGAGGCTTCTTTTAGGGCTTTAATGCACTACAGAATACAATGCCTTTACTAACTGGCTTGTGCACACAGAACTGAATGATGTGCATGATTCTTTCATGTAAACTCAGCACAGTTTCCTTATCTCTGAAACTTGGGTCATTGTAGTGCTTGCCACATGTGGTATAGATTCTGAATGGAAATCTAGAATGAGAAACTTTGTCCTGGGCTCTCTTTGTTCTAACTCACCTTCTATTCTGCTCCTTTTAAAGATAAATATGAACATTTCACTTTTCTGTTTTACACCCATGGACAAAGTTCAAATTCTCTAGAGCACGGTATTGAGTTATCTACAAGTCACTTCTGCAGCCTCACTTCTTCCAGAAACTCTGTGCTATAGACATCGTATGACACTTCCTTCTTTCCTCCTCCATGTCTTTATGCATGCTGTTTTAACACCTAATAGCCCATGTCCGACCTGACATATGCCATTGCTTTTGCGAATCTATCACTGACTCCATTTTCCCTTAAGCATCCATTCTCATGATGCTCACTACATTGGATTAATACGGTTGGTATCTGTCATTGTTTTCTCTATAAAACTGCTCTGTCCAATGCAGCAGCTCCCAGATACATGAAACGATTTACATTTAAATTAATTAAGGTGTAATAAATAGAAAAATCCAGCTTTACGGTTGCACTAGCCATGTTGCAATACTCAATAGCCATGCATGGCTAATGGCTACGTTAGATGGTGTAGATATGAAACATTTCCGCTATCATAGAAAGTTCTGCTGAATCATGCTGCTTTAGAAGGTGAGGTTGCAGACTGTTCTGTGTCTCTTACTGTCTAAGCATAACTACAGAAGAACATCTACCATAATGAATTGGATAGAGGCCCCCAAAAGATAGCTGAAGTCCTAATTCCCAGGACCTGGGAATGTGACCTTATTTGGAAACAGGGTCTTTGCGTAGTAATTAAGTTAGGGATCTTAAGATGAGAGCACCCTGGGTTTATGGTGGGTCCCTAATCTAACATCCTTATAAAAGAAAGGAAAGAGACAGTTGAAACAGACACAGAAGAGAAGTCCATGTGAAAATGGAGGCAGAGATTAGAGCAGTTCATCTACAAGCCAAAGAATGCCAAGGATTGCCAGCAACCATCAGAAGTTAGGAGAGGAACACATTATCCCTCAGAGAGTCCAGAAGGAACTAACCATGCTGATGCCTTGATTTCAGATTTCTGGCATCCTGAACAGTGAGAAAATAAGTATCTTTTGTGTTTTTTTTTTGTTTTTTTTTTTAAACAATCCAGTTTGTGGCAATTTGTTACTGCAGCCCCCAAGTCTCTATCCCTTCATAAGCAAGAAATACATTAAAGACACTAGTTGCGATAGAGGGAATTGAATGTAGGGAACCAGCTATGCAGAGGATAAAAGTTACTGAGTCAAACGAGGAGCAATGAGACATTTAGAGATTAGCAGTAGCAGGAAGACATTACCATGCTAGGCTGGAGAGAGGAACAGATGAACGGGGTGGAAAGTTTCTGAGGAGTTTCCAGAGCCAGGGGCTAAGGGCACCTGCCTCAAGTGGGCACATGGCAAGCCTGAAGCCACGGAGCATGTGCTCTGACCTTAATAAAATATGACAAACTCTGGAGAAACTGACATGATCACATATTATTTCAATAGACTTCGTATAAAATAGATTATCCCAACTAAAGATTACAAAAATATTTTCTTTTTTGTCCCTCCTACTTAATTCCTCAGTAACTGAAGATTAAATTCTTGGGTTTTTTTTTTTTTCTCTGATTTCTCCAAGTTTTCCTAAATTCAATTCAGAGTACATTTCTCACCACCTCAGAACATTCAGAGCATAATATAGGCCTGATTTTCTTTTCAAAGAATTACTCTTTAAAAAAATGCTTTCTTTTTCTGCATACTCAGTCCCTGGTCAGTTCTCCTGTGGCCTGCCTGACCTCATGCTTTGGAACTTGATGTCCGTCACCCATCATTGCTTTGCTGATCTCCATACGACAGCTCCGGCTCATACGAAATCACCTTACTTTTTACCCCACTGTGGTCCCCTTTAATATGACCATTTTCATACATGAAAAATTCTTTGTATGCTTTTCTGGCAGAGATCTTTATTTGTGCTCTGAGATACTCTTCTCATAATTGGCCTCCCTTTGCAACTTTACCCCAAAGCTTTTCTTTTCTTTTAAAATGGGTTTTGCGACTATAGAGAAGGGCTAATTTAGGCAAGTGTTAGGGGAAGGGAATGTTTTTCTTCC
Organism: Pongo pygmaeus; assembly: GCF_028885625.2. NCBI lineage: Eukaryota > Metazoa > Chordata > Mammalia > Primates > Hominidae > Pongo > Pongo pygmaeus. The sequence continues at coordinate 23,551,619 of NC_072378.2, forward strand.
ATTCTTCTATCACCCTAATCTATTGTAATTGTCTAATGTGGTGAACCGTTTGTATGTGGAAGTGATGCTTTTAAACTCAGAGAATGTGTGGTAAGATTGGGAATTCTCTCAGCTTAATGACGAGTTAGTGATGAATGCAGTTATGAAGAATCTGGAGTCTGGAGACAGATGGCTGTGGGTTGCAATCCATCTCTGACATTTGCCTGTCCTGGGATCTTGGGCAACTCCCTCTCTATGTCCAATGTACCAGTTTCTTCATCTCTGATATATGCATAATTAAAATGCCCATCACCTACATAATATTTATAAAACATATAGAACATAGTAAGTGGTCAATTATTATCTATCATCTTGTTAGTGTTATTGTTGTTATTGTTATTAGGAATTGGGGCAAGAACTATGGGTGGTGAAGGGAAGAGGTAAGTTGTAGAAACATGATCAAGATTACATTTGGAAGGACAGGAAAGTCATGAAGGATGTGCAAGGCAATGCCCTGAGCAGAGTTTGGTCCTAGGATATAAACATCAAAGCTGTCTAAATGAAGCATGTGGAAGGCATTGCATGGGGCATTTTCTTATACATTGTAACATTCAATCCTCACTGCAAGCCCGTGAGACAAATCACACCTTTGTTTCACACATGAAGAGACTGAGGCTCAGAAAAATGAAATATGACCCAACAGAAAGCATGAGGCTTTGGATCCAAGCAGACATGGCTTTGAATCCCAGCTCGGCCATGTACCAGTCATGCTATGTTGTGGAAGTTACATTACTTTTAAGAGCCACAGACTTTTCATCTGCAGGATGGCAATAATACTACTTACCCTGCAGAGTTTTCTAAAAGTTCAAGATGCATGTATAAGCCCTTTGAACAGTGCTCCATGTGCTATTGGTTTTCAATAAATGGCAGTTACTTTTATCTTTGTGTGATTATAACCAATAATAGATAAGCTAGTCTATCTAGTGTGCTGGCTAATGGGAGATCAGTCACTCCTAGGCTGCTATGGTTTTGAACTTTATCTTCATAGGATCATACTTATAATCATGTTCCTTCCTTGCTAGAAGAAAAGCTTCATGAGAACAGGAACTGTATTTATCTTGCTCAACACCCTGTCTCCAATGCCTATCTAGCACATTCAGATGCTGACAATTATTGGCTATCTAACTGGCTGCCTTTCAGAGCAGTCTTCCGGTCAGAAAGGAATGTCATTGGCAGGATGGCTGTAAAAGGAGCTGAGCATGAAGGCGTGCTCACAGCAATCATCAGCATTCTTGGGAACTGCTGGACATCTTCCACCATGAGCAAAATGCGGAGATTTCAGAGGAAGAAACTGTGCACATAAATGTCAAGGAAATTGGACCTAAGAGATCCATCTGGCAGTGTTAGTGTATACTCTAAGGTGATTTGTAGAATTTGTTTACAGTCCTTGATTTCTTCCATCTTTCCTCTCTATGTGTAGGACTAGCTCAAAAGTTTATCATTCACACCACATCATGTTTCTACTCTCAGGGAGGTTTTCTGTTCCCTTAGGTATAATTTGCAATCCCACATAGGAAATATCTGCTACACAACAAATGCTATATCATATGTTTGTGTCTTTAGGGAGTCGACTGAGAGAGAACTGAAATTTACAGCTGACACTAACCAAGTAGGCTCTACCTCCAATACCTAAATAAAGGCTCTGCAATTTCTACCTGCAATTCATTAGTTTCCACATTTACAGGATTTTACAGGAAAAGAAGTGCACTCCTTATAAGCAAGTGAATATATAACCTAGTTTAACTTGAGTGGTCCTAGTTTGCCTGCAATAGTAGCAGTTACCCTTGCTATTCTAGACTAATTATTAATTATGCCCCCTTTTAAGAGTATACCAGTCAGAATGATAAAATACATGGTCCTCTTATTTATGGGATAATTTATTTACAATTAGGACCTTTCAACACCATTCTAATTTATCCCTCTCATACCCTAATATAAGACCCTATGAATGTGTCTTTTTTGATCTTCACCCCAGCTAGTACTTATCCATAGCACTGTACTTAATCTGCACACACTGGAATACCCATAGGCCTCCTCCAGGGCTGCACACCTGCCCATCCATCCTCGTCCATTCTTTTTCTACATCTTTTCCAACATCTTCCATATTTTTTCCATATTGACCCTCTCTGACAACGTGTTATAGTAGCTTTTGTTGGTACCATACCATTTGCTTTTGATTACACATAATTTTTCATTGTTCTCTAATTGTGTTTTCCCAGTCAGTTTGCAAACTTCTCAACAACTTAGAATGATTCACGCATTTTGATCCTATTTCTCTTTTTTTTTTTCTCATAATATGGCACTGGTTTCTCAACAAACACGGATTAAGCAACCAGAAGAATTAGAAGGATATTTGAGACTAACAGTCTAGCTTTCTCATTTGAAGAATGAGAAAATGTATTCAGATATGCTGAGAGGTTAACTCAAAGAGTTTATCAGTGAAAGACCTTAGCTTAGAATCCTGTTCTCCCAATTTTCAGTCCAATACTTTTTCCACTATACAATTCTGTCTTATTTAATATTATTAACCAATTCAATTATTTAATACATGTTTTCAAAGATGAAAGTATGTTTATCTTTCAATTTCTCAGAAAGAGACTCAGTGCCTGAAGCCCAAAGCAAACAGGCAATGAGACCAGCTTCATAAGTAAACAAACAAGAATAATGAAGTCTGAAGTCAATAGTTTCAGCTCACTCACATAGTCCAGGTACATTCTCAACAACTCCCTAGTACCTAGAATTCTGCAATTTAGAGTAGCATTCTTTCAATGTAAATCTTACTATTCTACTAAAGTGTCTTGGAAAATATAGATAATTAAACCTCAATCTGCATTGATATGTGGTCATTTTGATTTATTAAATTCCTAAGACTGAAATTTTGAAAAAGTGACAGGAGGAGAAAATGATTCTCTAAAGAATTAAAAGAATATCAAATTTGGGGAGGGGGGTCTGGACATATGGATAGCAACTCAAGGAATTTATAAATGGGTTCAACTCTGAAAATAATGATCCATGGTTTCTAAAGAGAAACTCTATCTTTTTTACTATATTGATTTCTGAGATGAGCATATTTTTCTTTGCTAGAATGGGTTTTCTTATTTTTATAACTGTTTTCCTAAAAAGGAAGAATGTGTAAGTTTGAAGTATCTTCTACACCAATTTAGAATTAGCAAGGGGATGATCCAATAACAAAATGCCTGAAGTTAAGTAAATAAACAAACATTTGACACTTCCATTTTTAGAAAGCCTTGCAAGCAAATGACCTGGGAAATGACATGGGAAAGATTAATAAACTTTTGGAACAGCAAATTTCTGAGATATTTAATAAACCATGAAAGAATATACCAAGCCACAGAATCAGGATGTGGGGGAAAAATGAGAAGAGAAAAGTCTTAAGTAATAGGCAACATTTGTTTCTAGCCTTCTCCTTTTATGGAATGGCCCATATCATTTGTCTTTTTCCTTCATCTATTCAGTAGATACTGACCTCTCTTTCAAGATGTGGCAGACACTGGAGTTGCCTACTGAATGTCTTTTCCTCATTAATAAAAATCTAAATTTTGTTCAAATATCTGTTGTGTAGGGGAGGCATTCTGTTAAGGTGCAGTGGGCTCAGGTTCAAGAGATGATTCATGCTTACTCTAAGTCACTCTTGGGAGTTCTGTTCCCTGATGAATTTGAGAAGGGCATATGGCAGGGTATTTGCCAATGGAACATGAGGGAATATTTAATAAAGAGGTTTCTGGGAAAGATTTTCTTCCTCATTCAAAAGAGCAAAGTACTGGAAGACATTCTCCCTTCCTTCCTGCCTTTTAACCTTGGCTCATGAAGATGTGATGTTTGGCGCTGTGGCGACCATCTTATCATTTGAGGAGAAAGGCAGGAGAATTACAATAAAAATTATCCCTCCAGAATTCTGGCTTGAAATAGAGTAAGTTTAGCTCTACCTGGCTAGCCTTTGTTTAGAAGAAAAAAGAACATGTGAACCTTGAAAATTCTACCCATATTAGGCATATGCCAGTCCTCTGCATAAAGCCTTCGGTGATTTCCTGAATCTGGAAGAAAAGCCAACGTTTCGCCATGGCCTGATAGACCCTATGTGATCTGGCGCCAGTTATCAGTCTGATCTCGGCTCTCATTTGCTTTTCTCTTGTTCACTCTAGCTCAGCTAAGCTGGATTCCTTACAGTCCCAGAGAGCAAAGCTTAGTGCTTCTACATTTGCTATTACAGATGCCTGTATGGCTTCCTTTCTCCCTTACGGCAATAGAAGCCTTTCCCCTAATTCTCCTAGTCAACTACTCACTTTTTAAAAATTCTCTTATCCTGATTTTTTTTCAAAACTCATCAATTGACATCAGATATATATATGTGTGTGTGTGTATACTTCAGAGATGTTACAGGTTCAGTTCCAGACTACCAAAATAAGGCAAATAGCACAATAAAAGCAAGTTATACACATTTTTTGGTTTCCCAATGCATGTAAAAGTTATGTTTACACTATAGTCCATTAAATGCACAATAACATTATGTCTAAAGAGCAATGTACATACCTTAATTAAACATAATTGATTGTTAAAAAATGCTAACAATAATTTGAGACTTTGGCAAGTCAATCTTTTTGCTGGTGGAGAGTCTTGCCTTAATGTTGATGGCTGCTGACTGATCAGGGTGGTGGTTGCTAAAAGTTGGGTGGCTATGACCATTTCTTAAAATAGAAAACAATAAAGTTTGATACAGCTACTGACCCTTCCTTTCATGAAAAATTTCTCTATAGCATGTGACATTGTTTTATCACAATTTACTGACAGTGGAATTTCTTTCAAAATTGGAGTCAATTCTCTCAAACGTGCCACTTCTTTATCAACCAAGTTTATGTAATATTCTAAATCTTGTGTTGTCATTTCAACGATGTTCACAGCATCTTCACCAGGAGTAAATTCCATCTCAAGAAACCACTTTCTTTGCTCATCTCTAAGAAGCAACTTCTCATCCATTCAATTATCTTGAATGGATATCTCAATCCCTCTATTATCTTGAGATTGCAGCAATCCAGTCACATCTTGAGGCTCCGCTTTTAATTCTAGCTCTCTTGCTCTTTCTACCACATCTGAAGTTCCTTCTACCACTGATGATTTCAACCCCTCAAAGTCATCAGGAAGGTTAGAATCAGCTTTCTCCAACTCCCTTTTAGTCTTGATATTTTAACTTCTTCCCATAAATTGTGAATGTTAACAGCAGCTATAGTCTTACAAAAACATATTTCTTAAATAATAAGACTTGAAGGTTGAAATTATTCTTTGATCCAAAGAATTATTCCTTGATTCCTACAGAATAGATGTATTAGCATGCAGGAAAACAACATTAATTTCCTTGCAAATATCCATCAGAACTTTTGGGTAACTAGGTGCATTGTCAATTAGGAGTAATAGCTTGAAAAAAAATATTTATTCTGAGCAGTAGGTTTCAATAGTGAGCTTAAAATATTCAGTAAACCAGGCTGTAAACAGATATGCTGTCATCCAGGCTTTGTTTTTTCCATTTAGAGAGCACAGGCAGCATAGATTCAGCACAATTCTTAAGGGCCCTAGGAATTTCAAAATGGTAAATGATCATTGGCTTCAACTTACTGCATTTGCCCCTAACAAGAGAGTCAGCATGTCCTTTGAAATTTGAAGCTAGGCATTGACTTCTCCTCTCTAGCTATTAAAGTCCTAAATGGCATCTTCTTCCAATAGAAAGCCATTTTGTCTATATTGAATATTTGTTGTTTAGTGTAGCCATGTTCATCAATTATCTTAGCTAGATCTTCCAGATAACTTGCTGCAGATTCTATGTCAACACTTGCAGCCTTACCTTGCATTTTGATGTTATGGAGACAGCTTGTTTCTTTAAACCTCATAAACTAGAAAAAAAGAAAAAAAGGAAAAAAAAACCCTCACGAACAAACCTCTGCTAGCTTCAAACTTTTCTTCTGCAGTTTCCTCACCCCTTTCAGCCCTCATCGAATTGAAGAGAGTTGGGGCCTTGCTCCGGATTAGGCTTAGGCTTAAAGGGAATGTTGTGACTGGTTTGATCTTCTATCTGGACCACCTACATTTTCTCCATATCAGCAGTAAGACTGTTTCACTTTGTTATCATTTGTGTGTTCACTGGAGTAACACTTTTGTTCTCCTTCAGGGACTTTTCACTGCATTCACAACTTGGTTAACTGTTTGGTGCAAGAGGCCTAGCTATTACATCAGCCTATTTCAGCTTTCGACATGACTTCTTCATTAAGCTTAATCATTTCTAGCTTGTGATTTAAAGTGAGAGACATATGACTCTTCCTTTCACTTGAACACATAGAGGACATTGTAAGGTTATTGACTGGCTTAATTTCAGTATTGCTGTGTCTCAGAAAATAGGGAGGCCCAAAAAAAAAAAAAAAAAAAGAGAGAGTTGGCAGAACGTCTGGTCAGTAGGGCAGTCAGAAAACGCAGTATTAACAGGTGAAGTTCGCCATCACACATGGCATGGTTCATGGTGCTTCAAAATAATTACAATAGGCCAGGTGCAGTGGCTCGTGCCTATAATCCCAGCACTTTGCGAGGCTGAGGCGGGAGGATCACTTGAGGTCAGGAGTTCGAGACCAGCCTGGCCAAAATGGTGAAACCCAATCTCTACTAAAAATACAAAAATTAGCTGGGCATGGTGGTGGGTTCCTGTAATCCCAGCTACTTGGGAGGCTGAGGCAGAAGAATCACTTGGACCTGGAAGATGGAAGTTGTAGTGAGCACAGATTGCATGACTGTGAGATTCTGTCTCAAAAAAAAAAAAAATACAATAGTAACATCAAAGATCAATGATCATAGATCACTATAACAGATATAATAACTATGAAAATATCTGAAATACTGCACGAATTACCAAAATGTGACACAGAGACATGAAATGAGCATGTGCTGTTGGGAAGCTGGTGCTGATAAACTTGAATGCTATAGGGTTGCAACAAACCTTTAATTTGCAAAACCACAATATCTTCAAAGTGCCATGAAATGATGTATGCCTGTGTATATATGTAGATAGAGAGATTTACTGTTTGTCTCCTCATGTTATCATAAAAATTCACAAGATTAAGGCCTTTGTTCATTGATAAATTTTTCCGAGTGCCTAGAAGAATGCACAGCTAGGAGTAGCTACCAATATGTTTGCTGAAGCAATCAATCAATAAGAATTGTTCTGCCACTCATAACTTGACTAAGTCCACAATTTTCAGAACCTGTTTTCCAGCCACCGAGGACTCCTCTAGCCAGGGGTAATTAGGTCAGTAAAGACTGTTTCCCACTCTCTTGCCTTCCTCCTTTCTGTTCTCCTGATCTAAGGAGTAGGATGGGGAGAAAGGAGCAATAATGCCACATACATTAAGGAGGATCAGGTCTCTGCATCATTTTACTTTTGATTCTATTTGTTACTAGCCTCTGGGTAAAATAATCAGCTGCAAAGAAAATATTAAAAAAAAAAAAAAGTAACTGGTGCTTTGTAATTCTGTCCTGAACCCATACACTTACTTCCTCTCCAGGGCAGATGCTAGCCCTTTTCAGTCACCACTTGGGCTGCTGTGTCTCTCCATGATCCAACATGTGGACCAAAATCCCAAATGATGACAAAACCCATGAATCATGCTTGTTAGAGGCCACAAATTCAATTCCTCATTGTTACATTCAGTGAAGTAGTTACTTTAGATTTTACTCATATTGCAGTATGTTCCTACAGTACTAAATAAAACTCAGATAAGCATTATGGGCTAGGTTAATCACATCAGAATTACAACTGCCCTCTAAACCTGACCCTTTAATAACTAAACAAAATCTGGGTAACTCGACTTCGTCTTCTCCAAGGTTTCTTAGTCCCATATATCAGAAGATCTCTGAGACTATTTTGTCAATCTGATTTCCAAGACAGGACCACACAGCTCTGAATATTAAAGTTAGAACAGTGAATTGTCAAGCAAGGACTCTTCCTGTAGGGATACGTCAAAATGTCTTGAATCCTCAATGATTTGCTGGGAAAATATCGGAAACACATAGAAATCATTTTGACTAGTTAGAGTCACCAGTGGAACAGTGTTCCACTAAAGGGAAAGTCCATCTCAGAAAATGTAGTCAGCATATTTAAGAAATGTTTGGTTTGGATTAGATGAAATCTCTGATTAACTAAGGAATTCAAGCCATGAGAACTCCCAAAAATAAAATAAAACTCTATCTTGTTTTAACCCATGTCTTCCAAACATAGTTGACCACAAAACACTTTTTTTCTTTCACACATGGGAAATACCAAGTTAGGCTATTTTCTTGGCTTTGTAGGGACACTAAAAATAATGTAATCATCCTTTGATGACTAAGGAAAATATGGCCATAGAGTCATCATTTGTAGGTATTGATAATTATACAATTATACAGCTATACATTTTAAAGTGTAGGAGAATGAAGAGAATCCATAATAATCTCAGGGGATGCTATGAAAGCTACTTTTTAAAATAAACACTTAAAATCAATTTTCATTTTGAGTCTTGCCAATTCTCTTAAAATTCAATCACAAAAGTAATGATTTAGAGTAGGCTAGATTCTAGTTAACCAAGATTGTACTTTCAATGGTATCTTAGCATCTTGCCATATTACATGTAAACAGGTATGTTAATTCATATACACAATAACACCCATTTTTTAGAATAAGGATTCTGACATCTATAAATCTATAAAGTATATTTATAGATCTCCAAGGGAAGGCTGCCATAATGTAAGAAAAAGTCTAAGACAAATATTCGTAAAGAGAAACACTATAGCGTATAGATATTGTATCGGTACTTATTTCAAAAGTAGTCAGTTAGACAGTAACAATTGGACATTGCTGACTTTGCTGGTAGATCCTGGCAGAAAGTTAAACTGTCTCCCTCTAAAACTACCTATTTTCACAAAAGCTTAGCCTCTTGATTCTTCTCCATAGGGTTCAGAAACGCTACTTCTGAAAACTCGATGTATGTCCCTGGAGCCACTTTCATTGAAGTTTGCACACTTGAATGCTACTGACTGATCTAATTTTGTAAAGTGGATAGATAAACTCCAGAGGGACGTGATAGATGTTGTTCATTACACATAGGTAGGTTTGGGCAAAAATCACTGATTTTGAAATGCCAAGATTTTTTTTTCCTGGTACCCCAAGGAAGTCTTCTAGAACCAATAGAAAACTTGTAGACAGAAATACAAGTAAAAGAGTCTACCCATTTGTATGCAGAGGCTTGGAGCCAAATTTTCAATTCCCCTTTAATAATTATATAGGATTTTCTGGTATTCATTTAGATTATTAAGTTTAATTCATTTATTATTATCCTTTTTGCCATTCCATAGATCTGCTTACTTGTTCTGTTCTATCATATTCTATGTGCATAATATCAAGCTTTTCACATCATTTAATATACGATTAGGGGACAAAACTACTCTTGATCACAAAAGGCCCTGCTCTATTTTGGTTGTTCTATATTCAAATAACAGGGAAGTGCTTTAAAATAAGTACTTACAAAATCCTTATGATGCATTCCATTAAAAATTTAAAAGAATCATCTCTGTTTTAAATGACTTGTATTCTCTTTTGGGTGCATAATATATTTCTATAGATCCAGCTCAACACACATTTCTTATCAATTACTGTAGTAGGCAATGAGGGAGATAAACGTTTGCTAAGCTTGTCATGTATATCAGGTACTTAACATGCTTATTTTCATTTAGTTTTCAAAACAACCTCTGGAGATACATAATATGGTTTTCATTTTTAAAATTAGGAAACTGAATCAGAGAAGTTAAATAATTTACAAAATCACTGAGCTCAGTTTCTAGTTATAAACAGCTGGGATGGAAACTGTGTGAACTCCACAGCTCAAGCTCTTTCTCTTACATTCACTGACAGTGTGGGCCAGTATACTAGGGACGGACTTCATGGAAAGAAGTGGGATTTGAGCTGAACTTTAAAAAATGAATGACATTCAGATAGGTGGGAAAAAGTCAAGAGAACTAAAAGTAAGGAGATTTATATGGGCAGAGACATAGAGATGGAATAAGCATAGCACATGCGGTGATCATGAGGAAGTTCCTCTTTGCGCAGGGGAAGATTCAATTTTGGACTCAACGTAATGGGGACTTATGATTCTAGGATTAATTTAATGTTATGTTAATACACCATCAATTATAGATGACAGAGATGAAAGAAATAGCAAATTGATGATAATAACAATAGTTGTGATTACTCACTGAGTACACATTCTTTAGCAAGTAGTACACTAGGCATGTGCACCATTTTATGTAATCTTCGCAACAGTGGAAAAGGGAGTACTATTACACATACTTTATAGTTGAGAAAACTAAAATTTAAAAATTAACAACTTAATCAGGGTCACATGGAGAGCAAGTCACTAAGCTGACCTGTCCCACAGGATGATCTCACAGTGTGAGTTGACTTTCCAGAGCTACATCAAAGAGATGGAGCCAGACACAAGTGAAATTCCAGTTGTCAAAATATTATGGGGTTACAGAAATATTAAATAACACTCATGAGGAGAATTTAGAGAACTTTGGCAATTACATAGTAAGTAAAATTTAATGCCTTTTATACATTAAGAAAATTGGGCCAGGCGTGGTGGGTCACACCTGTAATCCCAGTACTTTGGGAGGCTGCGGTGGGTGGATCATCTGAGGTCGGGAGTTTGAGACCAGCCTGACCAACATGGAGAAACCCCATTTCTACTAAAAATACAAAATTAGCTGGGCGTGGTGGCACATGCCTGTAATCCCAGCTACTCAGGAGGCTGAGGCAGCAGGATCACTTGAACCCCGCGAGGCAGAGGTTGCGGTGAGCTGAGCTAGCGCCATTGCACTCCAGCCTCGGCAATAAGAGTGAAACTCCATCTCAAAGAAAAAAAAAAAAAGAAAAGAAAGAAAACTGAGGTCTAAAAATGTTAATTGTCCACACCATAGGTCAAACCAGGAACTTAATACTATTTGCTGCCAATCGACTATTGTTTCCCTTATCTTAATGCTGAATTAAAATACTAGTTTGGAAATATTGCCTCCCTCACCTTCCCTCACTTATTTTTGCTGTTTTGGCAAAAATTACAGAGTTCAACAAAGTTGTGGGTATCTCTTGCAAATTCCCTGTAAATTCCAGCACAGATGTGTTGCCTGTTACTATCAAATTAATATATTTTGTGACTGTGTTTATTAAATAAATCACAGTAAAATTTTGATGTCTTTTCTCCAGAAAGATATATTACACAGATTGTAACGTTGAGATATATTTTGCTAGTTTGATGTCTAATATTTTTAATGAAAAAATTGTGATAACTACCTAGTGAATTTGCTTCAAGTGGGAAAACCAAATTATGGTTGGATGATGTGATTAATAATAACATCTGGGCCAGGAGAGGAAATTTCTAGTGTCACAGCACCTCTCCCCTTTGAAATATAAATCCAATGGCAGAAATTCTTATTAGTCAATTTCCCCCAAAAGCAGGGATCCAGGCAGCTATTTGGAAAATAAAATGAAATATAAGCTAGGGGGGGAGGAGCCAAGATGGCCGAATAGGAACAGCTCCGGTCTACAGCTCCCAGCGCGAGCGACACAGAAGACGGGTGATTTCTGCATTTCCATCTGAGGTACCGTGTTCATCTCACTAGGGAGTGCCAGACAGTGGGCGCAGGTCAGTGGGTGAGTGCACTGTGCGCCAGCCGAAGCAGGGGCGAGGCATTGCCTCACTCGGGAAGCGCAAGGGGTCAGGGAGTTCCCTTTCCAGGGGTGACAGACGGCACCTGGAAAATCGGGCCACTCCCACCCGAATACTGTGCTTTTCCGACGGGCTTAGGAAACGGTGCCCCAGGAGAGTATAGCCCGCACCTGGCTCAGAGGGTCCTACGCCCACGGAGTCTCGCTGATTGCTAGCACAGCAGTCTGAGATCAAACAGCAAGTCGGCAGCGAGGCTGGGGGAGGGGCGCCCGCCATTACCCAGGCTCGCTTAGGTAAACAAAGCAGCCTGGAAGCTTGAACTGGGTGGAGCCCACCACAGCTCAAGGAGGCCTGCCTGCCTCTGTAGGCTCCACCTCTGGGGGCAGGACACAGACAAACAAAAAGACAGCAGTAACCTCTGCAGACTTAAATGTCCCTGTCTGACAGCTGTGAGGAGAGCAGTGGTTCTCCCAGCACGCAGCTGGAGATCTGAGAACGGGCTGACTGCCTCCTCAAGTGGGTCCCTGACCCCTGACCCCCGAGCAGCCTAACTGGGAGGCACCCCCCAGCAGGGGCAGACTGACACCTCACACGGCCGGCCAGGTACTCCAACAGACCTGCAGCTGAGGGTTCTGTCTGTTAGAAGGAAAACTAACAGAAAGGACATCCACACCAAAAACCCATCTGTACATCACCATCATCAAAGACCAAAAGTAGATAAAACCACAAAGATGGGGAAAAAACAGAGCAGAAAAACTGGAAACTCTAAAAAGCAGAGTACCTCTCCTCCTCCAAAGGAACGCAGTTCCTCACCAGCAACGGAACAAAGCTGGACGGAGAATGACTTTGACGAGCTGAGAGAAGAAGGCTTCAGACGATCAAATTACTCCGAGCTACGGGAGGATATTCAAACCAAAGGCAAAGAAGTTGAAAACTTTGAAAAAAATTTAGAAGAATGTATAACTAGAATAACCAATACAGAGAAGTGCTTAAAGGAGCTGATGGAGCTGAAAACCAAGGCTCGAGAACTACGTGAAGAATGCAGAAGCCTCAGGAGCCGATGCGATCAAATGGAAGAAAGGGTATCAGCCCTGGAAGATGAAATGAATGAAATGAAGCGAGAAGGGAAGTTTAGAGAAAAAAGAATAAAAAGAAACGAGCAAAGCCTCCAAGAAATGTGGGACTATGTGAAAAGACCAAATCTACGTCTGATTGGTGTACCTGAAAGTGACGGGGAGAATGGAAACAAGTTGGAAAACACTCTGCAGGATATTATCCAGGAGAACTTCCCCAATCTAGCAAGGCAGGCCAACATTCAGATTCAGGAAATACAGAGAACGCCACAAAGATACTCCTCGAGAAGAGCAACTCCAAGACACATAATTGTCAGATTCACCAAAGTTGAAATGAAGGAAAAAATGTTAAGGGCAGCCAGAGAGAAAGGTCGGGTTACCATCAAAGGGAAGCCCATCAGACTAACAGCGGATCTCTCGGCAGAAACCCTACAAGCCAGAAGAGAGTGGGGGCCAATATTCAACATTCTTAAAGAAAAGAATTTTCAACCCAGAATTTCATATCCTGCCAAACTAAGCTTCATAAGTGAAGGAGAAATAAAATACTTTACAGACAAGCAAATGCTGAGAGATTTTGTCACCACCAGGCCTGCCCTAAAAGAGCTCCTGAAGGAAGCGCTAAACATGGAAAGGCACAACCGGTACCAGCCACTGCAAAATCATACTGAAATGTAAAGAACATCGAGACTAGGAAGAGACTGCATCAACTAACGAGCAAAATATCCAGCTAACATCATAATGACAGGATCAAATTCACACATAACAATATTAACTTTAAATGTAAATGGACTAAATGCTCCAATTAAAAGACACAGACTGGCAAACTGGATAAAGACTCAAGACCCATCAGTGTGCTGTATTCAGGAAACCCATCTCACGTGCAGAGACACATATAGGCTCAAAATAAAAGGATGGAGGAAGATCTACCAAGCAAACGGAAAACAAAAAAAGGCAGGGGTTGCAATCCTAGTCTCTGATAAAACAGACTTTAAACCAACAAAGATCAAAAGAGACAAAGAAGGCCATTACATAATGGTAAAGGGATTAATTCAACAAGAAGAGCTAACTATCCTAAATATATATGCACCCAATACAGGAGCACCCAGATTCATAAAGCAAGTCCTGAGTGACCTACAAAGAGACTTAGACTCCCACACATTAATAATGGGAGACTTTAACACCCCACTGTCAACATTAGACAGATCAACAAGACAGAAAGTCAACAAGGATACCCAGGAATTGAACTCAGCTCTGCACCAAGCGGACCTAATAGACATCTACAGAACTCTCCACCCCAAATCAACAGAATATACATTTTTTTCAGCACCACACCACACCTATTCCAAAATTGACCATATACTTGGAAGTAAAGCTCTCCTCAATAAATGTAAAAGAACAGAAATTGTAACAAACTGTCTCTCAGATCACAGTGCAATCAAGCTAGAACTCAGGATTAAGAATCTCACTCAAAACCGCTCAACTACGTGGAAACTGAACAACCTGCTCCTGAATGACTACTGGGTACATAACGAAATGAAGGCAGAAATAAAGATGTTCTTTGAAACCAACGAGAACCAAGACACAACATACCAGAATCTCTGGGATGCATTCAAAGCAGTGTGTAGAGGGAAATTTATAGCACTAAATGCCCACAAGAGAAAGCAGGAAAGATCCAAAATTGACACCCTAACATCACAATTAAAAGAACTAGAAAAGCAAGAGCAAACACATTCAAAAGCTAGCAGAAGGCAAGAAATAACTAAAATCAGAGCAGAACTGAAGGAAATAGAGACACAAAAAACCCTTCAAAAAATAAATGAATCCAGGAGCTGGTTTTTTGAAAGGATCAACAAAATTGATAGACCGCTAGCAAGATTAATAAAGAAAAAAAGAGAGAAGAATCAAATAGATGCAATAAAAAATGATAAAGGGGATATCACCACCGATCCCACAGAAATACAAACTACCATCAGAGAATATTACAAACACCTCTATGCAAATAAACTAGAAAATCTAGAAGAAATGGATAAATTCCTCGACACATACACCCTCCCAAGACTAAACCAGGAAGAAGTTGAATCTCTGAATAGACCAATAACAGGAGCTGAAATTGTGGCAATAATCAATAGCTTACCAACCAAAAAAAGTCCAGGTCCAGATGGATTCACAGCCGAATTCTACCAGAGGTACAAGGAGGAGCTGGTACCATTCCTTCTGAAACTATTCCAATCAGTAGAAAAAGAGGGAATCCTCCCTAACTCATTTTATGAGGCCAGCATCATCCTGATACCAAAGCCTGGCAGAGACACAACAAAAAAAGAGAATTTTAGACCAATATCCTTGATGAACATTGATGCAAAAATCCTCAATAAAATACTGGCAAACAGAATCCAGCAGCACATCAAAAAGCTTATCCACCATGATCAAGTGGGCTTCATCCCTGGGATGCAAGGCTGGTTCAATATACGCAAATCAATAAATGTAATCCAGCATATAAACAGAACGAAAGACAAAAACCACATGATTATCTCAATAGATGCAGAAAAGGCCTTTGACAAAATTCAACAACCCTTCATGCTAAAAACTCTCAATAAATTAGGAATTGATGGGATGTATCTCAAAATAATAAGAGCTATTTATGACAAACCCACAGCCAATATCATACTGAATGGGCAAAAACTGGAAGCATTCCCTTTGAAAACTGGCACAAGACAGGGATGCCCTCTCTCACCACTTCTATTCAACATAGTGTTGGAAGTTCTGGCCAGGGCAATTAGGCAGGAGAAGGAAATCAAGGGTATTCAATTAGGAAAAGAGGAAGTCAAATTGTCCCTGTTTGCAGATGACATGATAGTATATCTAGAAAACCCCATTGTCTCAGCCCAAAATCTCCTTAAGCTGATAAGCAACTTCAGCAAAGTCTCAGGATACAAAATCAATGTGCAAAAATCACAAGCATTCTTATACATCAATAACAGACAAACAGAGAGCCAAATCATGAGTGAACTCCCATTCACAATTGCTTCAAAGAGAATAAAATACCTAGGAATCCAACTTACAAGGGATGTGAAAGACCTCTTCAAGGAGAACTACAAACCACTGCTCAAGGAAATAAAAGAGGATACAAACAAATGGAAGAACATTCCATGCTCATGGGTAGGAAGAACCAATATCATGAAAATGGCCATCCTTCCCAAGGTAATTTACAGATTCAATGCCATCCCCATCAAGCTACCAATGACTTTCTTCACAGAATTGGAAAAAACTACTTTAAAGTTCATATGGAACCAAAAAAGAGCCCGCATCGCCAAGTCAATCCTAAGCCAAAAGAACAAAGCTGGAGGCATCACACTACCTGACTTCAAACTATACTACAAGGCTACAGTAACCAAAACAGCATGGTACTGGTACCAAAACAGAGATATAGATCAATGGAACAGAACAGAGCCGTCAGAAATAATGCCACATATCTACAAGTATCTGATCTTTGACAAACCTGACAAAAACAAGCAATGGGGAAAGGATTCCCTATTTAATAAATGGTGCTGGGAAAACTGGCTAGCCATATGTAGAAAGCTGAAACTGGATCCCTTCCTTACACCCTATACAAAAATCAATTCAAGATGGATTAAAGACTTAAATGTTAGACCTAAAACCATAAAAACCCTAGAAGAAAACCTAGGCATTACCATTCAGGACATAGGCATGGGCAAGGACTTCATGTCTAAAACACCAAAAGCAATGGCAACAAAAGCCAAAATTGACAAATGGGATCTAATTAAACTCAAGAGCTTCTGCACAGCAAAAGAAACTACCATCAGAGTGAACAGGCAACCTACAAAATGGGAGAAAATTTTCGCAACCTACTCATCTGACAAAGGGCTAATATCCAGAATCTACAATGAACTCCAACAAATTTACAAGAAAAAAACAAACAACCCCATCAAAAAGTGGGCGAAGGACATGAACAGACACTTCTCAAAAGAAGACATTTATGCAGCCAAAAAACACATGAAAAAATGCTCATCATCACTGGCCATCAGAGAAATGCAAATCAAAACCACAATGAGATACCATCTCACACCAGTTAGAATGGCAATCATTAAAAAGTCAGGAAACAACAGGTGCTGGAGAGGATGTGGAGAAATAGGGACACTTTTACACTGTTGGTGGGACTGTAAACTAGTTCAACCCTTGTGGAAGTCAGTGTGGCGATTCCTCAGGGATCTAGAAGTAGAAATTCCATTCGACCCAGCCATTCCATTACTGGGTATATACCCAAAGGACTATAAATCATGCTGCTATAAAGACACATGCACACGTATGTTTATTGCCGCATTATTCACAATAGCAAAGACTTGGAACCAACCCAAATGTCCAACAATGATAGACTGGATTAAGAAAACGTGGCACATATACACCATGGAATACTATGCAGCCATAAAAAATGATGAGTTCACGTCCTTTGTAGGGACATGGATGAAATTGGAAATCATCATTCTCAGTAAACTATCGCAAGAACAAAAAACCAAACACCGCATATTCTCACTCATAGGTGGGAATTGAACAATGAGAACACATGGACACAGGAAGGGGAACATCACACTCTGGGGACTGTTGTGGGGTGGGGGGAGGGGGGAGGGATAGCATTGGGAGATATACCTAATGCTAGATGACGGGTTGGTGGGTGCAGCGCACCAGCATGGCACATGTATACATATGTAACTTACCTGCACATTGTGCACATGTACCATAAAACCTAAAGTATAATAATAATAATAATAATAATAATAATAATAAAAGAAAAAAAAAAAAAAAAAGAACATCCATGGAAAAAAATAAAATAAAATAAAATAAAATAAAATAAAATAAAATAAAAAAAGAAATATAAGCTAATAAAAATAAAAAGAGATATCTCACAAACAAATGGGTAAAACTAGTATGGGTTAATATCTGAATATTTAAATACTGTTTAGGGAATAGAAAAGCAAAATAAAGAGGAGGAGAAAGTGTTGAGAGAAAGAGTAAAAGAACAAAAATATATATATTGGTCAATCTGCTACAGTTTCAGTGAATGAGTCCCTCCAAAATTCACACGATGGAAACTTACGACCCAAGGTGATGGTATTAAGAGGTGGGGCCTTTGGGAGTGATTTAGTTGTGAAGGCTCTGCCACTGTGAACGAATAAAGGGCTGAGGGGAACTCACTAGGCCTTTTTGCCCTTTCCCTTCCTCCATGTGAGGACACAGCAACAAGCCGCCATCTTGGGAGCAGAGATGGGGCCCTCACGAGACACCAAACCTGATGGCACTTTGATCTTGGACTTTCAGTTTTCAGAATTGTGAGAAATAAATTTTTATTTGTTATTAATTTCTGTTCTTTATTAATTCTTCATTAATTACCCAGTCTCAGATATTTTGTTATAGAAGCAGGAATGGACTAATACATAATCCAAATATCATTTTACCCTGTACCCTTCATGATATTCATTTTTAGGTGTGCCACAGTTCTTTCTTCTAGAAAAGTGCTTTTTATATATATTATCTTGGAATAATTACCAATAACATCCATTTTAACTCTGCAGAGTTCATCGATTTGGTTTATGAGTTACGTGATCACCCTCCTTATTTTGCGTGAATTCCAGTGAAACATATACTAGATATAGAAAGCACCTGGAATTTCAAAGGAGTCCAATCACCATCCCTGCCATAGAGAGAGAAAAATGTAATTAGGAAGGATGAAGATGACAGCAAATCTCTAGGCCTCACAGGTCATTTCAATGCTAACATTGAGGAACAGTACACCTATCACTCAGTTTCATTGCCACAATTTCTTAATTGCCATCATAATTTGAGGGGAAATGTTTTGTTTTGGGTTCATAATGTTAGAAATAAGTAATTTTCATACTTCTATTTTAAGAACAAGAAAATATTATAAAATTTTGGTCATTTACTAGGGTGGGGAAAATCTGTGCTAAAAAGGTAACAATTGGGCCTTTTTTACATTTTCTAGGGAAAAGAAAGTGGTCGATTTAGGAAAGTGGATGTGGATTCAGGGAGGCACGAGATTAGGGAAAAAGAAAGAGCTGAGGTAAAAAGGCGGAGACCGCAGATTAGGACCTAAATTAAGAATTAAGTAAAAATATATGACCCAAACCAAAGGGGCTATTTTAAACATTTTACCAAATCTGTAGAGTAAGTCAAGACATTATTATATTATATTCTATCATATTAATTATATTTTATATGACATTTATTATCTTAAATTATATTGTACTCTGACTGGATTATTGACCATGAGATCTCTTCTAGGACTCTTCTAAAAAGAGCTGCACCCTTGGACAAGCAGAATAATACTGGATGTTGTCAAGGAAGGTTGCTGAAGAAGAAAGAAAAAGCCATGAGGAGCAGTTTTGTAATATGGATACCATTTTTTTAATGAGGAGGGAGAGGTGGTGGCTGTGAAAAATGACCCCAAACAAGCCAACAAACTGAGAAACAGCTGGGGCAGTCCCATTTCAGAATAGCCCTAAAGGTGCTGTTTAATTACAGATCATTATGCAAACACATTCTAACTAAAAGGAGCTTAACATTTCAGTTTCTCTCATGTTAACCACACCAAATGGTGGGCACAGCTGGAAGGTGACTGTCATCCAGGAGAGAGCCTTTTACTTAGTCTTTAAATACTACCACAGAGGATTGCTCAAGTAACAATTATTAGCCACCACTCTAGAAAATTCCTAGACAGAAGAAGATAGATTTTTGATCCTTTTACCTCCTGCACTATATCCTCGGGGCCTAATAAAATACCTTAGAGAGCCAACTAGTAGAATACTTAAGAGCATGAGCTTCAGAGATAGAGACCTAAGCTCTAATTTCTCCTCTGCTGAATTCTGGCAATCTGACTTTGTCTAACACAGCACAAATTCTCAGATTTTATCTCCCCGTTTATGAAATAATTCTAAGGTCATTGTGAATATGAACTAAATATAGATAAGACCCTTAACCCAACGCCTATATATAATAAACACTCAAGAAATGATAGCTATTAGTTTGAAAACAATCTTTCATGTGGTACTTTATTACATCAGAGTAATTTCATATTGCACTTGGGAAATATCCAAACCCTCTGTGAGTTGTCCCTTTATGCCTGTCACCTCACATGATTACCACTCCAGCCCCATCTCTGGCCACTCTTTCCCTCAATGAGCCACACTAGTTTTCTTCCTGTTTCTTTAGTATAATAAATTCTTTCCCCATTTCAGGGTCTTTGCCCTGTCCTATTCTTCTCAGGCCGAGTCCTTGGCCATTCTTTCTGGAAAGGTCATACCCATCCTTCAATTCTTATCTACATGCCACTTTCCCAAAGAGGTTTGGATTTCCCTCACTGCAGCCTCTCATTACACATCATAGTTCTTCTTCATGGCATTCATCGATTTGTAAAAATACATATAATATTTTATTAGAATTGGCTTTTCAGTATACACCTCTCCCGCAAACCTCTAAGTTCCAATAAATCCAGGACTTTGCCCTTCTGTGCACCACTGCATCCCCAGTGCTGAAACAGTACCTGGCATACAGTAAGGCCTTTACAAGTGTTTGCTACATCAGCAAGCTGACTAACCCAGGCCGATGAAGCATCATTCAGGGAAACACTTAGTTCTAGCTTTTGTGGTGTGAAAGAGTCACTACAGTTTCCAAGTGCCTGAGTATATTATGCAGGCTCAGAAAAAAACAAAGTAGATTTAATTGTGTTTCAGACAAAGCACACTCCAGGTATCCAATCATTAAGACTTCAGGTATTGTTGCTTTTGTGTGTTTAATAAATTTAGCGATTTTATTATCTTACTAATCAAAAAATACCACAAATATTTTTATTTTTATATACTTTACACAATAGTTTTTCTGCTCAAATATGTGTATGTCAGTGTGTGTGTGTGTGTGTGTGTAAAGAGAGTGTGTACATATAAAGCTCTTATTAAGTCACCAAAATAAATAAGAAAGTTGGCAGTTTCCATCACATTTATTTTTCTCTGAAGAGTATAAAACATCTCCGTTCTGTCCCATTCTGTTCAAAGCACACCGTGGCTCTGCATAAACATTTTATTTAATCAGCATTAGAGTCGTACGACATGTACCCAGCTATAAAGTACTTTTATATAACTTCATTTTCTTTGTTTCATATAAATGGTCCATGTGGAAGAGAATGTTCTTACTTTTCATTACTAAATGCCATGTATATTGTAATAAAGAACACAATCTTGAACACATTTCCAGAGAGAACCTCTCATTTTATTTTTTTCTCTTGCTTAGTTCATCAAAATTGTAGACCCAGCTGAAAAGTGTCAGTGATTTTCATTCTAATTCATTAACAATGGCAAATCAAGACCAGAGCAAGATAGTATTCCTTTAAAATCCAGCAGCAGAACCTTTCCCAGAGGACAGAACTGGTGGGGTGGTAGGGAAGGCAGAGAAGGTACTCTCACAGCCCATACTTAGGCATGTTCAAAATGCAGCAGAAATCACGCAGAAGTGGTGAATAATATTGAGGATAGAGAAGCAGTTAGTTCAGAAAAGGAAGTTAAAGGGCAACCTGGGCAATATAGTGAGACCCCGTCTCTACAAAGGTAAAAAAAAAAAAAAAAAAATTAGCTGGGCATGGCGGCATGTGCCTGCAGTCCCAGCACTCAGGAGGCTGAGGTGGGAGGATAGCTTGGCCTAGGAGGCGGAGGTTTGCAGTGAGCTGTGGTCATGCCACTGCACTCCAGCCTGGGCCACATAGTGAGACCCTGTCTCAAAAACAAACAAACAAAAAACTAAAGGGATCACATCATTTCGAGATATTGTGATAGCATTAATGATTGAGGATTGTTTAAAATGGTGGATAAGTACCCAAAGCACCCATCTATGAGGTTACTTTCAATCCTTGTCAAAACTGAGACGCAAAAGATTGTACTTGGTACTCCCCACTCCCTATACCAATATGGTAAACTAAACCCTCCAATGAAAACAATTCTCAAAATACTTTCTTTATCCTAAGTATTTAACAGCAAATGGACTAGCAGGTAAAGTGTTACTAGATGTTACTAGTTTACCACTTCTCTCTCTACTGTGTTGCTTGACTCCTACCACTGTTCCTAGGACTACTACTACTAGTACTACAACCACTATGTAGTTAGTCCTATGTCTAAAAAGGGTGCTTAATAAGTCATAGAGAGATAGTAGGTAGGTAGATAGATGAATAGATGGATAGATATAGATAGATAGATATCACACTCACATATGTGTGTGTGTGTATAACAAACTTAATATGTTTCACTTCCACTTTGGAAGGGATTAAATTTATTAATAGATGCCTTAATAAGGCACCTATTAAAATAATCATAAAAACTAGTATCAGCATAATTATTTACAGAGTATATTCATCACTTTGAGGTAATATTCCGTGAAGTAGGCAGTGTTGATTTTATGCAACTTTTATGACAAAGAAAATAGATTGCCTATGTCCAAAAACAGGACCAACATATTCTAGCTCCAAATCCACTTCTCTTTTTCTATTTTAACTAATCCCCTTCTTGATGAAATGGGAGAAATTGATGAAACAATATACTTTCCCCTAACCAAATCCCTATAAAAGCACAAATTCAAATACTTCAAAATTTCCTCTTTATTCCCTATTCTAAAATGGCAAAAATAAATGTCAGCTTGAGTACTGTGTTTCATGATATATTTTTGGCCCTAGCCATATAACAAGATTAACAGACATAATCAATAAGAAATTATTTTTCAGTTCAGGGAGAAAAAAATATCAAGTGAAACAAAATATGAAGCAAAGAAGCATACCCATACATTTTATGAAAACTATATATGATAGAGCTGAAATTAGAAAGCAGTGGGAAGAAAGATGCATGTCATTAGGACAATTGGTCAGGCAGATGGAAAAATTTAAAGTTGTTTTCTACCTCACACCGTAAGAAAAGAAATATAAACAGATCTAAAAATCAAACGTGAAAAGCAAAATTTCTAGAATTTAACAAAAAAATAGAAAAGAATGTTATGAGTATATATATGGCTAATAAACTATTTTCTCTTCAAACAAGACAAAAAGTAAAAACTAGAAAAATGCTAAATGCATGTTCCTGCATTTTTACTATCTTTATATAGCAAAAAAAAAAAAAAAAAAAAAAGGCAAGCTACCAGTTAAAATAATATATCTGCAACTACCACTACTTAACAAAAAAAATAGTTAAAAAAGGCTAGCTACCATTTAAAATAATATATCGGCAACAACTACTACTTAATCAAAAAAAGGTAGTTAAAAAAGGCAAGCTACCATTTAAAATAATATATCTGCAACTACCACTACCTAATCAACAACATTAGCATTCAACACATACCATTACCTTCTCCAAATTTCTGATAGACAATCACACCAATAGGAAAATGGGAAAATTATAAGAACAAGGGCTACCCATATGAGGAAACTCAAATGGACAGATTAAATAAATAAAAACATGCCCCCATTGGTAATCAGATAAATACTAGTTAAAATACTGAACCATAATGTAACATCCATTAGAATGGCACAAAAAATACAGAGAAAAGAAGTCTCATACTATGGGAGTGAGACTGTGTATAATAGCTTAAGTTCCTTGGAGAGCAATTTCACAATATTTACTAAACTTTGCATTGAGGATGTGCATAATCTTTGACTAAGTAATTCTACATCTTCATGTATATCTTAAAGAAATATGTATATATGCATAAAGAGACATATATAAAAATGTTTACGGTGCATCGTTTATAATAGGAAAAGCAAAACAAATCATTTAAAATATTCAGTGATTTTAAAATATGATGATTCAATGATAATTTAAAAATACATATGTACTGAGAAAGATTCTCTGCTTGGCAAAACTTTAGTCAGGTTTCTGAACCTTCTCCTAGGTCCATCTGTGCACTTCCTTGTAAACTCCAGTTTTGACAAAGAATCCCCCACCCTTGATACCTGATCACCTCTAATATCTGATAAAGTCCTTATCCTCCAGCATCCTTCTGGTAATATCTGATCAGCCCAGTCTATCTTCAGCAAGAATCCCGTTAGGTCAGTTTAGCCGTAATCCCCCTTACTGCTGTTTCCTCTGAGTAATTTTTCATCCACTGATTCCCGCACTGATCCTTGGCTATAAATTTCCACTTGCCCATGCTATATTCAGAATTGAGCCCAATCTCTTCTCCACTGCAAAATCCCATGGTGTGGTCCCTATACCTATCATGATGGTCCTGAATAAAGTCTTCCTTACTGTCTTTTAACAAATATCATTGAATACATTTTTATTTAACAATTAATGTACCTCTGGCACATATACGTGCGTATTTATATAGAGAGAATGAAATGCTAAATAAAATTTAAAATGATTGAAACAGAACTCCATATATTGATATGAATAATGTCAAAAATATAATATTGAGTAAACAAAGTGAGCTCCCCAGGAAAATGTGTACAATATATATGCATTTGTATAAATTTTCAAAATCTGTAAGGCAATACTGTATATTGTATGTGAATACGTATTTATGTAGTAATAGTTGGAAAAAAATAAATGACAATAAAGAGTACCAAGTTCTATATGGCTATTAACTCTGAGTATGGGAAAATCAGATTTTTACTGAGTGCATAGGAATCTTCAAATGCCTCTGAAGTATTCTGTTTTTCAAAAAAAAATTTGAAGCAACTGTTGTAAAACATGGGGATTTGACAGATCTGGGTAGTGGGTATGTAATTGTCATTTTTTTATTCTCTATGCTTTTCACATATATGAAATATTGCTTAATATAAAGTGGAACAGAGGTTAAAAATACCATAAAATAAATCAGATTAATATCACAATAAAATAGAATGTTCTTTTTATATTATTAAATATTAAAGTATCTAAATTGTACTATGCCTGTCCAACCACTAAATATTTTATAAAGAAATGCATTGTGTAAATTTCAATTGCATTAATATAGGGTTATTTTGTGTCTAGGGGAAAAAATTCAATTAGCTCTGATGTAGGAATCTGAACCTGCAAATTAATAACGTATACATGGTTTACATTACTCCAGACAAAACTTATTTGTCATAATAAGCTGTGCCAACCAACATACAATCTATACCCCAAAAGTTGTGTTAAAAAACTGGAAACAAATATCTCAAACTAATCATAATAACTCTTACTAGACTGAAGGACAAGCATATTGATCATATTATGCTGCTAGTCTCTTTTTCTCAACCCTGAATTTGGATTTCACCCAACTTCAAATTCTTCTACTTCTTCTGTAATATGGATCTCTTTCCCCTTTCATCAGCTTTGGAGTTGGTGGTCAGCTTGGACCTTGGCATCCCTTATGGAATCTCTCCAGGTAACTGGGCATTGTTTAATTTTTTGAAAATTTTCACAGAGAAGTTTTTAAGAAGTATGGACTCTGTTTTCCAAAAACAGTTTTATCTGCCTCATTACAATATACTGATTTGTAGTTTTTATTTTGACTTTTAAGTCATCTAATCCTCTGAGCAGCATTCTATGTATTTTTATTTCTCTCATTTCAGAAATGACACAGTTGTGACTCTGCTATGTTATGTGACTTGTTCAAGAAACGACAGAGTTTTGATTCAAATGCAGAACTTCTAACATTCAGCTACCCAGAGATTCTCTTATGCCCTCCTTAAGAGACCAGGGATAACAAAATGTTACTTAAATCTGCTTGGATTTTTAGGAAACTGGTAAGTTAAACTCATACAATATTATATATGTAGATAAACTTACAATATGCTGTTTTAATTGTCTAGTATTTTTATCATTTTATCTAAAGATCTTTACTTTTTGGATTGCAAATATTACACAAAGCTTAATTAAATACAGATGTTACACAAAGATAACTTGAAAACAAAAGCCTCTGAAAATTTTACCCATCAGAAATCACCATGCTAAGTAATTTAATGTGTGTTACTACAACTTTCCTGAGAGTATTAACATATTTATCATTAAAATGTATCATCTTAACATTTGAATGAAAAATACACTAAATGTTTTTCAAGTTGATTTTTTTCATGTAATACATCTAGGGCATATTTTGCTCGTTTATACACTACCTACTTAATTCTTTTCAAGAGCTGTGTAGTTTTTCAAAATGTAACCAGTTTCACATCCATGTATATTAAGATTCTTCTCATGGATTGCCATGACAAAGGAAGCTACAACAAACTCTCATAGATCTCTCCTCAAGCACTTGTGGGAATGTTTACATAGAATAAAATTCAAGAAATAGAAATGCTAAATATAAGGGCATAAACACTTTTAAATTTTTCTAAATATTGTTAAAATATGCTCGAGAAAAGACTATCTCATTCCATTAATGTTATAATTTTAAGTAAACGTTAACATGCTCCAAGTCTTGTGAACTTGAGCACCAAGTTTGCAGCTCAGGATCCTCAATTATAAAATAAGGAAAGCAATGTTTGCCAAATCTATTTCACAGCACTGCCATAAAGGCCAAATAAAACATTCCGTCTGAAAACATTCGTAAAAAGTTTTTATTTCAAAATCCAATCTTTTAACTAAAATAGAGTACCTGCATATGGTAAAAAGTACCTGCATATTTATAAATGATACAAACAAGTATTATAATCAAAATGTCCCTTGGACAGATGGCCAGTCCCTTTCTGTGGAGGCACAGGAATGTCTAAACGTGTATGTCCAGTTTGTCTACTGTCATTTGTTATCCCTTCTTCATTCAATCTGTTGAAAATCAGACCTTTCCCCAATGCTTTAAAATCTCAGCCCTATTTTCTAATAGATGTTTCCATAATGAGCTTGCCATTTCTCTTTTTTTTTGTTCTGACTTTTCATTAATATTTGGTGAATTTTGATGGCCCTTTTATCTTTGTAGCTGAGACTGCTCACTAGATTATCTGCTGCATTAAATGTACAGCCTAATTTGGTGAAACGAGTAACTCAGCGGCAGGTCTCCTGGCTATAAATGGGTCATCTCAGACATAGCCATCCTCCTTGGGCATACTTTTGTTTTTTTCCACCAAAAGCTTCTGTACTCACCACTTAGAAAATTTTCATTTTTATTTTTAGAGGTAGGGTCTTGCTCTGTCACCCAGGCTGCAGTGTGGTGGCACAATCACAGCTCACTATAATCTCAAATTCCAGGGCTCAAGCAATCCTCCCACTGGAGCCTCCTGAGTAGCCGGGACTACAGGCCACATCACTAGGCCAGGTCATTAACACTTTCACCTGGAGGCAGACATCATTGCTGATTAGCGCTGCCTGGTGCTCCTGCTGCCACCGGCTTTCCCTGGGCCTCTCCAAATCCCTGAGTCCATCAGTTCTAGAAATGAGGCAACCCTGAGGCTACACCCATTTCCGTGATTGTGTTCTCCTATGTCTTCACCTTCACATTTCCTCTTCATGAGATGAAAGGCTGCTCAGCGTACACTCTTAAAACAAATGAGTAAAAATAATTGATCTTGGAGAATTTCATAATGTTCAATAGCCTGGTGCAAATCCATGTGTATATGAAGGGGTGAGAAACTTGGAAATGGAAAACGTGTAAGAAAATCTAATGCAGAAACTTATTCTCACACACCATTAATAGGTAATCTAGAAGCTGCAAAATCTCTTTGCTTCACAATTCTCTTCTGTTTTTGTTTCTCATATTTGATAGCATAAGATCAGTGAACATACAACTCCAACTAATTTAAATTGCATGTCAATGGATGTGGTAATTATCAATGCTCACCTAAATAATAGCTATGTATCCTGAATTATGTTACTACATATGATGACATATTTTATAAACTTAATCTCCAGTAATAAGATTGTAATTAAGTGCTTATTGATTTTGTAATTTTAAGCTCATTGCTAAGAAACATTATTACACATACTTGTTTCCAATTCCTCATGTCTTGAAATAACTTAATCAAATACTTAGAAGGCAACTCACTTAAAAGTGTTGCTTAGAAACAGAATCAATATGTTAAGGAATAAAATAAAGTGAAACTGTGAGTATTTCTTGTAACATAAACAAGCAAGATGAAATGTTTATACTCTGAAACCCAAAGGGAAAGTTTCAGAAGTTATCTCTCATTGTTTACAAGAAAATCAACAGTTTTCTGTAGACATGCTATTCAAGAATTATTTAGCAATGTTAAACTCATGAATAAGGTTAATCATCCAAGAAAATGTGATCACTTGCCATACCATTTATGATGTCTGTACATACTGAAATAGGGTAACATTAAAGAAATTTTAAATTGTAGATATTTTTATTTCAATATAGAGCTAAACATTTAGCTAAAAGAAACGTATTTGGATAGCTGGTTTTATAGCTGTCATTCAAAAATTCAAATTTGAGTGAATTTTAAAAAGTGTGTTATTGTTTAATCATTTTGTATAGAGAATGGAATTGTTCTCTACATTAGAGCACCCAAAGTAAGAAAATTTTGAGATTTCAGCACGGATTTGTTGTCTTTACAAAATCCATGCATTACAAGCTGAGGAGGGAGATACATGAAACACTGCTGTTGCTGAAACCATTAAGGCAACTTACAGAGCATATATCCCTGAGTTTCTGACTTTATTTTCAGAATTTTGCTTCTCGGGCAAATTCTAATCACTTAAATCAAGAAACCAAAATGGAGATCAATTAAGATCTCTTCCTGAAATAGCTTATAAGTCATCAAGCGCGAATAAAGAAGGAGACAGAGAGACTGAGAGACAAGGCGTCTAGATAATGATCTCTCTCTTCTAGTCTGAGGGCTTGTCCCATAACGCTATGTGTCAAAGACCTCATATGCTGAGCAAAAGATGAGAGAATTCCTCTAACACACCACGAAGAATGGACCTCAATTAGTTTCCTCTGAACCAATCGTGCAAAGAAAGGACCTTTGCAAAAAACATACGCCTAGTCCTAAAGAGGTAGAAGAAATTACAGACACTCTTGTTGAGGATGGAAATGTCCCAGGGCCCCTAGCTTAATTCCACATCAGCTCTATGTGTAAATTTTCCTCACTTCCTTCAAAAAAATCTGCTCCTTAATGTCAGAGCAAATTTCAGCCCAGCAAAATGTTGAAGGGACTAGTCCTGATGTTTGCCAACTAATTGCAATAGCTCCATTTTTAATAGAAATAGCATTTAAAAAGTATAAATTAAACACTTCCAAAATCCTCCCTGATCTTTATACCCTCCCTTTTGATTTCTTTTATCCATGCCTCCTAGGTCATAAAAGCAATAGTTATTAATGCTCTTTTTTGTTAGTTCAAATGGTAACTATCATTATTGCAAATGGCAATTGCTAGTCTCTCTGCAATAACCTCGTCCCAAAATAAAATTTTCTTGTTTTGTTAATTGTCTTGTTGTACTCGCATTAAGGTTTACTTTTTATAAGTGAATAATGGCATGAAAATTTGCTGGAACAAACAATATTAGGTGGCTTATATTCAACTTTATGATTTTTCAGGGGATTTCAATCTGCTTATAGTTACACAGAATTTTTCTAAGGCGACTCTAAGCAGTACTTACCCGGCTAACTGAATAGGGAAATGTTACTACATTCACAAGATTTTAAGAAATGAAAAGACTACACAAATAGTTTAGTTCAGGTTCCTTATTTGACTAATTAGGGAATGGAAATTAAGAAATTGTTGTCATTGAATGACTAAGGTGATACCTAGGAAATGACATTATCCAAATAAAATAATCAATTTCCTAATACCCAATACAGGACTCTTTTCCTTACATTATAATTTCTTCGGGAATATTTTTGACCAACTGAAAACTTATTAAATAACTTTCAAGTTCCTGGTGCCTATGTCTATCTATATGTATGTATTTGTATATAACTGCATGAATGAGTAATTCATTTCAAATGTCATAGAGTCGTGGAACTTTGCTCTGCTCTGTGAGGCTACAGCAGGAGATGCTTCCTTAGTGTCCATGGCTTTAAGCAAAGAAAATGATAGGTCCTGGGTGAAAGCTTTTACACTGGCTCATAAGACGTGATGGCCAAGCCCTCTTCCCCTGCCCCTTCACCTCTCTCAGGTCATCTCTGATCACTCTCTGTCTTCTCACACCACTCCAGCCCCTCTCGCCTCCTGTGTCTGGAGTGTGCCTGTCACTCTTGCCTCTGAATATTCGCACTTGCTTTTCCTACTGCTGGAATTGTCTCCCTTCCTGTATTCTGGATAAATTTTTGCCTGGATGGCTTACCTCCATTCATCAGAAACCCTTATTCTAGGGCCACTTACTTTAACTCCTTTTCAAACATTTCTTTATTATAGCAGCAGTTATTAAATTATTTCTAAGAAAAGTTGTTTCTCTGTGAGATCCTGCCGTTTGACTATTTCATGTTTATCCCATTTATGTAATCCAAGGGAAGTCCTGTGGGCCAGTTAAACATCAATCAGGAAAACGGCAAAACAAAACAAAACAAAAAACAGCGTATTTTGAAAGGTGTGCATGGATCATGGATAACAGCGTATTTTGAAAGGTGTGCATGGATCATGGATAAGTCAACACTATTGCAGCTCTAGGTTTTAAAATGGGAGTCCTCTCAACAATGTGGCGAATGGATAAATTTTTTCTGGAGTTGCGGATGATAATCTGTGTGGCTGAGTGCCTAGACTTGACTGCAAATTAAGAGGGAAACAGAGAGACTGAGTCACTTCCTGGTCTCTCATTACATTTCAGAGTTCCTATTTAGGGCTCCCTTAATGTAAGAAAATTCTTACCCTCTAACATTTTACAAGGAAAATGTAAAGGGAGACACATCTCAAAAAGATTAATCAAATGTTTAGCTGTATAAAAACTGTGAAAATCGGTTATATGAGAAGTAATTTTGTTCCTAAACAATTTTAAAATATTAAACATTTTTCTCTTCTAATTTTAATATTAAAGCCCAGAAGGATGATTATTCACAATTATTCTATTTCAATTTCTTGCAAGGCATTTGCTCTTAAAAAGGTACCCTCACTAAAAATAATCTTCATGATAGAAATTACATTGAATTATTTCAGGATATAACTTAATACTCTTTACTGATTATAGTTTTTGGGTTAAGACCCTGAAACCCCTAGTTGTACTAATATGTATTTTTTTATTTTCTATTCCATTGTTAATTGCAGGTGGTGATGAATCTAACAAACCTTGTAAACAAATATTTACAAAATTACTTGAACATCACATCATTAAGTAGTAAGTGTGGAAAGATTTTGTTTGCCTATTTGGTTTATGAAACAGATCTCTAGATAGAAAAACTGACACAATTTTCATGACGATTTATAAAAAACAAAACTATTTTATTTAATTTATATTCTAATTTTATACATTTGCAATAAAATCTACATAAAAGTTGGAAAAAAGAACGATTTCTACATGATAATAATTATCTTTATGAATGACCAATAGAAAATATTTTCTAAAGCAAATAAGAGTTGTTGAATCCAATTCTTTAGGTAAACAATCCAAAATCTTAGACAGATGTAATCTTTACACCATAATAATTAAGAAATTATTAGGATGTATTAATAGTTGAACATTAAATAAGAAATATTTTGGAAACTCTTGAAAGTAATAAATAAAGTAAATATTGTGGAGGAAAATAAACAAGGAACTTGGTGTCATCACAGAATAATTAGTTATTGAGAAGACATTTTCGAAATCAAGATTCGGATAAACCCAGACTCTAACAACATATGGAGTCTGCTGGGAGATAAAAACAGCAGTTGTTCCTAAAGGGCAACCCGCTTGTTGCAGATGGACTGTGCGCCTCTTGGGGAAAGGGAAGAAAATGAGTTTCCTGTGTTGACATCGGGGTGGTCTCTCCTTAGCTTGTGAGGAGTCAGTTTCTCACAGCACAGAGGGAGAGAAAGGAAGTCCCAAAAGCCCCCCTACTTCCCTACACAAGGGTGCAAAGCAACAGCTTAGGAGCAATTGCAACGGAGAGAGGCCACAGGTCGGGGATGAATCTGCAGCATCTTTGGGCTCACAGAGAATGGGAAGAGCCTCTGGGCTTTTTTGCTGAGGAAGAGTCCTGCTCCTTCCTGGAAACCCAGCCTGGGTGCCAACCAGTCTGCACAAAGTGGATGGGTTGGTACGTGTGGCAGCAGTGTCTGCAGTGCAGAGGCCTCTGTTATCAGAAGAGTTGGGCAAAAACAGCCACTGCAATGAACTGGATGCCGCCTAGACATGAGGAAATGCCTCTGTGAACTGCTCCAGGGATCTGCCCTACTTTGAAGCCAGACAGAAAAGTGGATAGAAACTGCCATCCCGACAAATCTGCTTATCGGCTCAACATGGAATGACTATTTTGTTACTCTCATACTTCAAAGTTAATCTAGAGACATAGCTGCTACAAAATTTAAGAGTATGTCCTTTTATCTTTTTAATAAGTCAATGTCCTTTCATTGTGTCTCCACTATTTTACGTTAGGCACAAGTTGGCCCTGTGTTATTCTTACTCTTTAAAAACAACAGCTGAGTCTTTATTCAAATTCATCAGAAGATGAATCCCAGAGATATATGAGTTTCATAGATAGAACTGGAAAGAGACATGTGTTTGGTCTGCATTTCTATGAAACGAGAATGAATACATTAATTCTTCAAATAAAAGTAAAAAATGGCTTTGAGTTAACAGAAAGATGGATATTCATTTTATAAGATTTAATTTCCAATTACCATGCTGCGTATGCATGGGTAAATAGGCAAAGAGATAAGATTTGCAGTGACAGACTGGAGAAAGAAGAATCATCCTACTAATTCAGAAGACATCTGGGCTATTCAGACAGCAACAGTCAACATTTAGAAAATGAGTATTAAATTCTTACCGATTTGTCCGGCTCTATCAGAGTGTTCATTTTACTGAAGACATTTTGGACTTTAATTTTAAAATACAGAGCAAGCCTCTCAAGAGTGAAATCCTTTTTGTAACTGACCAAGTCTATCTGTCCAGATTGCATTTTTAAAAGTAAAACATAGAACAGAGAGCAACTGACATTTGAACAGCTAGCAAGTTCATCGAAATATTGTTAAATGTGTATAACTTTATTAAAAGCATGTATTATTTGCCTTAAACATATTTAAAGCTAATTTTGTTTCTCAACAATAAACGTTAATGTTTTGTTTTTGTTTGGAACTTGCAAACACTTGAAAACTAGTGTATACCCTAATTCGCCCAATATTTTGATAAATTCTAGGAAAACACTTCATCTTACGTTTCATGCCATATTCACTGAAAAATTGCTCACTGGCCATGCACTACCTTAAGTGTGCTTCCCAAGCTACTGTCAAGGTAGGAAGGACTCTGAGAGGACAGGGGCTGTTCTAACATTCTATTTAGGGCCTACTTCTGATTAGAGTATTTCATCCAGTGCCAGAAAGCCACAAAGCCTTCCAGTTTTCTTTCTGTTTTGGTCCAGTCTAGTCTTAGCTAGGTTAATTCAGCTGTCCTGAGTGATTAATTGCTGAGCTCAGAAATAAATATCCTGTGTCACATCAAATTCCTTTATATTACTGTGTGTGGTCTCCTGCACTCATCAACAGATATGTACACATGGTGATTGAACAAAAACATACCCTTTCCCACCCCCACCTCTCTCTACTGCACAAAACAATTCTACGTCAGGGGATATTGCTGGAGTAGTACAGCAGCTAAGAGGGGAGATTCAATGTGTTACAAAAACATCACAAGGATTGGCATTTTCTACTTTCAAAAGGTGTTTTTACCTAAAAACTTTCCTTCTGTGTTGTCAAAATACCTTAATTAGAAGTTGACTATCAGAAAATGACCTTGCAGCTTTTCTTTCTTTCCTTTTTTTAACATTCCTTCAATCAGCTTTTTTAACATTCCTTCAATCAGCCTTTTCAACATTCAGTGATTAACCAAAAAGTATTTTAAACAAATGGGCATAGTTAGATCAGTGCTAAATATGCCACCAACACAAATATTACTAATTGTATGAATATCTCTACAGCTTAGGGACTGTGGTAAACTGAAAAAGATCAGATCATCTTAATGATTCTGGATTGATGCAATGGGAAAGGAAAATAGGGTTGATGTTTTGACTGTAAGTTACTCTTCACCAGAACACAGAAGTAATTCCCAGTGTATCTAGTTATAAGAATGAATCTTACTGCAGAGGAGGTTGAAATGTATCACATCCATCTGTTTCTTTGGACAGAAAGGCTTCTTGTTATACAACAAGTGATCTGACAGCAGCAAGAACATTGAGAAACTAGCTACTGGAAAAAAAAAAACCATCATTAAAAAAAAAATAAGGCCAAATTATCTCCCAAATTTATTGGGGGAAAAAACCAATCTTTAGTTAAAGAAAACAGATTTGCCATGGGGAAGTGTTAGTCTGTATTTGGAATAAAATATTAGTAAAATATGAATTTAAACATTTGCCAGACTGTGTAAATGAAGAGTTGAAGAAATTCTCAGGGCCTGAAGAATTTTAAGGGTGCAGAACAATCTTTATTGGTTGTCCACAAAGATTACCTTCTGCATAGGAAAATGCAAGACTCCACTTCATCAGTCTGTAGAGATGCTTTTTCGTTCAACATCCTAAAGACTACTTACAGTAAAGGAAATGCAGGAGTAAATTATGCAACCAGATAAAAGTTCCACAGGAAAGGCAGAATGTTTTCACAACAGTACTGGGATAAGGGAGTCCAAGTCTAAACCCTACACGAAATGAGTATCCTGAAATACTGGGAGATTAACACAAATGCAGGATTCACTTTACATCGTTAATCAATGATCAGTTAATCTGAAAAAGATGAAACAAAGCTAAAATACCGGACCTCTCTGGGGGCATAAAAATAGATGTGTTTGGTGAAGAAGTAAGCAAGAGAACAGGACTTATTCAAGGAAATAATCAGAACAACAGGTCAAATCAGGCCATTTCACTAGGTTGAATCTCTAGTGGGAGAGATTTAGAAACCCAAAGGCTACAGAAACAGATCTTGTGTGAGTGGTAATGTGAGATTATAGCACCAATAGTTAGGTCATCAGTATAAAACACACTTTTTTTTGGTTTTTATTTTTGTTTTTCTCTTTAATGATGTACTGTAAACTAAACCAAGTAATACCGACCTAATGTGATAGGAGTAAATAGCAATGGAAACTAAAACACAGTTATCCCTTCCTTATTGATGTATGAATACCAACTTCTCTTTTTAAATGCCTTCTTTTGAGAATAAATAAGAAGGTATAAGAAAATGCCTACTAGGTTAAAATACATCATTTTCCTTTTTAAATAACATATTAACATTTGTTTAAAGTTTACATGTTACGAGGAGCTATAGGAAAAGCTTATTTGTTTTGAAACTCTTAATAATTCCTTAAAACAAAGCAGATTTGATTATCCTTGTTTCACAGATGAGAAAATTCAGAACCAATTAAATGTATGGATGACTGAGACTGAGCTCATCAAATATCCATGTGCTTCCTGTTTGTTTTCCAGCTTCTCCAGCAGTGAAGTTGGAGCCTTGTGACCTGTGCCCAACAGACTGTACTGTGAGCAGAAGCAGTGTGTTTTCCTGAGCTAAGGCAGTTCCCATGAGTGAATCTCCCTGAGCTGTAGAGACCTCGAACAATTGTGTGTTTCAGTTGGCCTACCTGACAATGGAGAGGGCTGTCTAACACACATCGGACAGGATGAGTGTGGAAAATAATTCATTCTCACGTTAATCATTGGATTTCCGAGTTTGCACTTGCAGCCCCTAATGTTCAATGCCTTTACTAATGTAGATATTGGAAATTGAAGTTAGATGCTACTGTATCAAAAACATAAAATATATACTATTGGGTCAGTTTCAGATGTGAATGGTGAGGTGACTGGTATTAGAGGAAGAAAATGTAGTGGTTGGGTCGGGCTAACCCAAAGCATAAAAGGACATTGCCACCTGTGATCAGAAGGGAGGTTAGCCACATACTTATTGTTTTGCAACTTAGGAAAAGTGCTTGGAAAGAAGTGTGTTTTCTGAATTGGCTACTATTGGTGGTAGTGGGCAAGATGCTGTAGAGGTGAATTGAGCGGGGAAAAAGTTACCAGCTAGCAATTAGAAATTAAAAGGGGCCGGGCTTGGTGGCTCATGCCTGTAATCCCAGCACTTTGGGAGGCCGAGGTGGGTGGACCACAAGGTCAGGAGATCGAGACCATCCTGGCTAACACGGTGAAACCGTGTCTCTACTAAAAATACAAAAAAAAATTAGCCGGGCGTGGTGGCGGATGCCTGTAGTCCCAGGTACTCAGGAGGCTGAGGCAGGAGAATGGGGTGAACCCAGGAGGCGGAGCTTGCAGTGAGCCGAGATCGCGCCACTGCACTCCAGCCTGGGCAACAGAGCAAGACTCCGTCTCGAAAAACAAAACAAACAAATGACAAACAAAAACAAAAACAAACAAAAAAAGAAATTAAAAAGAATAGGTGATATTCAGAAATTCAGAGACTAGCCAGGCACAGTGCTCATGCATGTAATACCAGCACTTTAGGAGACTGCAGCAGGAGGATCACTTGAGCCTGGGAGGTCCAGGCTACATTAAGCCATGATTGCACCACTGCACTCCAGCCTGGGTAACAGAGCAAGACCCTGTCTAAAAAAAAATAAACAGAAATAGAAATTCAGGGACTGGATAGTTTGGAAAATCAAGCAAGGCAAACAAAATACAGGCATGCCTAAATAAGTGAAATAAGCCAGGCACAGAAAGACAAACATTGCGTCTTCTCACTTATTTGTGGGATCTAAAAATCAAAACAACTGAACATATGTCTCAGGGACATAGAGAATAGAAGAATGGTTACCAGAAGCTGGGAAGGGTAGTGAGGGGCTGGGTGAGAGGTGGGGATGTTAACAGGTACAAAAAATAATAATTAGAAAGAATGAATAAGACCTACCATTTGATAGTACAATAGGGTGACTATAGTTAATAATTTTACATTTTAAAATAACTTCAAAAAATGTGACTGGATCATTTGTAACTCAAAGGATAAATGCTTGAGGGGATGGCTACCCCATTCCCCATTATGTGCTTATTTCGTATTGCATGCCTTTATCAAAACGTCTCATGTACCCCATAAATATATATACCTACTGTGTACCCACAACTATTTAAAAAATAAAAAAGAAAAAAATTTAAAATTAAAAAAAAAAGATATTGCAGTCTGTTTGCAGTTCCAGATACACACACAAAAAAGCAAATAGTGCAATAAAGAAAATCACATGAATTTTTAGTTTTTTCAGTGCATATAAAAGTTACTATAGTCTACTAAGTGTGCAATAGCATTATGTCTAAAATAATAATGTACGTATCTTAATTTAAAAATACTTTACTGCTAAAAATGCTAAGAATCATCTGATCCTTCAGCGAGACATAATCTGTTTGCTGGTGAAAGGTCTTATTTCAATGTTGATGGCTGCTGACGTCAGCGTGGTGGTTACTAAAGTTGGGGTGACTGTGGCAGTGTCTTAAGACAACACTGAAGTTTGCTGCATCAATTCACTCTTCCTTTAATAAAATATTTCTTTGTAGCATGCAACTCTGTTTGATAGAATTTTGCTTACAGGAGAACTTCTTTCAAAATTGGAGTCATTCCTTTCAGATCCTGCCACTGCTTTATCAAGTAAGTTTATATAATATTCATAATCTTTTTTGTCATTTCAACAATCTTCACAGCATCTTCACCAGGAGTAGATTCCATCTCAAGGAAACATTTTTTTTCTTGCCTATAAGTAGCAACTCCTCATTTGTGAAAGTTTTATCATGAGATGGTAGCAATTCAGTCACATCTTCAGGCTCCACTTTTAATTCCAGTTCTCTTACTATTTTCAGCACATCTGCAGTTCCTTCTTCCACTGAAGTCTTGAACCCGTCAAAATAATCCATGAGGATTATTTTGAATAATCCTCATTGATTATTCAAGTTGATTAAAATCAACTTCTCCCAAATTCCTGCTAATATTTTGGCCTCCTTTAATGAATCACAGACATTCTTAATGGCATCTAGAATGGTGATCCTTTCCAGACAGTTTTCAATTGTTTTGCACAGGTCCACCAGAGGAATAATTCTCTATAGCAGATATAGCCTCATGAAACATATTTCTTAAATAATAAGACTCAAAAATTGAAATTGCTTCTTGATCCTTGGGCTGCAGAATGGATGTTGTATTAGCAGGCAGGAAACAGCATTAATCTTCTTGCACATCTCCACCAGAGCTCTTGGGTGACTAGGTGGACTCTCAGTGAGCAATAATAATTTGAAAGAAATCTTTCTTTTTCCTGACCAGTAGGTCCCAATAGTGGGCTGAAAATATTCAGTAAACCATGTTGTGAACAGATATACTGTCATCCAGCACATCTTTTCTTGTCCATATACAGGGCCCAGGGAGAATAGATTTAGCATCATTATTAAAGGCCCTGGGAATTTTAGATGGTAAATGAGTGTTGGCTTCAACTTACACTCATCAGGTGCATTAGCCCCTAACAAGAGTTGGCCTGTCCTTTAAAGTTAGGCAGTGACTTCTACTCTCTAGCTATGAAAGTCCTAGAAGGCATCTTCTTTCAATAGAAACCTATTTTGTCTATTTGAAAATCTAGTTTAGCCACCTTCATCAGTGATCTTAGCTATATCTTCCGGATAACTTGCTGCAGCTTCTACATCAGCACTTGCTGTTTCATCTTGTATTTTTATGTTATGGAGACAATTTCTTTCCTTAAACCTCATGAACCAACTTATTCTAGCTTCCAACTCTTGTTCTGCAGCTTCCTCACCTCTCTCAGCCTTCACAGAATTAAAGAGAATTAGGGCCTTGCTCTAGGTTAGGTTTTGGCCAAAGAGAATATTGTGGCTGGTTTGATCTTCTATCCAGATGACTAAAACTTTCTCCATATCAGCAATAAGCCTGTTTCACTTTCTTTTCGTGTGTGTGTTCACTAGAGTAGCACTTTTAATTTCCTTCAAGGACTTTTCTTTTGCAGGTACAACTTGACTAACTGATTCAAGAAGCCTAGCTTTCAGCCTGTCTCAGCTTTTGATATGCTTCCTCACTAAGGTTAATCATTTCTGTATTTTTATTTAAAGTCAGAGATTGCAACTCTTTCTTTAACTTCAGCACTTAGAAGCCACTGTAGTGCTATTAATTGGCCGAGTTTCAATATTGTTGTATCTCAGGAAATATGATAGCCCAAGGAGAGGGAGAAAAACAGAGGAATGGCTAGTTGATGGAGCCGTCAAAACACACACTTATTGATGAAGTTCACCATCCTAAATGTGAGCAATTCATGGCCTCCCAAAACAATTCTAATCGTAACAGCACGGATCACCATAAGAGATATAACAATAATGAAAAAGTTTGAAATATTGCAAGAATTATCAAAATGTGGCACAGAGACATGAAGTGAGCACATGCTTATTGGAAAAATAGCATTGGTAGACTTGCCTAATGCAGGGTCATTTTGTACCTTCAATTTGTAAAAAAATGCAATATCCGCAAAGCACAGTAAAATTAGATATGCCCATAAATAAGTGAAAAACCAAGGTACAAGAGGAGACCCATGGAAAGAAAAAGGTTTTGAGTGGCAAAATTCCTGTGAGACTTCTCAATTAGAAGAAATGGCTCAGGGAAAATGTTACAATAATGAGCCTACTTTCCATCAGAGAGTCTCAAGGTAGCCACTATCTCATCCTACATATTTCCCCAAAGCCGAGCTTAAGCAGAAGGTGTACATGCAGTTTATTTGTAAGTGATTTGAGAAAAGAATGAGGTATGAGAAATGATTCAGAGATAGGAAGAACCAATAGAAAAATGCATTTTGGAGCTGACCATTGCTAGGGCAAATGACTTTCAAGTTTGCATGATTTTCTGAAGACATTTGTAGAATTCATCTCAGAACTGTGCACCCAGGCAAAAGAAGGCAGAAGCTTTATCCATTGGTTCCCATCATCCACTGGCCAAGAGGTGATCTATTTCCACTCATTTCTCTGTGATTTCACTTCTGGGTTATATGTGTGTGAATGCTGAGGAGTCCCTGGGGATGCCAAATCCTAGAATCCCACGATAGGAAGCAGAAGACACTTGACTCTGTGGAAAGGTACTGCCTGGTTATACTCACAGGAAAGTGGTCAAAGCTTATATGGAACTGAGTAAGCAACTTTAGTTGGCATCAAATGTGGTGCCAAGGTTTTGAAGGGGAACATGAGGTACCCAAAAAGAAACTCAGTTAAGAGAAGTTGGCACCTAAGCAAGCAAGAAAGGGGAAAAAGATTAAGAATTATTTTTCAAAAAGAACTTTGTGTACACTTACTGACCCATGAAACAAGACTGGATACAAGTATTATAGGTCATAACCCTATATACTTTCTGAGTAGAAAAGTATACTATTTTGCCAAAGAAACCAGAAGCAAGCATTGACACACACACACAAATAATAAAAATCCTTTGGCATTTTGAGAATTGAAGCAACCATAGGCTTCTATTATTCTGCATAGGAGAAGAGAAGCAGACTGAGAAAATTGTACAACTTGCATAGTGGGCATATTCCCCCAACATTATTTTCAGACACTGACGAAGAGGATAATGGAAAAGGAAGGAAGTCCGGGAGGCTACAGCCAGAGTTCCTGGTCCCTGGAGGCCAGCTAGGGAGCTCCCCCAGAGAGAGGAACAGGCTACAATCAAGGTACCTCCCACACCACAGGAAAGGGCTCTTAATTTCTGCCTGATGTGACTTCCTAATTACCATGGAGCACCAACAGCTGTATCTCATTCCCCCTCCTCCTCAATGGAATTTTACTGCAGCTATATCGTCTCTATTTTAATGTTATATATTGGACGGGTGTGAGTGGGAAGAGGACAGACAATTTATCATATTTCCTCCACAGGCTTCAGGAGCAAAAGGAGCAACATCTGGATACAATGGAGAAGATATGAGGATCACCCACAGATCTTGGATTTGAGCTAATGGCCATAACTGGATGCAACTTTGGGTTATCTCCTTTGGGAAGGGATATGTGTGTGCCTTCTATGTGGGAAGAGAGAATGAATGAATATCCAGTGACCAAATGGTAGACTGGCAGAGGCTTTTAAAGCTTACCAGATATTTTCATGCTTCTCAATATTCCCCAGCTTTCTTGGAAATTATGTGGAAATATGAAAGTAACTCTGGCCAAGGTACTGTGAGGGGAAGTGAGTCATTTTTTACCAAAGGCAGTTAGAAGATATTCTGTCCCTTCCTCTCTATCTCCCTGGACTTTGGAGGCCACAGGTTCTGTAGGATGTGTCCTGAGTCCCCTCTTGGATGGGAACTACCCTAAGGAGTGGCCCCACCAACATCAGACTCTGATGTAATTGAGAGTTAAACTTTTATTTTGTCAAACTGCTAAAATTTGAGGGCTTGTCTGTTGTATTAATTACCCTAATATACCAAGATGACTCAAACTGTAAATTTTTTT
This sequence comes from Pongo pygmaeus, assembly GCF_028885625.2. Classification (NCBI taxonomy): domain Eukaryota; kingdom Metazoa; phylum Chordata; class Mammalia; order Primates; family Hominidae; genus Pongo; species Pongo pygmaeus. Next base: position 23,592,975 of record NC_072378.2, read on the forward strand.
TTTTTTTTTGAGACCGAGTTTTGCTCTTTTGCCCATGCTGGAGTGCAGTGGCATGATCTCAGCTCACTGCAACCTCTGCCTTCTGGTTTCAAGTGATCCTCCTGCCTCAGCCTCCCGAGTAGCTGGGATTACAGGCACCCACCACCATGCCTGGGTAATTTTTGTATTTTCAGTAAAGACATGGTTTCACCATGTTGGCCAGGCTGGTCTCGAACTCCTGACCTCATGATCTGCCTGCCTTGGCCTCCCAAAGTGCTGGGATTATAGGTGTGAGCCCCCACGCCCTGCCTGTAAATTTCTTTTTATTTGACATCCTCAAACTTTTCAATCATAGCAAAGCATCACAATTTATAAATGAAATGAGAGCTTTTGATATCTATTTATCAGCTCTCCATTCTTGTATGTATCTATGTTTCAATCAGAACTTCTTTGAAGATCAAATTTCTAGTAAGTCCTGGAGTCCCGGTCAAATGCAGGCTGAGAAGCTGCTCAGCTTTGCAGTCTCAGTCCAAATGTGTTCTCATATATAATTCCCTTCTCCCCTCAGTAGAACTCACCACTCCATCTTGGGTTTCTCACTGAACCATTTTATCTCAAATAAGAGAAATCAACTCTAGCTAGTTTATTCAGGAAAAGTATTTACTAAAAGTTACTGGGCAGCTCTTGGGGGTCTTTTGAGGGAACAGAGAACAATTGTCCAGTCTTCACAACCAGGAGCAATGACTGAAATCATGTTGTAGAACGAGTTCAATAAAGGTATCACCTCTGCTACCCTAAGTAGAGACCCTTTGGCTTTATTACTAACACTGACATGGTTAGGCACTTCAAGGTATGACTCTGCTGCCCTGGGACTTAGCCAGAGCTGCCACCCTCTGCACAATGCCTGATTCTTTGCCTCACTAGCTTCCTCTTCAAAATCTAGCCTGTATCTTAACTGAAAAGTAAGGCAGGAAGAGTGAGTGAATGGCTTCCCCAGAGAGGAGCAGACAGCAAACAACTTGGGGAATTTCTAAAACACATGAAATATGTTCAGGGGCTGGATGGCCAAAAGAAATGACCAATTCCCAATGCAACCATGGACATACTGTTACCGTGGACTATAATGGGAATGTAATAGACACGTAGTAAATATGTGTAGAATAGATGAATAGATGAAATAATGACCAGGATTGAAGCATTCGGTTATTGCTATTCACTCAGCACCATTTTAAATGACACAAGAGTGATTGGACAGATAACACGGCCATACAGCTCCCATGAGTTCAACAGAATTATTATTTCAGCCCCATCCAGTTCCATAGCAATCAAAGCCAGAGCTACAGAGAATGAGCTCCAACCGACAGGCTCAGCCCCAGCCTAAAGACGAAGAAGAGGAGCTCTGAGCTTAATAGCACACTGAAGAAAACGGACTCGGCTTCTACTATCAAAGTGAAGTGGGGAATTAGAGCAATTTTCCTGACACTCCAGGCAAAAGTGGGCAGTTTGCCTGGATTATCTAGGTCACTGCTTCAGACTCTCAGATTCATTTTGCCCGTGGAGAACTGTCCTATTAGCTCCAGTTACCACAGAGTAACTAAGTCAGGGTAAAAACAGCCTCATTCCCAACCAACCCCTTTTAAATATGCTTAAATATCCACGATTTTTGGTCTTATTGATCTAGGCTGGATTTAAAAGAGCAACCCTTTGGAGATGGATTACAAATGCCACACACTCTTAAATTGCTATTATGTTTTTAAAGCAGAAGGTGTCAAATCAAATGATAAAAAATGAGGATCCAGTTCTCTCTCAGGCTCACTTGCAGGATTCCCTCATGATTATGATGGGAATGAATCATCTGCAATGATATGTAGGTTAGTAATGCCATTATAATAAAGTATGTAATTTAGGTTAGTCTCCATTATGTCAAGAGGATTGCCACATACTCACCTCCTTCTCTGACTTCTCAGCTTTGCCCCTGTGGCTTACTCGGGGCACTGTTAATTGACACAATTAAGAGTGAAGACTGATTTACAGGACCCAGAGGAGCCTCTGGGAAAGTGAGGTTTATGTACTGAGGGGAAGGTTTTATACACTGTACTATGTCTTCGTTTCTGATACCCAAATTCTTCTCTAGGTCGGTGAATAAAGTAGGAAGGAAACCAACAACCGTGTTACTGAAACAAATTTCACTCGTTTTAGTTCTATCTGTTTAAATTCTACCGTTCTGGCTTAAATTCTACCATGTTAGCTTCTACTTTTTTTTTCGAGGTAGGAATGTGGCTTTAGACTTGCCTAGCTCTCATCCACTTTCCCATCATCTTGTTTTTTTCTCATTATTTTCTGACACTATAACTATCATAAATTACAATGCAGTATCATCAGAATTCAAAATGTTGCAGTAGTTTTCCCATGCTGAGAAAGGAAAAAGATACAAAAGAGTCAATAAATTTCCTTCATTGTGGAAGGAAAATTAATGTTCATTTCCATGAAGTGAATTTAGCTTTTGAGACACATATAGCACTTGGCCTTCCATCTCAACTGTAGAAATTCTTATTTACCAAGCAACCACTTGATTCATCTAGCTTAACATCTTAACTAGGGAAATGCGAAAAGCCTGGAATTAAGTGGTTGTTTTTCACATGCTGAGTCAGAGAACAAAAACAGGGACCCACATCTGTACTTATTTTAGTTCTATGTCTTGTATCTCTTCTTAGGAGATCAGCACTAGCAAACTGCTGTTAACTAGGATAATTACACAGTACTCTGAACAGTGAGCATAATAACACTGTGAGTGTCCAAGAGTTTGAACAATTTGGACTGATTTTGTATGGCATATAATTTACAGTAAAGATTCAGAATGTCTTTTTTCTTTTAAGAACAGCTTTCATCATTTAGCTTTAGATCATTACACATGGAGACACGTATTCACAGTCAAATTTGATATAGATAAATCTAAACATCTGCAAAAATAGAATAATTTTATTGACATTTACCCAGGGCTATCTCGGGCCATTTCTATTTATGATCAGCAGAGTCAAAGAAGTTAGCTGAAGCTTCTTGAGTCTAAAACTATGTCTAAAACAGGTAAACTGACATCAAGACTTGAATTTAAAGAAATCAGTCACGAAATATAAATGAGAGAGATCATCTAAAAGTATTATGTGGAAGCAAAGATATGATAAAACCTACAGTGATCAAATGAATAATATATTGAGCTATACCTAAGATGTGAGTATCATACATAGTGCAATAGAAACAAGAAAAGTGAATTTTTTAAAAGCAGCCTTCAATAAGCTCCACTCACTTGCTCATACATTCCATTATTTAATAAACAATCTTGAAGCCGGGCACGGTGACTCACACGTGTAATGCCAGCACTTTGGGAGGCCGAGGCTGGTGGATCACAAGGTCATGAGATTGAGACCATCCTGGCCAACATGGTGAAACCCCATCTCTACTAAAAATACAAAAAATTAGCCGGGCGTGGTGGCGGGTGCCTGTAGTCCCAGTTACTCGGGAAGCTGAGGCAGGAGAATGGCATGAACCCGGGAGTGGAGCTTGCAGTGAGCCGAGATCGCGCCACTGTACATCAGCCTGGGCGACAGAGAGAGACTCTGTCTCAAAAAAATAATAATAATGATATAAATAAAAATAAATAACCTTTAGCTTTAGGGAGAGGGGGGCAATTTGAGGAGTGACAAGACTAAGTGGCTGAACCAGACACGCTTCCCTCAGGAAGCTCAAAGTTTAGCTTCTAGACAAAATGTATATAAAAGGCAAAAATAGTAGCAATGGATATTTCTAGAATAAAATGGAATTTCATCCCTTTCATAATGAATTGAGATTAATTTTTCTGTTAAGTAATGATGGTTCAAGAAAACAAATTTATATAGAAAGTACAGTATGCAGATAAAGGAAATGATAATAATACTATAATGCATATATTGAATTCACTGTACTATTGTCTTGAGTGAATTACAGCAACTGTTTTAATGACCTAGCCTACACTTCCTAATGAAGAACCAACTAGCCAATAATTAAGACATTCTTAAAATGAACAAGCTAAATGTTTAGTTATTGAAAAGTTATTTTTCACATTGTATTTATCATTCAAAATCATCAACATTAACTTCAAAAGTTGATTTAAAAAAGACTACTATTTCATGTTTTATAAATTTAATAATAAATTTTTATAATAAAGGATATCATCAGTAGCCTTAGCAATGTTTTTTTTTTTCAAAGTCATAGTAAGATTTAGAGACTTGAGGAATAAGAACTGAAGAATTGGAATGGATTGGATCATTTAATAGACATAAAGAATGGCTGGTGGTACAACAAAATGAGTTGAAAGTATTTTTAAATCTATTATTAAATATTTCAGAAAAGGAAAAAAAGACCTAAAGAATTATGTAATAATTACTCATGTATCCATAACTGAACTTAAGAAATACAGTATTTCATAAGTTGTATATATAATTGTAGAAAATTGTAGTAAATAATCCATGATAGCATTTTCTATAAATCAATATCACTTATTTTTATTAATAAACTGTTTTTAGAGAAATTTTAGATTTACATCAAAATTGACTGGAATGTACAGAGAGTTCTCCTATACTTCCTGTCTTCACTATCACATAACGGCCCCCCCCATCAAAATCCCCCATCAAAGTGATGCTGTATTAGTGCATCCTCACACTGCTATAAAGAACTACCTGAGACTGGGTAATTAAAGAAGAAAAAGCTTTAATTGATTCACAGTTCCACCGGCTGTACAGGAAGCACGGCTGTACAGGAAGCATGGCTGGGATGCCTCAGGATATTTACAATCACGGTAGAAGGTGAAGAGGAAACAGGCATGTCCTCATGGCTGGAGCAAGAGGAAGAGAGAGATGGGGGAGGTGCTACACACTTTTAAACAACTGGATCTCATGAGAACGCTATCACGAGACTGCAAGGGGGAAGTCTGCCCCCGTGATTCAACCACCTCCCACCAGGTCCCTCCCCCAACATTGGGAATTACAATTTGACAAGAGATTTGGGTGGGGACACAGAGACGAGGTATATTGGTTAAAAATCATGAACCTACACTGACACACCATTAGCACCCAAAGTTTATCATTTACATTAGATTTTATTCTTGATGTAGTACATTCTATGGATTTTCAGAAACATGCAACAATTTGTATCCACCACTGTAGTATCCCAAATAATTGTTTTACTGCCCTCACTACCCCCTGTGTTTGTTCATCCCTTCTTCTGCCTAACACCTGGAAACTGTTAATCCTTTTACTGCCTTTTCCAGAATGTACTGTTGTTGGAATCATGCAGCATGTAGGCTTTTCAGATTAGCTTTCACTTAGTAATGTTTCTTTAAGTTTCTTATATACCTTTTCATGACATCATAGCTCCTTTCTTTATAGTGCTGAATATTATTCCATTGTCTGGATGTCTCACAGCGTACACACCCACCTGCTAAAGGGCATATTTATTGCTGATAAGTTTTGAAATATCATCTTTGGTAAGATGCCTGTCAAGGTCCTTTGCCCATTCATTAGTCAGCGTCGAGTACTTTGTATATTTTATGTAACAATCCTTTTTTGGATGTGTCTTTTGCAAATATTTTCTCCCAGCTTGTGTCGTATTTTCTCATTCTCTTGACATTGTCTCCTACAGAACAAGGTTTGAAATTATAATGAAATTCAAATTATCAATTTTTTTTTTACAGTTTGTGCTTTCGGTATTGTATGTAAGAAGTCCTCACCATAGCCAAGATCATCTATATTTTTTTCTGTTTTCTTCTAGTTTTATAGTTTTGCGTTTTGCATTTCAGTCTATGATTCATATTAGTTATTTTTTTGTGTGAAAAGTGTAAGGTCTATGTCTAGACTCGTGTTTGTAGGTGGATGTTCAGTAATCCAAGTGTCCTTTGTTGAGACTATCTTTACTCCACTCTGTTTGTTGCCTTTACTCCACTGTCAAATATCAGTTGCATATGTTTACATGGGTCTAATTCTGGGCTCTCTATTCTGTTCCCTTAATTTATTTGTGTATACTTTCACCAATACCGTACTCTCTTGCTCACTGTAGCTTTATATTAAGTTTTAATGTCAGATAGTCAATACTCCAACTTTGTTCTTCGTCAATATTGAGTCAGCTATTGTGAGTCTTACACCTTTCCATATAAACCTAAGAATCTATTTTTTAATATCAGCAAAATAACTTCTTAAAGAATTTTCTATGGAATTATGTTGAATCTATAGATTAAGTTGGGAATAACTAATATATTGAGAATATTGAGCCTTCCTATTCATGAGAATTAAATATTTTTCCATTTAATTCTTTGATTTCTTTCATCAGAGTTTTATATTTTTCCCATATAGATCTTGCACATACTTACTTTCTAAATTTATATCTAAGTAATTTGGGAAGAGCTAATGTAAATGGTAACTTGTTTTTAATTTCAAATTAAAATTCATTAATATATAGCTATTTATTGGTATATAAGAAAGGCATTGATTTTGGTATATTAACCATATATCCTGCAACTTTGCTGTAATCACATATTAATTAAAGGTGCATTTTTGTTGTTTATTTCCATGAAGACAATTATATCATCTATGTAAAAAGGCCATTTTATTTCTTTCTTCCCAACATGTATATCTTTTATTCTCTATTCTTGTATTATTGCATTAGCTCAGACTTCCAATGTGATGTTGAAAACAGTGGTGAGAGGTGACATCATTGTCTTATTTCTGATCTTAGTAGGAAAGATTCGTGTTTCCCCCCATTAAGTGTGATTTTAGCTGTAGGTTTTTGTAGATGGTCATTGTCAATTTAACAAAGTGGAACTCTATTTTTTAGCTTGCTCAGAGTATTTATCATAAATGGGTGTTGAATTTTGTCAAATCTTTTTTTGCATCTATTGATATGATCATGTGATTCTTTTCAATTTAGCCTGTCAATGTGGTGGATTACATTAATTGATTTTTGAATGTTGAGCAAGACTTGCATAGCTGAGATGAATTCCATTTGGTTGTGGTGAACAATTATTTTTAAACACGTTGGATTTGATTTGATAATATTTTGTTAAGAATTTTTGCATCTGTGTTCATGAGAAACATTGGTCTACAGATTTTTATATATAATATATATAATTATATGCTGTTTTATGTGTGTGTGTATATATGTATATATATAAATTATTTGCTGATAAATGTGTAATCTGTAGACCAATGTTTCCCATGGAGAGATACATATATATATATATATATATATATACACACAAATATATACACATACATATATACACACACACATATATAATTAGGGTAACCTGCCCTTCCTTATAGAATGAGTTAGAAAATATTCCCTCCAATTTTGTCTTCTGAAAGAGATGTAGAGAATTGCTATAATCTCTTCATTTAATGTCTGGTAGAATCCACTAGCTGAGTTCATCTGGTCTGGACCTTTCTGTTTTGGAAGATTTTTAGTTATTGATTAAATTTCCTCCATAGATATAGGCCTAAACAGACTGTCTATTTCTTCTTGTGTGAGTTTTAGCAGATTGTGTCTGTATTAGTCTGTTCTCAGGCTGCTAATAAAGACATACCAGCGACTGGGTAATTTAAAAAGAAAAGAAATTTAACTGACTCACAGATTATGAGTGATCTGTGATCACTCATGGCTGGGGAAGCCTCACAATCATGGCAGAAGGCGATGGAGGAGCAAAGTCATGTCTTACATGGTACCAGCAAGAGAGCTTGTGCAGGGGGACTCTCATTTATAAAACTATCAGATCTTGTGAGACTTATTCACTACCATGAAAACAGTATAAAGGAAACTGTCCCCATGATTCAATTATCTCCACCTGGCCCCACCCTTGACACGTGGAGATTATTATAATTCAAGGTGAGATTTGAGTGGGGACACAGCCAACCCATATTAGTTTCTTTCTAGGAAGTGGTCCATTCTATCTAGATTACCATATTTGTGGTCATAGTGTTGGTTCATAACATTTCTTTATTATCGTTTTAATATCCATTATATCTATAGTGATATTCCCTGTTGTACTTCTGATATTGGTAATATGTATTCTTTCCTTTTTTTCTTAGTTAGCCTGGCTAGAAGTTTATCAATTTTATTGATCTTTTCAAAACCAACATTTGGTTTTATTTTCTCTACTGATTTCCTGCTATTATTTATTTTCTTCTGCTGGCTTTGGACAAAATTTGTTTTCCTAGTTTCCAAAAAAGAAAGCTTAGACTACTGATTTAACATATTTCTTCTCTTCTAATGTACACATTCAATGCTATAAATTTCCCTCTAAGCACTGCATCCCCAAAAATTTGAGATTTTGCTGTGTCTCACAAATTTTGATAAGTTGTATTTTTATTTTCATTTCTTTCATAATACTTTAAAATTTCTCTTCAGATTTCTTCTTTGACCCATGTGTTATTTAGAAGTGTGTTGTTTAAACTCCATGTATTTTGGGATTTTTCAGCTATCTTTCTGTCGTTTATTTCTAGCTTAATTCCACTGTAGTCTGAGAGTAGATGTTGTATGATTTCTATTCTTTTACATTTAAGATGTATTTTATGATCCAGAATGTAACCCATCTTAGTGAATATTTTATGTGAGCTTGAAAAGTATTCTCAAGCTCTATTTTAATGAAGCATTAATTCTATTTTAATGAAGCAGTCTTTATATGTCAATTATATTCAATTAATCAGTGGTGCTGTTCAATTCATGTATTTTCTTACTGCTTTCTGTCTGCTGGGTCTGTCCGTTTCTGATAAAGAAGTATTAAAGCCTCCAGATGTAACAGTACATTCTGTTTCTCCTTGCAGCTGTAGTCTTGCCTCCTGTATTCTGGGTGCTCTCTTGTTAGATGCATACATATTAAGAATTCTTACATCTTGATAGAATATTGACATCTTTATTATTGTGTAATGCCCCTATTTTTCTCTAATAACATTCTATCTTTGAAGTATACTCTGTCTGAAATTAGTAAAGCTACTCCTTTCTTTTGAAAAAGAAGAACATGATGTATTATTCTCTACTACTTTTAATCTGTATGTCTTTAAAGTGGGTTTCTTGTAGACAACATTTATTTGAGTCTTACTTTTGATTTGCTTTTACAATTTCTATCTTTCCATTGGTGAATTTAGACAATTGACATTCAAAATGATTATTGATATAGTTGTATTAATATCTCCCATGTTTGTTACTGTTTATTTATTGCTCTTTTTTCTTTTTTCCTATTTTTATCTTCTACTTTTCCTGCCTTTTGTGGTTTTAATTGAGCATTTTATGTATTTCCATTTTCCTCCTTTCCTAGCATACATGTTATATTTCTTTTTTAACCTTTTATAGTAGCTGCCCCTAGAGTATGCAATATACATTTACAACAAATCCAAGTTCACTTTCAAATAGTACTATACCACTGTGTAGGTAGTGCAAGTATCTTATAATAATAAAATAGTTCTAATTGTTTCCTCTTGGCCTTGGAACAATGCTGCCATTCATTTCACCTATGAACAAGCATATATCTATATGTACATAACTAAATACATTGTTGCTGTTGTTATTTTGAGCAAACTGTTGTCTTTAGATCAACTATGAATAAGAAAAATACATTTTTGGCTGGGCACGGTGGCTCATGCCTGTATTCCCAGCACTTTGGGAGGCTGAGCGGGGTGGATCACTTGAGGTCAGGAGTTCGAGACCAGCCTGACCAACATGGTGAAACCCTGCCTCTACTAAAAATACACAAAATTAGCCGGATGTGGTGGTACACACCTGTAATTCCAACTACTTGGGAGGCTGAGGCAAGAGAATCCCTTGAACCCAGGAGTCAGAGGCTGCAGTGGGCCGAGATCACACCATTGCACTCCAGCCTGGGCAGCATCTTAAAAAATAAAGAAAAATACATTCTGATTTTACCTTCCCTTATTCCTTTTCTGATTATCCTCCTTTCTTTATGTAGATCTTAGTTTCCAACCTATATTATTCTCCTTGTCTCTAAAGGACTTATTTAACATTCTTTGCAAGACAGGTCTACTGGTGAAAATTCTCTCAATTTTTGTTTATCTGAGAAAGTATTTGTTTTTCCTTCACCACTGAAGGATAATTTGACAGAGTAGAGAATTCTAAATTTTTTTTCTTTTTATCTCAATACTTTAAATATTTTACTTCACTTTAGATAGAGTGCGTAGGTGTTGTTTTTTTATGTGATTTATTTTATTTTGGGGATTTATTCTGTTTAGTGTTTTCTGAGCTTCCTTGACCTGTAGTTTGATATTTGACATTAATTTGGAGAAATTATCGGTCATTACTGCTTCAGATATTACTTCTGTTTCTTTTCTTTATGACATTCTTATTACACATGTCACACATTTTGTAATTAATTATTCTTAAATATTGTGTTGTTTTTTCTTCATATCTTCTTTCAAATGACCCTATTTCCATTTTACATAAACCTGTTAGAATGGTTAAAATAAAAAATACTGACAACACCAAGGGCTAACGAGGATGTAGAATGACTGGAACAATTATAAATTGCTGATGTAAATGCAAAATTGTATAGCTACTCTGGAAAGTGGTTTGGCAGTTTCTGAAAGCATTAAATAAACATTAAACATATATTTAATGTACAGCCCACCAATCCTATGCCTAGGTGTTTACATTAGAGAAATGATGATATGGTTTGCTCTGTGTCCTCGCCCAAATCTCATGTAGAATTGTAATCCCCAATGTTGGGGAAAGGACCTGGTAGGCAGTAATTAGATCCTGGGGGCAGATTTCCCCCTTGCTGATCTCATGATAGTGAGTGAGTTATCACGAAATCTGTTTGTTTGAAAGTGTGTAGTACTTCCCCCTTCACTCTCTCTTCCTTCTGCTCTCCCATGTGAACGAGGCACTTGCTTCCCCTTTGCCCTTCTGCCATGATTGTAAGTTTTCCAAGGCCTCCCAACCATGCTTCCTGTACAGCCTGTCAATTAAACATCTTTTCTTCATAATGTACCCAGTCTCAGGTAGTTCTTCATAGCAGTGTGAGAATGAACTAATACAAATGAGAGCCTATGTTTCCACAAAAACTTGCACACAAAAGTTTATAGAAGCTCTGTTCATAGTAGCCTCAAATTAGAAATAACTCAAACATCCCTCAGTGGATGAATGGATAAACAATTGTGGTACGTCCATACAATGGAATGCTATTCAGCCTCAAGAAATAATGAAGTTGTATTCAAAGGCATTAAGCTAAGTGAAAAAAGAAAAGTCTCAAAAGGGGACATACTATATGAATCCATTTACATAACTTTCTGCAAAAGACACATGTAGAATGATGGAGACTGGATCAGCATTGTCATGAGTGAGGGGGATGTGGAAGGAAGAGTTAGACTACGAAGGAAAAGCAGTAGCATAAAGAAGGTATTTTAGCAGAAAGGAGGAAGCGATGAAGCAACCATTCTGTTTTCTTGTTACAGTGTTTACTTGAATCTCTACCTGTGGTTAAATTCATAGAGCTGTACATACAAAATATTTCTTTGTGTTTATTTCAAGCAAAACAAATAAAAAACAAAGCAAAACAAAAACCCATGTATCCATTCTGAAATTTACTGTCAAACATTGCTCCAAAAATATAAAAATCCCTGGGTACCGAAAAGAAAGTTTGAAATATGATGGTTTATGTAGAGGAAGTCGCTAACTCTACTGATTAAATAACAGCTTTATGCAGGGCAGGTGGTGGTTTGTAATGCTTTGCTTTCAACAAAATTACAGTAGGACCTAATTCTGTTATCAGTTAATTTGTGATTTAAAAACTTTGGCGATTGATCTGTATGTGCTTTTTATATGTAACAAAGGGAGTTCAACTAATTAACAGCTACAAGGAGATTTCTCTCATTTCCATCTGCTTATTTGTGTGAACAAAGTTTTTCAGGGTTTACTTTTATAAAAATGAAAAAGAAAGAAACTCACGTAGGAATAGAATTGATGGTAAACCCTGGCTCAATTAGAACACCAGCTCTTGTTTGTTGATGTCTTTTCATACCTATCTGAAATTTGTTTCTTAATTTCCTTCATCTGGTATATCCTATTTCCTCAAAGTTATTTTTTCAGTTTTTTGTCTACTTAGGTTTAAAAATGTGGCAGTAATAAGAAGATCACAAGCTTTAATTATATTCACAGAGCTTAGCAGTTTTAGTGCTGCTATGGGTTGGATTGCATCCATGCTCCAAAACATATATAGGAGTCCTAATGTCCAATACCTTAAAATGTGGCCTTATGTGCAGGTGGGTTGTTTATGGAAATAATCAAGTTAAAAATGATCATTTTATTATGGCCATCCTAGTAGATGTAAAGTACTATTTCATTGTGGCTTTGATTTGCATTTCCCTAATTAATATAATGATGTTGAATATCTTTGCGTGTGCTTCTTGACCATTTACATCTTTTCTTTGGAGAAATGATTATTCAGATTCTTTGCCATTTTTTACTTGTGTCTTTCTGTTGTTGATTTGTTAGTATTCATTACATATTCTGGATTCTAGACTTTTATAAGATGTATAATTTGCAAACAGTTTCTTATTTCCTTTGGATTGTCTTTTCACTCTTTTTCTCAAGGTTTCTTCTTAATGATCAGAATAAGTTATAACTTGCAACATATTAGATGAACCTGCATCATTTATTTAAGAGGAATTTTCTTTAGCATCTATTATGTTCCAATCACTGTGGTAGGCACTGGGGAGTAGATAACAGAGATATAAAAAGAAACAATCAGACACACAGTTAACCACTGACATTTCATAGCTCATAATCTAATAGAGAAGATAAAAAAATGTAAAAAGACCATTAAAATACATTTTGATAAAAGAAAGTGCATGTAGAAGGTACACCTGAACATAAATTAGGAAAGTCAAGGAAGGCATCACTGTGGAGGGGGCATGCAATGGTAGACAAAGAGCAGAGAACCAAGTTGATCATGGTACATCAGAAAGTAAGAACAGCATGTGCAAAGAGACATATGAGACCATGGTGCATTTAAAGAACTATTAGTTGTTTAAGGGGAGGCTATGGGAGAAGGCTCTGGTTAGGCAAGAAAGAACTAGATTACAAAAGATCTTGTAGGCTAATCTAAAAAGATTAGACCTGGTCTCTAATGAGGCCTTTGGAGGATTTTAAGTAACAAGTGCCACAGAATAAGATATGCATTTTAGAAAGATTATAATCTGACTTCAGAGAGTGAATTGAGGAATAAGACTGCAGATAAAAACAGCAGTTCTGGATTAAAAATGATGAGAGATGATGACAACCAAGATAAGGTAGTGGCAGGCAGTACTATCCTCAGGTCCAGCCAGCAGCCCCCGCTCTTCACATCTTACCCTGATTAAAAACACTGTCCTTGTAACAACTGATAGGATCATATGTGATTTGACTTATGCACGTCTCTGAGCTGACTGCGCTCCAGGCACACTTGCCTCCATGCCTTTTTCTGAACACTTCAAGCCAGCTCCTGTCTCTGGAGTGTCCTTCCTTCAGGTATCTGTGTGATTTACAGCTATAGTTTCTTGATGCCTCAACCCAGATATGACTGTACAGTAGAAAACTTCATTGACCAACTTTTGTAAGAAAGCACTCCCTTCATCCTCTATTTCCTGCTTTGCTCTTCCCACAGAACTTATCATCTCATGTAATATTTGCTTGCTAGCCATCTCCCTCCAAGAGACTGACTGATCCATGAGAGTAATGCTCAAAATATATTCATTGAATGAATAAATATAGGAATACAACATTTTGGAAAGAAAAAGATAGGTCTACTTTTGATTAAGTCAAATTACATATGAGCATTCCACATTTTTTAATGAATCTCAGGAGAGAACCAACTGGATGCAGATTTAGAAGACACTAAAATAGGTGACAGTGAAGCCATAAATTAGGATACAGAATACATGGTGGGTCATTGATTAAACCATTAGCTCAAAATTTGTAGAACTTGCAATTGATCCTAAAAAGTATGATTCTCATTATGGACACAGCTATAGCTAATGAATGTATTCATTAAGAGCATAGAGGCTACAAAACCTTAAAGGACAGAGCTGCTTTGGGGGTCATTCAGATCAAACCTCACAAAATGCTTGTATTTTTAAATTTCTAGTTGCAGTAAGAGAATGCAATAGAAATTCAAAATTCTCAAGATTTTAAAACAAGTTCTCTCATCTTGCTCCACCTTCCAAACAATAAAAGAGAGAGAGATGTTTATTTTATTTAATTATTTTTTTGAGATGGAGTCTGGCTCTGTCAGCCAGGCTGGAGTGCAGTGGTGCAATCTTGGCTCAGTGTAACCTTCTGCCTCCCGGGTTTAAGCGATTTTCCTGCCTCAGCCTTCCGAGTAGCTGAGATTACAGGTGTGTGCCTCCACTCCTGGGTAATTTATTTTTAGTAGAGATGGGGTTTTGCCATGTTGGGCAGGGTGGTTTCAAACTCCTGGCCTCAAGTGATCCACCCACTTTGGTCTCCCAAAGTGTTGGGATTACAGGCATGAGCCACTACACCCAGCACTTTTTTTTTTTTAAGAAGAATTGGTGGACCTTATTATACCTAGATTTTAATCTGTGCAACTGTGACAGAATGCTGAATAGATCTTTTCTTGTAATGATTTGCTTTTCTCTTAATTTCTGAATTAGTGAATAAAGTTCAAATATTAACACAAAGAGGTGATGATTACTCCCACATTCTAAAGAGAGTCAATGTTGAAAGACACAGATAGCGCCCTTGGATTTAAACACAGGCAGTCAAAATTATTCCATTTTCCCAAGTGTTTCCCCCATTAATCTCTTCTAACAAAACATACGAAAAAGATGAAGATTTGAGGGTATATATGGGAATGGTGGCTTATTGGCTTAGAGAAAGAGTTTCATGGCTTTTCTCTCCTTTCTTGTTCAGTAGTATAATGAGGATCTGTTTTTGTCTTTTTTTACAGTCAAGTAAGAAGGGTTAAAAGAAAGACCAGCATCTCATTACTGATTGACCATTTACTTAGGAAGAGACTTCTGAGATGCCTTCTGCTCTTTTTAGTGGAGGATGGGATGCGGGTGATGTTCCAGCAGAGAAAAGTAGCTACACCTACTAGTTTTGGGTAGTGAGGCTGAGAGATTTCATGTGTGTTAAGTAAACATAGAAGAAAGAAGCCAGTCTTGAGCAGCCTAGTCAAGACTGGCTACTTTTTTCTATGTTTACTTAACACACCTGGACAAAGAGGGAGTCCCAGAAATATGGTAATTCCTTCTATGTTTACTTAATAAAACCCGGACAAAGAGGGAATCCTAGAAATATGTGACTCTACAATATCTAGCCAGAAAAGTTGGCTGAGGGTATACTGCTGAATGTCAAGCACGAAAAGTTTTCCTAGTGGCCCATCACTAAAGCAGTCCACAAGGTGGCCTAAGACTGCTCACAGGCCCCGGGAGATGGTCAGGCTCTGAATATCTGTGACACAGGTCTCAGAACATAACCAGAGTCTGAATTCCTATGACATAGGCCCTCCGGTGTGCCCAGAGGCTGCATACTTGTGTTTTGACTGCTTAAAGAAGACCATGGCAGCACTTGTTAATAAAAAGATAATCTGATGTTTTTATTTATCTTTTTCCTACAACATAAAGAGTGAGGAACACAGAAAAGAGAAAGAAGGGGAGTTATAGAAGAGGCCACACCTCTCCCTACTGCTGATTTTCAGCTGAAATTTGACTAGCGAAAGTGGGAAGAGTGAGCATTAATTAGATAAGAGGAAGTTGAGCAGAGAGAAACAGCTCCTTTTTTAACTACAGAAAGAGACGGAAAAGCTATGGTGCTTGGGTGAGATGTGTTAGACGCAGTAGGGTAGACTTCCCCGAGCACGGTTGAAAGTAATAATGGGGGAAAAAACATTTTAATTTTATATCCAATTATATAGGTTTTTCAAATATTGCTTTATTGTTTTCTCTTTGTTGGTTTGCTCTCTCTATATATATACACACACATATGTATATATACGTGTGTGTGTGTGTGTGTGTGTATCAAAAGCTCTTCATTCAGTATGAAAGATATCCACGCGAATTTCATGCAGTACAGATCTCCCGGTAAGAAATTCTTGTAGCTTTCTAATGAAAGTGTCTTTAGTTTTGCTTTCATTCTGGAGAGACCTTCTCACCCTAAAGATGGTGTTTCACTAGCTTCAGGACTCCACTGTTTTGATGAGAAATCAGAGATCATTTGATCTTCCTTCTTTGTAATGATTTGCTTTTCTCTTTATTTCTTTAGGACTTTCTCTCTATTTTGGTGTGGTTTCCTTTGCATTTATCCTGTTTGGGCTTTGCTGAATTTTGAATATTTACATTTACATCTGTTAACATACCTAGAGAAAAAACACCAATACACTTTCCAGTCAAACATTGCCTGGTGTTCAGACTTAAACATGTGTTCTTTGGAGAACCCTTGAAAATATCTGTGAGTGTTGGTCCAATACAAGCTATCATGTTTTAAAAATAAGAAATTCAATCGAGAGGGCAGGATAAATATAAGGTCTCTGATACTACTTGATATTCAACGCTTTTCCAACCCAAGGTTTACGGCAAAATAGTTTGCAGGGAAATGCCTTTATTGTTAAGAATGTAAATAATATTCTGTCATGTACATGACCTTTTTTCTCAAAAAATGAATAACCACTGATGAAAGGTAAATATATACCTTAGACAATAAAAAAGTAGCCTAGTTTGCTCTGCTCTGAAATACTTTGAAATTTACCTCTATAGCAATTTGGGAAAGGGCTTATTTAGAATCATAAAATTTTAATGGGAAGGGAAGTTGAGTATCACTCTATTCAATTTTAGAAATGAGAAAATTTTGACCAAAGTCACATTAAGCATTAATTATTCCATTCCATACACATTGGCTGAGCTTTAGTTATATGCCAGATACATGTTGTATATATGTTAGATCCTGAGTACACCTAAAGGGTGAAAAATGAATTCACAGGTTAATACACAGAGACAGGCTAATAATTTAGATGTGTAGGTATCTAGTTCAGTGCTTGCTTCAGAATGAAAATGTCTAAGCCAAACGAATGGCTATTATAGTCTGGAGAACAATAAAATTTATTTATTTTTTCAATTATAAGGAAAAGGAAATAAAAAAATCAAATCCCTCCATGAAATGCTATCAAGTAGAACCTGATTTACTTTTATCATCTCAGTTAAACATTAGTATCACCTTTTGAGAGCACTATAGAAAAAAAGGCAACCAGTGGCTTTTTGTGACTACTTCTAGGGTTTCAAATATCTTTGGTTCAAGAAAAGCAGTTATTTCCTCCCATGTAATCATTTATTATGATTTTTAAAAAATTCTGGAGACTTGCATTACTGGATTTCATAAAACTATTCAGGATGCTAATTATTGTTTTTAAAATGTTGGATAAATGGAAAATACATATTCTACTACACCACAAGTAGTACTTTTTGCCACAGGACAAATGAAAGGTATTAATTTGAGTTTAATGATCAAGTCACAAAAGCAGTAGAAGTTAACTTTGCATAGTGTGCTTTGCAACTCTATTTGAAAGGTAACATAAGTTCAAGAGACCAACGAGTGTAAACTAAAAATGTTCCCCAATACTCCTACCCCGAATATTTACACAAAGTAATTGAAATCTAAGTAATTGTGAATGCTAAAACTTTTTAATGTAAGGAGATCAGTTAATGTTTTCATTAATATTTGTCCAAAGAGACCTAAGATTCTTTCATTATTTTGGTACAGTTTATGGCTATGACCAAATAAGAAGACTAGATTTTACTCAAAGTTAATAGAACAATGAAACCTACATGGCGTGGAGGGACTTTTACTACAGAAAGAAGGCAAAGAAAGTCATATTGCATTCTCCAAAGTCAAAAATACGAATTTTACTTTATTCTTTCAGTACCTTAACTCATATTTATTTACCTCTATTTGTAAAATATTATGCAAAGTGCTATGGGGAATAAAATGATTCAAAGATAGATATTTCCTGAAAGATATTTAGAGATTAAGAGCAAAGATAGAAAATATATGTAAACAATGAAAACCTAAGTATACTTGGGGCCCCACTGCTGCATAAGTGGCAACCAATTCACAGTAACAACAGTGTTAGGGTGCAGCCACTGGGTATCATTTCCTGAGCACATAATGGGCTTCCTAGGAGGTATAACACTTTTAAGTTATGGTAATTTTGGGTGGGGGTTACGATTTTCTTAAAAAAGAGAATCTTTGTATAAATAAATTTGATAAAAATGATATTAAAATTGTTTGACGGCAATTCATTCAGGTAAGTAAGAAGGTATATGAGCTACTCTACTGATGACTGGTTGCTCTTCAGAGCAACCATGGGCCAATCATGGTGCAGGCCTAAGAGAAGTCATCAGTGGCCTTCACTCAAACCTGGAATGGGATAATGGAAGAGGGCTCTGTAATGAGAGTCCCATTCTAGACCTCCTTGGTTGTCAAGGTGCATTTGGATCTCTGGAATAGCAATTTTCTACAAGGAAGCTCTTTTAGAATCCAAAGATCCTTGACTTTTCTATTCCATCTCCTCTGTGATTTTTTTTTCCTCTACTTGGTGAAGATATTTATATTAGCATGGTATGGGCTGAGAATAGATTCTTGATTAAACAAGGATTCTAGATTACCTCAGAGCAGGTTCAATGTGGGCCATTCTCAGAAACTTGCTTGAGTTTGAGAATGACCACCATCTTCCCTATTTCAAAGAGAAAATAAACATACACACTGACACACACACACACACACACACACACACACACCAGTCTCTTGGCATTCTGAAACAGACCAAATCACTGATTTGTACCAGGAGTTTCAGCAGACTATACGGGTACCATTCTTGCTCTGGACATTTTTGATCCCTGAGGATCAAAGTCTCTGGGAAACCATCTAGACCCAATTAGAACCATAACCAGGAATTCATTCATTATTTTATGTCTGCTTTTTATCTCTTCCTCTATTTTACAAGCATTTACGAGGTGGTACTTTTTAGAGAGGGTAGCCCATAAGATGACTTTTGTAGTATGTGCAAAAGGCAACTAGAGCTTGTGATGAGGAATTTAATACAGGGGATGGACATGTGCAGAGGTGTGATAAGTTTGAGATGACACAAGTAATTCGATATGTTTTAGACCACAGTGAGGGAGAGGGTGCAATAGCAACACCAAGCCATGATGGGCTTTATTATTAGAGTGGGGCTTTCTCCTGAAAGTTAGAGACTCATTGGAAGATATTATCAGGAGAGAGGTATGAACAATCTGCCATTTTATAAAGAATCCCTCTAGAAAATTTCTAATAACAATTGGCAGTCTATACTTTTGAATGAATTAATGAATGATGAGGGCTGTATCTAAGCCAGTGACAGATGAAGAAGAGAAGCAATTCTAGAGATAACAAAATTATATACTCTATAAAACTTGGAAAATAATTGAAGTGTGGGTTGAAAAACAGAGAAATCAAGTATTCCTATGAGAAAACAAAACAAGCAAAACATAAAACAAAACCCTGGGTTTCATGTAAGGTTTTCCAACCATAGTCTCCCACATGGACAAGACTATATTTTGAATACACATATGCTGATGCTATCTATCCATAATTGGCATTTATTGAAGCTACAGGGGAAAAGTGGGTACTGTGAGAGCTATTTAATATTGCCTAGATAGCCCTCCTACAACTTCTTTGGTGGATTTTCCATTTAAATCATGTCCTCAAAATTTCTAGCAAAATTGGCTTATTGTCCTAGCAAAAACAGCTGCTTTGATTTAAACTGTTCATATATAAAAAGCCGCAACACAAGCTTAGTAATAGCACCAATTTTTTTAAAACCACAAGCAACCCACAAATGATAAAACAAGATTCTTTGTCTATTTTTAACATTTGTTTTAATATCAATAGCAACACATTTTGAAATGAATAATATTCATTTTTTCCTACGTTATTTTCAAATGCAAATTTCTAAAAACATTCTGAGGAAAGTCTTTGGAATCTTTCAACTTAATAAACTCCAGCTGCCTTAAAGAAAACTGATTTACTCTTATACTATTTGTTTGAACCTCTTATGATTTGAGATGTAATTGAATTGGTCCAGAGTTATAATACAGGAGAAAAGCCCTAAGAGGATTTGAGAATAGAGCATGTAATGTTTAAAATTACATTTCAGTTAATATGAAGGACAGCCATATAGATTTTGAAAATGTCACAGCATTGAACTCTGAACAAGTAATCCCACAGTATATATTTGCAAACCTGAAAAAACTGTACTGTAATTTTTAGTTTTGGAAGAGACGAGAAAGGAGTATGTTCAGTTATCCTTCAAACTATTTTTAAGCATTATAACTAGATAGATCTAATGTTGTATTTCTGTATTCCATGTGGTCAAGTTTCATTTATTGACACTGCAAAGTATGCTAAGTATGTATGTAAAGTAATTTCAACCCATGTTTAGTTGAATAGAAATTTATTATTCACTAACAGATTACCAGGCCCTCAGATCATCTTCCCTGTACACTTTGTTCATATTTTGCATTATAAAAAATTTTTATTTTGAAGTAATTTTAGATTTATAGAAAAGTTCCAAAAATAATGAAAGGAGATACTTTATATCCCTCAAGCTGCTTCACCTAATGTTAACCTTTTACATAACCATAATATAATTATCAAGAAAAATAAATTAACATTGATATATTATTAACTAAAGTACACATCTTATTCAATTTCTACCAGTTTTTCCACTAATGCTATTTTACTGTTCCAGTATCCCATATTGTATTTAGTTATAAACATCATCAGTAAGATATGTCAACATCATGTACCCCCTGATATAATGCACCAATGAGGACACTGTATCAGTACATTTTCACACTGCATCAGTTCGTTTTCACACTGCTATAAAGAACTGCCTGAGACTGGGTAATTTATGAAGAAAAGAGGTTTAACTGACTCACACTTCCACATGACTGAGGAGCCCTCAGGAAACTTATAATCATGGCAGAAGGGGAAGGGGAAGCAAATACCTTCTTTACATGGTGGCAGGAAAGAGAAGAGTGAGGAGCAAAGGAGGAAGAGCCCTTTATAAAACCATCAGATCTCGTGATAACTCACTTACTATCGCAAGAACGGCATGGGGGAAACTGCCCCCGTGATACAAGGGCCTCCTACCAGGTCTCTCCCTAGAGATGTGGGGATCTTGGGGATTACAATTCAAAATGAGATTTGGGTGGGGACACAGCCAAACCATATCATTCCACCCCAGCACCTCCCAAATCTCATGTTCTCACATTTCAAAACACAATCATGCCTTTACAACAGTCCCACAGATTCTTAACTCATTCCAGCACCAACCCAAAAGTCCAAGTCCGAAGTCTCATCTGAGACAACGCAAGTCCCTTCTACCTAGGAGCCTGTAAAATCAGAAACAAGTTAGTTACTTCCAAGATACAATGGGGGCACAGGCACTGGGTAAACACACCCATTCCAAATGGGAGAAATTAGCAAGAACAAAAAGGCTACAGGACCCATGCAAGTCAGAAATCCAGCTGGGCAGTCATTAAATCTTAAAGCTTCTAAATAATCTCCTTTGACTCCATGTCTCACATCCAGGTAATGCTGATGCAAGAGGTGGGCTCCCATGGTCATGGGCAGCTCTGCCCTGTGGCTTTGCAGGGTATAGCCTCTCTCCTGGCTGCTTTCATGGTTTGGCATTGAATATCTGTGGTTTTTATAGGCACATGATGCAAGCTGTGGGTGGCTCTACCATTCTGGGATCCGAAGGATAGTGGCCCTTTTCTCACAGCTCCACTAGGCAGTGCCCCAGTGGGGACTCTGTGTTGGGGCTCCAACCCCACATTTCCCTTCTGCACTGCCCTACCAGAGGTTCTCTTTGAGGGCTCTGCCCCTGCAGCAAACTTCTTCCTGGACATCCAGGTGTTTCTATACATCTTCTGAAATGTAGATAGATGTTCCCAAACCTCAATTCTTGACTTCTGTTCATCTGCAGGCCCAACACCATGTGAAAGCCAAAGCCACCAAGGCTTGGGGCTTGCACCCTCTGAAGCAACAGCCTGAGCTGTATGTTGGCCCTTTTTGCCACAGTTAGGATGAAGGGCACCAAGTCCAGAGACTGCACAAAGCAGCAAGGCCAAGGGACCCAGTCCACAAAACCATATTTTCCTCCTAGGCCTCTAGGCCTGTGATGGGGGAGACTGTTATGAAGACCTCTAACATGCCCTGGAGACATTTTCCCTATTCTCTTGGCAATTAACATTTGGCTCCTCATTACTTATGCAAATTTCTGCAGTTAGCTTGAATTTTACCCCAGAAAATGGGTTTCCCTTTTCCATTGTATTGTCAGGCTGAACATTTTCCAAACTTTTATGCTCTGCTTCCTTTTCAAACATAAGTTCCAATTTCAGATAATTTCTCTGAAGTTCAAAGTTCCACAGATCTCTAGGGCAGGGACAAAATGCCACCAGTTGCTATGCTTTAGCAAATGTGACCTTTGCTCCAGTTCCCAGTAAGTTCCTCATCTCCATTTGAGATCACTTCAGCCTGGACTTCATTGACCATATTACTATCAGCATTTTAGTTAAAATCATTTCACAAGTCTACAGGAAGTTCTAAACTTTCCCACATCTTCCTGTCTTCTTCTGAGCTCTCCAAACTGTTCTAACCTCTGCCTGTTACCCAGTTCCAAAGTCACTTCCACATTTTAGGATATCTTTATCCAATACCCCACTCTCTACAGTACCAATTTACTGTATCGGTCCACTTTAACACTGCTATAAAAATCTGCCAGAGACTGGATAATTTATAACAAAAAGAGGTTTAATTTACTCACATTCCACACAGCTCGGGAGACCACAGGGAACTTCCAATTTCATGGTGGAAAGAGAAGGGGAAGCAACGACCTTCTTCACATGACAGCATGAGAAAGAGTGAGGAGCAAAGGGAGAAGAACCCCTTATAAAACCTCAGATCTCATGAGAAATCATTCACTCTCACAAGAACAGCATGGGGGAAACCGCCCTCAGGATCCAATCACCTCCTACCAGGTGTCTCCCTAGACATGTAGGGATTATGGGGAATACAATTCAAGATGAGACTTGGCCAAACCATATCAGACACAATACCATTTTTTTTGGGGGGGTATTCTTGACAAAAATGCATACCTTCTATCCAATTACAGGAGAACAACAGTCTAATCAAAATTGAGGAACATTTGAAAAAAATAACTTATTAGTACTCTTTAAAAGCATCAAGGTCATGAAATACTGAGTAGCTATTATAATCTGGAGAAGGGGAAGATTAAGGATAAATAATAACATACTTTTCTCTTTTTTTTTTTTTTTTTTTGCATTGCAGCCAGAAAACAGAGCAATTAAAAAACAGAAGAGCCAGTCATGGTGGCTTAACCTGCAATTCCAGCACTTTGGAAGGCTGCTGTGGGAGGGCTGCTTAGGCCCAGAAGTTCAATGTTGCAGTAAGCTATGATTCTAGCCTGAAGGACAAACGGAGACCCCTTCTCTTAAAAAAAAAAAAAAAAACAAGAAATAGAGAAGGAAGCTCTAGCCTAACAAAACTAATGGAAGAGGGATGGGATGGGAGCTTCTGCCTTCGTCAACTTTGAGGCTTACAGGGATTCATGGTCACCTTTCATGGAATCATGAAATGTGTTGCTGATGGCAGAAGATATACGCCTCCTAGAATCTATTTTTCTGTTTGAGCTTCTAACATATCACATCAGTTGAGTGAATAAGTGGAGTTGAAGGATCTCTACTGCGACACATTAGATTCCATGGGAAGGAAATTAGAATGACCATGTTGAACACTAATTTTTGTGCCAGAAGCCTTGCAAAAGAGAGAAAACCTGGCAATGAGCCTCAGGATCTGATATTTATTTTGTTCAAAGGAGATTAGTCAGGTATACTGAGTCTGGATGAATAAAAATCAAAATCAGAGAAGTTGAGAAACAGAAGGCAGATCCACAGGAACCAGAGGTCGGGGAAGGTGGAGGCCATGATACCAGAGAAACCGGAAGCAGCATGCTTACAGTTTTAGTGATGTGTGTTCTCAGGTGTCCCTTGAGTTCTCTAATATGGAATCACACTTCACCATTCCTAAACCCACAGTTCCTATTTCTATGAGACCATCTTCAGAACAAACTCTAAAATAGATTGCCCTAAAACTAAGGGGATTATATACAGATTTTTGAGCGCTCTTGAAATTTGGCGTATTTTATACATAATTTTGAGCCTGGGAGTATGTCCCTGTTTCTGGATCTTGATTTATTAGAACACCCAGATTTTCCATGAACCAAAACAAATAAATGAAAACCATGGGAACCATCCCTTGATTGGAAAAGGGACAAGAGTCATTGTAATTGTGTATATATTTTTGTCAGTAATAATAACTCACAATTAATTTGACCACAACTATGCGCCAATTGCCAGGTAATTTACATACATTATCTTGCCTAAGTCTCAGAAAAAAACTATGAGTTATAATTATTTCCATGTTGTAATTTGAAGAACTAAGGTCAAGAGAAGTTAATCTCCTTCCTAGACTATGGTTAGTAACAGCTAAAGCCAGAATTGGTATCAGGTCTATAAGAGTCCCAAGCTTAAGACGTTTAAAAAACATCAAGCTATTCTTTGGGACTTCGTCTTTTATTGCAAATCTACTTAAATAAAAGAAAACACTACACTCCCTTATTATTATAAAAATTTTATTTTTAGTGGTTCTAGTAAATTTGAGGAAATTGTCTATTTGCCCAGTAGCTACAAATAAAACAAAGGTATTTCAGCACCCAGTTTTTTAAAAAATTGACCTGCTTTCATCATTATAAATTTTCCAGCTTCCTCATCAGAAATGTCCATATAGTCCTTTGCTACCACAATTTTTCTGTTACAGAAATTCTATTGATATAACTACTGGAGATTTTTTACTAATATACCAATTGATTCATTGATGTTGACCAATTGCCAACATCAATGAAGCCCTGAGCCTTCTTTTGCCTGGGAAGTATTCTGCAACTGTGTTCAAATAAATTCAAATAAAATACTCCTACTGTATCATTATGGAGTTTTATTTACAGAGAACTCCCTCAAAATTACAATATTATAAAAATAATTGATATTTTGAAAATAAAATCAATGAGATGGTAGATGTAAGGAAAGAGAAATAAGAGTATGTACAACCAATTCTAATTCCCAAATAAAAGCAAACCTAAATCGTGGGATCATTAGACCCATGATCATATTCTTTAATTGCTAAACTTTATGTTTTAAAACAAGTTTTGGTTCACAGCAAAATGAGTGAAAGATACAGAGAATTCCCATGTATCTCCTGTTCCTACAATCACACCACCTCCCCTACTAGCAACACCCCTCACCCAAAATGGTACATCTTTTACAATCAATGAACCTACATTGACACATCATTATCACCCAAAACCATAGTTTACATTAGAGTCCACCCTTGTTGTTGGACATTGTATGGGTTTTAACAATTGTGTAATGACATGTATCCATCATGGCAGTGTTGTACAGAGTAGTTCCAGTGTAAACACTGCCATGGTGGATACATGTTATTATTCTCTGTACTCTATTTATCTCCCCCTCCTCCAACCTCTGGTAACCACTAATCCTTGTAATACAGTTTTGTCTTTTCCAAAATGTAATACAGTCAGAATAATATTGTATGCAGCCTTTTAAGTTTGGCTTCTTTCACTTAGTAATACGCATTTAAGTTTCCTCCATGTCATTTCATGGCTTGATTGCTCATTTCTTTATATTGCTGAATAATCTATTCCATTGTCTAGATGTACCACAGTTTATTCACTCACCTACTGAAGGACATCTTGTTTGCTTCCAAATTTGGCAATTATGAATAGCGCTTCTGTAAACATCTTTTTGCAGGTTTTTGTGTGGATATGAGTTTTTTATTCATTTGAGTAAAAACCAAAAAGTACAATTGCTAGATCATATGGTCAAAGAATGTTTATTTTTATAAGAAACTGCTGAACTGTCTTCAAAGTGACTCTACTACCCATGATCATATTTTCGAAGATAAAGAGATCTCTATGCTAATTATTTTGTCATTTTTAAGATAACCAAAATCCCATAAGTCTTTTCATAAAAAAACTGTGAGTTTAAAATGTATGAATACTCTGTTTCACTGGAGATCAATTGGATCAGAATCTCCGAAGGGTGATGTTCAGGTACCGATACATATTTTAGGAGTGCCTTGATTATATTACATAGCTGGGATTGAGAGTTGTTGATGTAGGTTATCTGGGCAGTCACCCAAACACCATACACCACCACCTGAATGCAGTGTTGCCATTGCATTTATATTTATACTCATATTTGTAACAAATAATCTAGTAACACGATATTTAACTTTTCATATTTCAGTGAGTGTAACTGGCTATCATTAAGCTGCTCTGTTCTATTATCAGAATGACAGTTTTACAAAGGCAGCCTTTTATTCACGTTGAGTTATTTTTCCAGTTGTAAAATCACCTCCCACGCTTTTATTGCACTAGTTGTTCAAAACTAAAAAATATTTTTGGAGGAACAACACTGTAGTTTAACAAATGACTTTTTAAAAATTAGATTTGCAATAGCAAAAACAACATAAAGTAAATATTATGCATTTTAAATGTTTCTGGCAACTAAGAAAGGAACAGAGACAGACATGAAATGAAAACGACAAAATTGTGGCAAGTGAAGTTCCAATGACCTTGGAAAATGTTACCAGTAATATTTCACAATATATACAAGTGATAGAAAAACTGAATCATGGAATATTATGTGGTTCTATACACATCTGCATCTCGAAAGATGTTCGAAGTTAGTACTATTTCAACTTGAATGCATACCATCTATGTGCTAACTTGTAATGATCTATTACTAGAAATGTTATAATAGGTAGTCAGGCAGAGATGAGCAGGGCAGGACAGCTCCTCAACCCTCCCCCCACACCAAGAATGTCAGACGACTATCATGCAACCGTCAGGCGGTTGTTAAACTGTCCCTCTAAAATAATAATTGGTCACAGCTGGTGCTGTGGACTGGCAGGCTCCCAATAGATAGAAAACACCTGAAGCTGGTGATTAGCCGCTTCCAGATAAGATCTCAGGAGTTGGGTGAGTGGGCTCATGCATGTGCGCTAAGAAGCAAATGAGGTTTAACTGGTCTATGACCTTACAGGAACACTCAACTAATAAGGGAAGAATGCCTCAAGTGAACATGCATACAACTTCAGTAAACATGCTGTGCATGCAGCCCCAGCCCCTCCCAAGTGCTGGCAGGCCACAGTGCATGAGGACAGCCCACCCCAAGGGAAGAATCAGGGGAGAAGGGATGCAAGACCCAGGAAGGATGTCAACATATGAAACCGTAAGTCAAAGGTCAAACTGTGTACTTGATCTCTCCAGTCGCCCACTTGGCCCTCTTCCAAGTGAACTTTGCTTTCTTTCATTCCTTTGTAATAAACTTTAACTCCTGCTCTCAAACTTACCTCGGTCTCTCACTCCGCCTTACACCCCTTAGTCAAATTCTTCCTTCTGAGGAGGCAAGAACTGAGGTTGCCGCAAACCCACAGGGATTCGCCACTGCTAACATACTTTGGTGCCATGTGACTCGGGTACGTTCTGCTGCTAAATGCAAGAGTATACAATGAAAAGACAACAGGAACACTAGAGTAGGTGTTCCGGAGACACTGGGACTCCTATGATGGACAGCTTTCGCCGAATGACTCCCCAGCAGCCTTGATGAATCTTCCGTAGGCAGCCTAGCAGTCTAAGACCCTCCAGTCAACCTTCTTTCCTTCCTTCATAAGTGATTATGTCAGAAGCAGAGCAACTCCATCTTGAGTGAGGGCTAGGAAAATGATGCTGGGACTTGCTGGGCTGGATTCCCAGAAAGTCAGGTACATTCCTAACTTCTAGATTTTTAAAGTTAAGGGAACAGACTGATAACATTTACTAAACAAACGCAGACTTAGGAGTGTCCTGATATCCTGATATCTTGAGAACAGAAGCATTCCTAATTTTGCTTTAAAGATAATAATATCGATTCTTGCAAAATATAGTAATTAAAATCAATCCTTTATCACAAACCTTTTCGGCAAAGTACATCTCCCCATGATCTTATTTTATCCTACATATAAATAAGCACTGTACCTAGGGTGGGCATGTTCCTCCCCTTGCTCTAGGGAACATCCTACTCGGTCTGTGGAGTAGCTATTCTTTCACCACTTTACTTTCTTAATAAACTTGCTTTTGTTTTGCCCTGTGGACTCGCCTTGAATTCTTTCTAGTGTGAGATCCAAGAACCTTCTCTTAAAGCCTAGATCAGGACCCCTTTCAGATAATAGTCAGACTTCTGTCAGGCTCCCTGGTTCCCTCCCCATTTTTTCTCGCAGGCATTTCTCTTAATAAAATTCTTGCATGTTCATGTTGGCAGCTATTTCACAGCAGATCCAGACTGGCACATACACCAATAAAAAAATTGTAATTTGGTGATTGAAACAAGATTTTTTTCTTCAGCAAACATGATTTATCATATTAAATTGGTGATAATTTTAATATCCAGTAGCTACTTTTGTTTATAGGTAACTTAAAAAAAGAAACTATCTTATATTATTACTAGGACTACTGAAAGCTTTTGTTTTTCCTTTTAAACTGGTGTGTATGTCATTTAAATTAGAGAAATGCTGTCCTAACTAAGCATTCATTTGCTACAATTCTCTGCAGCTGAGGTGGAGAGTGAGCATCATTTCTGTGAGGTTGCTTTTATCAAAATAACTCCAATTAAGTTGTTTTTCAGTTCAGCTACTTGTTAATTGCAGATCAAGTTGCATAGGCTGTGTCCAAGCATGGTTCACCATTGTGAACATCCACCCTCACTATGAAATAAAACCACCACCGTCTGCTAACATGTGTTTTACCAAATGCATCAGTTCCACCCAGTCTGGCTCATTCATTACAACCCAATTTTTAAACACTGCTCAGAATGTTGTTTCAACTATTTGTGCCCATTTTGGCTGCCTTCTCCAACAATTAGGAAAGCCTAGAGGCCAATAAACAAGTAAACTTGGATAGCCGCAAACCACAGTGCCCCAAGTCTCAACTACTGAGTTGCTTACTTAGCATACCTCATGCTGGGGCACAGCCAGCACTAGTCTTAGCTGGAGGCTCTAGATGAAGCCCATAGGATGCGGTATCATGTCACTTAACATATGTAAAGAACTCTTTCTTCCAATGTGAAGATCCTGCAGTGAACATAAAGCAATGTTCCTTTGGTTGCTCCACAGGGCTATTACCACTGCTACCATATTTAAACATTCTTTAGGACCTTTGAGATTTAACCCTCTCATCCTTTTCTAGGACAACTGTGGGGAGAAGAGAATGGGTAAGGAAGAAACACACAGATTCTTGGCACAGCTCTCCTAGTTACTGACTTTTAAAGTGAAGCTTTCAACTAGTAAGTGAACAGAAAAAAAATGCAGACTTAGTTTTAGTCTTCTTGATCACTAAATAACTCTGAAGAGAGTAGAATGTGCCACTAAGAGTTTAGACTCTGCTGACCTTGACACTCTGTAGAATCTCTGGAGGAGCAAGGGGAAACATCTAGAATAACCATAGTGCAGTATCTCAACCAGGAGATTGGGGTTGGCACAACCCACCTCCCCAGACAATACAAAAAGAACTCATGGGGTAGTGTAACTGCCCAATGGGTTCTTTTTGCCCATTGCCTAGACAAAGCCAATTTATCAAGACAGGAGAATTGCAATAGAGAAAGAGTAATTCATGTGGAGCCAGATATATGGGAGACCAGAGGCTTATTAAATATTAGACTCAAATTATTCTCCCTGAAAATTTGGGGATTCTAGTTTTTAAGGATAATTTGGTGGGCAGAAGGCCAGAGAGTTGGGAGTGCTGGTTGGTCAGGTCAGACATGAAATCACAGGGAGTCGAAGTTGCACTCTTGACCTGAGTCAGTTCCTGGGTGGAGGCCATGAGAACAGATGAGCCAGTTTATCGATTTGGGTGGTGTCAGCTGATCCATCAAGTCCAGGGTCTGCAAAATATCTCAAGCACTGATCTTAGGTTTTGCAATAGTGATGTTATCCCCAGGAGCAATTTGGGGAGGTTTAGAATCTTGCAGCCTTCAGCTGCATGACTCCTAAGCCATAATTTCTAATCTTGTGGCTAATTTGTTAGTACTGAAAAGGCAGTCTAGTCCCTAGACAGGAAGGACTTTTTTGGGGGAAAGGGCTGTTATTGTCTATGTTTCCAGGCTAAATTATAAACTACTTTCCTCCCAAAGTTAGTTTGGCCTACACCCAGGAATGAACAAGGACAGTTTGGAGGTTGGAAGCAAGATCGAGTCAGATTGTTTTCACTTTAATAACTGTCTCAGTTATAATTTTTGCAAAGGTGGTTTCATTAGTACCCAAGTATCAGTCACCCCAGGTGACTCCACTTCTCAGTCAAGTCTAGGAACTGTTAGTCTAGGTTTAAGACATTAATTCTCACAATTGCTCATTCATCAAAATTATCTGAACACTTACTAATAAAATGATGGCTGGGCCTCACCCCCAGTTTTTTATTTAGTAGCCCTTTGTGAAGAATTTGCATTTTTAACAAGCGCATACCAATATAAGGTGCTCTAAAAGCCCAAATTCTCCTCTTATCTTCTGCTCCCTGTGCACATTTGGAAAGATTTCAATGCTTTCCACTGTTGTAATGGTTAAATCTGAAAGGGAAGTGGGTGGTGCCTGAAATGCCTTAGTGCAGAGTGATTGTTGATACAGGATATGTTGATGCTGCCAGTTAGGGATTACATTTTGAGAACCAACAGTCCAGGGAATTCTAGGTTTTCTAGAAGGCCCATCTAGTAAACTTCTGCTCACTTTATATTGGCAACAACTATGCTACCTGGACATGCCTATCCATAAGGGAACTAGGATATTAAATATTTTCTTTGAGCTCACTGTGCACATTCTGCCCCAGACAAAATCAGATTATCTTAAATAAGGAAGAAGGAGAGAACAGAGATCTGGAAGGTGAGTACTTCCTAACATGTTTAATGTCATGCGAACCAAAAAATGATCTGATTTTTGTGGCACGCTGAAGGAAACAGGATTTTAGTGCCTTTGTGGCAGGCAGTATCCACTGGCCCCAGTGCTCCAGCCAACCTCAGTTCTGTCCATTCACCCAGAGGGCTGAGGGCATCCAAGCTCTGTCTGGTCAGATGGTGAAGCTCTGGATGGGCAATTGGTAGTGTCTGCTGGAGACATGTG
Source organism: Pongo pygmaeus (assembly GCF_028885625.2). Taxonomy (NCBI): domain Eukaryota; kingdom Metazoa; phylum Chordata; class Mammalia; order Primates; family Hominidae; genus Pongo; species Pongo pygmaeus. Next base: position 23,624,325 of record NC_072378.2, read on the forward strand.
CTAAGCTGAGCTCCTATTACCTAATTTGTTTGACTATTCCATTCTCTAAAGGAAATATAAAGCTCTCATCAGCAACTCTACCAAGCACCAACTTACATAGCAGTAGGTATGATGGAGAGTTAACTCCTAATGGCCTCTGCCCACAGCTGACTTCATCCAGAGGAGCACCAGTGGATTGTCTAGACCAGTAGGAAGAGAGGAGATATATTAGCACTTTAATTTCATCCAGCTTCAATTTTTCTTTCTCAAGCACCATTTTCTTCAGATTTTTTTTTCCTCTGCAGAGATCTCACAAAATTCCTGGCTCACACCATGTGGCTTTAGCATTTTAGAATCATTGCTAGCAGATTAACTGAGTGACAGAGTGAGCACATACCAATATAAAGTGCTCTAATACCCCTAATTCTCCTCTTACCTTCTGCACACTGTGCCCATTTGGAATGATTGCAATGCTTCCCATTTTTGTAATGGTTGAATCTGAAAGGGAAGCAGGCTCTGAAATGCCTTAGTACAGAGCAATTTTAAAAGATTTGAAAGCTTTTCCCTTGAAGCCACAGAATGTCCTGAAAGCTTCTGATTGCTTGACTCTAGTCTATCCCACACAGATTTGACCAAGTCCCTATTCCATCTGCCACATATGCACTGAAAAATATCTATCCTTAATCATTAAGACATTCCCACTGCTTCAAATGACCCTATGGCTCCTATAAAAGCTAAAATTATTTTCACTTGACAACATTCAGGCCTGTGACTTCTTTCACTAAAAGAATAAGGTCCATTAGTAAAAATTACATAAAAGTAATGGTGCATCCAAAATGTGTCTTATTGTATATAAATAAAATGTAAGGACCTCCAATATATATTGGTTTCCTTTGGGGAAAAAAGAAAAAAAAAAGAGAGGGATGGCAGTTGCTACACAGTCTTGATGACATTATTGCTGCTGCTCTCAGAGTGAAGACCTATTGCTGGAATGATGGACAGTGAGGGAGCCACACACTCACCACCCCTTGGCCTGAGGCTATAGCTGCAATTTTCAAGGCCTAGCATAGGGTAAAATGCTGCATCTTTGTTTCTCAGGCTGCTTAAACCTCTGCTCTAAATTGGCCACCCTGGATCTGAATGCCATCCACTGAGAGGGATTATCCAACAGCTCCGGACTCTTGAAGGGTAACAGTAGCTTTTTAATAAATGTAATCATAATCAGTAATTAGTAAATTCCATGTCAGATGGTGTAGTAATAGCCCTATAATCACATAAAATTCTTACTTTTACCTTCTCTAAGCATTAATGTTTAGTATTAAAATTATTTAACAGAATGTACTCATCATTGCCTTCCTAATTTTATAAAAATGAAGTTGTAATATTTCTGCTGTTTTCCACGAATCAGCCTAATTCCTTTCATACACATTGACATATTAGATATTTTACCTGATAATTGATAAAGAATACATCGCACTGCTCCAATTAGAATGAGTTAATTCATCCAATAGCCTTTGTAGCAAGTATTTATTGAGTGTCTACTGCATGTTAGGTTCTGTGCTAATTGTAATGCGTGCAGCTGTGTACAAAACAGACATAGTTTCAGGACTCAACAAGCTCACATTATCCAGGAAATTCATTTATACAGGGTATATTTAATCATCTAAGTTTCCTTATTAGGCTCTGGCAATTATGGGATACATTTATTTCAAGTGTTTCTAACTCTGGTGGCAAAGGGTAAGCAACTGAGAAAAAGCTTTCTCTCATATCCAGAGTGCATCCTTCTTTTGAGTTTTTCATTTAGCTTCATTACTCTCTTTCACTTTCTAATCCTTGATTCCCAGTCCACAAAGGAAGCTAGTAAATTAATTGCTTATTTATTTCTGGCCTTTTACGAGATAGTGAACTCTGTTTTTCAGCACAGAGAAATGAACTTTTATGTGTTATTTCTGCCCATTCCTGGCATTCTGCCCTATTCTCTCAGTAAATACAGTAGTCGCCATCCCTGTGAGAGCTCAAGACATGTTGGATGGACAGATGGATGGATGAGTGGATGGACATGTAGCTGTGCTCAAGGAGAGAATCTGTTAGACTGGTGCTTCATTGAAGTAACCACCACTGTTTATTTAGCTCACATGGCTTTCTCATAAGTCCAAATTTATTTCCTGAGGTCTTAAAGGATTTGGTCAAGGCAGACTATCAGGCTCTTTACCAAATCGTATGGAAGGGAGATGATATTTTGCCATAAAGAAAAATGTTCCATAGAATTTGGAAGGTATCTCAGAGAACATCTAGTTCCACCTTGTGATATATAGATAAGAAAAGGAACCAAGAGAGGTGAAACATTCTGAGATTACATTGCCTGTTAGGCACAAAACCACGACCAGAACCCAGTATTCTCTATTCCCTGCCCCAGGTTCTTCCCAGTGCACGGTATGGACCTCATTTGTAAACAAGCGAAAATCAGGCAACATCATGATTGTCTTTGACAATTCAGTACAAATGTAAATGGACAGATGGTTCACGGGGGCTCCTGGAGGCCAGCCAAAAGTATGGGCAGAAGGACAGGGCACCTTGAATTTATATTTGCTTAAGAGGCTATAGAATGTTTACCCAGAATGTGTAGCAGATGCTGCATCTTTCCATCTGCCTTAGTAATGCAGCTGAGGCTGAAATTCTGTGTGGCCGTGTCCTATGTAGCAACTTGGTTGTGTTTAGTCTCCACCAAAAGAAAATTTAAAAAGACAGAACAAAACAACGCTGACAAAAACTTGAGGTTTGGGAGCATCCACAATGCTACTGAAACCATGCTAGATGTTCCTTAATTATAAATTAAGTATAAGTTTTAGTATAGTTGGGCACTTAAGAAAAAGAGCAATAGTACAGATGAGCATTAAGAAAAATTATTGAATATGTTAAAGAATGGCATTATTTTTGTTATCTAAATTAATAGTAAGATATTGTATTTTTTTTCACTCAACATGTGTCACACACAGAGTAGTCTATATAATTTGAGAGGCAAATGGGAAACTCTGCCTGCCCCAAAACTAACTTACACAAATTGCAGCATAAGAAAATCACTCCCTTGGAGTTAAAAGGTCACCTCCAAGGTGCAAATAATTTGAGTGAATCATATCACGAAATTACATGTTATAGCATCAATAGTTCATAATTTGATGCCCACATCTTTAACAAGATGGCACAAAATTGTCACTGATAGGGTGGACTCCTCGTTGTTCTTGGTCTGACACCCTCAGCTCTGTGAGTTTCATATTTTATGTGTTGTAAGACACCTTTCCTTTACTCTGATAATTCTTAAGACACTTTCAGTTAAGTGAAAGAATATCTAATGAAAACTAGGCTCTTGCCTCTAAATTCCTCTTGGGTTTTAGCCTTTGTGACTGAAATACGAAGAGGAAAAGAAAGCTTCAAGGGTGTGTTCGTTATTTCACTGTTTCTGTGTGATTCTCACATCTTCCCCCTGTTCACATGTCAACTGCATCCTTAAGATGCCTTCCTTATATAAGACAACTGCCAGAGCCATTCTGCACCTCATATCTGCATCCCACATCACTCAAAAAAAAAAAAAAAAAAAGAGACATCATGTCTTCCCTGTTCTTCCCATGAGCAAAGTTATGAGATTCACTCTTATTGGGCCAAGTTTCAATATATGCCCTTCCCTGGATGAATCACTGTTGACCAGGAGAATGCACCATTCTGATTGACTGGAACGGACTGTGGCCAACACCTAGAATTGAGGTGTAACTGGCAGACATGAATGGCTGCTGGGATGACCATCACAGAGTACATTGTGATAGCTATTTTAATGTGTTAAATTAAAGAAGAAGGAAGTAATTCGTCTGAGGCTGGCTCTCCACTTTGAGTTCCTATATAATGAAGTTCAACCTAACTTGGTCTGTAAACAAACCAAAACCTAATCAAGGAATATAACAAATAGCTGAGTTTCAGCTAACTCCTCACTCCATGACCAAAAAAGGCAAGTACTCACCATACTCAAATGAGGCAGACATCTAACTGCAGCCAAACAGGTAATTTTTCTACTTGGTTTCTACGTTTGGCCTATAAAATCTGGCTGCTTATACTGCTACTGCTGAGTGGAGATCTCTGAACCTCCTCTGGTTCTGAGAGCTGCCCAATTCATGAATTGTTCTTTGCTCAAATAAACTCTGCTACATTTATTTAGTCTAAAGTTTGTGTTTTACTTTTAACAAGAGATATAGGAATTTTTGTGGTGATGGAGAAATAGGAGAAAAGATAATGATTTCAAAACAGGTCAGTGCCTGAGGAGGACAGATATAACAGATTCAAAGAGAAGAGTTCTATAATGCTAGTTTAATATATCTCTCAGTGGCAGAAGAAGGCTGAAGAAGCCTGCTTTTAGCTGAGACAGTTTCAGAAGGAGAGTTGACAAGGGCATGCATGATTGTTTATTGCACAATCACAATAATTTACAGATGTTTTCTGCAAATATCTTACTCTAAGATATCAGAAGTATGTTTCAAGTACAAAAACATTCACATAATGGGCATTTTTCTCGTTACTACCTTCTTTGTATATGAGCATAGCTCAAATAGAATAACAATAGGATTCTGCTGTTTATTCACAGCATTCTGAGTAGAAAAAAAGTTCAAGATAAAGAATTGATTTCCTTTCAACCTACTGACATTACTCCTATCCCTATTTTAGTCTTCAAATATAAACATTTAAGGTCACAATTATGATTTTTTTCATCAAAGTTTCATTTTTTTAATGTGTGAAATCTTTACAGTGTAAAAGTGGAGGCTAAAACTTAGTGCTGCTTTTCTTTTCTTTGGTCCTATAAGGTCATAATGTATCCTTCCTGAGTCTCACCACAATGTGCCTCTTAATATGTCATAATATAATAGCATTTTATAAGGTTAATGTAGTGTCATAAATGCTGCAGGCAGAAATCAGTAACATAGAATAGAAACAGGAGCATTAATTTGGAAAATGTGAAATCTAAAATTCCACCACTAACTAACTGTGAACTTTGGTCAAGTCATTCAATTTCTCACATCTTCGGTAGTGGTTTCTTCCTAAGATGGGAATATTAATACCTTACCTGTCTAAAAGCAGAGAACTGTATAAGATCATCTCTTGATTTGCATTTAGGCTGAAAATATCTATAATTCTCAGGAAAAAGTCAACAAATGACACTTGAGAATGACATGGTAATAATCTTATGATATTTCAAAATGTTAGTATTAACATAAATGGGCTATTTGTCTATTCATTGAAGGTAAACAAATTACCACCGCAATGTAAGTTAACAAAGGGCAGCATTTGTCTTGAAATTTTGTATCTTGTGTCTCAATCAATCATTCTCCTCCACTTTGGAGATCAGTTTTAGTTGTAATTTCTTTGTGATATGTCAGTACATAAGGTAAGAAATATATCTTCTACCAGGACCAAAACAATAACAACAAACTTACATACAACTAATGACATCTCCTCCACTCTATAAACGCATTGGATATTTAAAATTCATATGTTAAAGGGCATTGCTATTGGCTTGATTACTCTTTTTACAAAACTGCTTTTGTAGTTAGCCATTTTCGATTGTCCTAAAACTTGTTCAGTGTTAGAATTTGTTGCAGTAACCATAGTTTAAAACAAGTTTTCATTGTTGTTAATGTTATTATTTTCATTTTTTTTACAAATTGAACAGAAAGCCACTTAATGGAGAAGATGGGCTAAAGTAAAAAGAACTAAAAAGTGTGTTAAAAAAGTTGCATGCATTCAGTTCTGAGACTCGTGGGTTGCTTTAAATTGCTACTAAAAATATCTGCACTAAAAGCTAATTTATAACACCTATAAATGTAGGTAAACATTCATTCATTCTTGCATGTATTTATTAATATACACTGAAATATCCATTATGTGGCAGACATTGTGCTGGGGGCTAGTTGTACAAGAATGTGTGAACAGAAGCTACCCTGATTTCATGGAGCTAGGGGGAAATTTAATTGACAGCACAAAAAAAGGCGCAATTATTCTACCTACAGAAACCTGAAAGAACTTCACAGATTTGAGTGGGAATCTTCAATATATTCATGATAGCTGAGTAGGTGGCATTTCCAGGGGGAAAGAGTGCTAAACTGGAAGGTAAGAAAACAGAATTCAGAATATAAGGGGAACCTTACATTTTAAAGAACTGGTGGAAAAGGAGAGTTAGGAGGACAAAAGGCTAAAAAACCAAAAGAGAAGGAGGCAGGATCTCTCAGTGATCAGGGTGGAGAGGGTTTTAAGAAGTTGCTCAACTTCAAAAAGTGTAGAAAAGTCTGATAGAAAACAATGTAAAAGAGGCCTTAAGGGTTGGCATTCCGGTGGATATTGCTGATCTTTGGGAGCCACTTCCACAAAGTGGTTATTTCACTGAATGCCCATTCTGGTCAGCTCTCAGAGAAGTTACATTTTGGCCATCAAAATTTCCAAAAGTCATAGCACTCAATTCCACACTGCCAGTTGAGCCTGTCTTTCCTTCAGTGTCATGGGGTCTTGACCACTTACACAACCATGTGAAACAACATCCGTGATACATGGTATCCTTCTTTAGCATGTCAAATTCACTACTGCCTTTTCCTATAAGATATTCAAATTTCCTGCCAAGGCCTCCTTCAGATTCCTCCCTATATTCCACAAAAAGGAATTGTACTGGTCTACCTATTTATTTCTTCAGAGGCTTGCAGTTGACAGCTTGTGATCTTTCTCCTCTCCATTTCACCAATCCGAGAGAAGAAAACTAAAAATATTAATCACAATGATAACAAAGACAGTTTCATTTTCCATCTCTTGCCAAGAAGAATCCCTGGGACCCCACGTCTCTTCTTAAGGACCTAAGACTGGGTTGGTGGACACTTCTCAGTTTGACAACAAGTGTCCAGGACCTGGCCTGAGCATTTCAAATCTGTCTACCAGCTTCCCTACCTCTCTCCCACATTTTGAATAGTTTTTATCCTACGGCCTTAGGTTTTGAGGACTATTGCTGAAGCCAATTTCTCCTAGGATACCAATCAATTATTCAGAAAAATAGGATTCCTAATGCTCTACTATGGAATGCCAGAGAGCTTATAGTTAATACGAGGACTATGATCTGCCACAAAATTTTCATATGTTTTGCTCTGTTTGAAATCAAGCAATGTGTAATTAAAATTGGAATCGTTGTTATATTATTATGGGTTTAATTAGAACCAATTTTAGATTCTCAAATAAGTATCATGTAATTTATCCTATTAAATGAAAAGTATTAACCAATGTGATATTTTATTTGGCATTTCTTTTCTCTCTTGGCTCTTACCTCTATTTTGATAGCAAAGTTTTTCTGGACTTAGACATCAGAAAATGTATGTATGACTACAGAACAGAGGAAAATAATAATAATAATAATAAAATGAATTTTTCCCTGCATGAATTTCAAAAAGTTCTGTTCATAAGATAATTAAGAAGACTCATGACCTAAACATATGTGGGGGGACAAAAATGGTGATATGGTTTGAATGTAATGCTTTCTCCAAATCTCTCATTGAAATGTGACCTCCAATGTTGGATGTGGGGCCTAGTGGGAAGTGTTTGGGTCATGGGGACAGATCCCCCATGAGTGCTTGTTGCTGTCCTCCGGGTATTGTGTGAGTTCTCACTCTTAGTTCATGCAATAACTAAGTTTTCAAAAGAGCCCTGGCATCTCCTCTCCTCTTTCTCTTGCTTCCTCTCTGCTGCATGTGACACATCTGCTCTCCCTTCACACATTCACCTTCCACCATTGGTGGAAGCTTCCTGAAGCCTTCAACAGAAACAGATTCTGACACCATGCTTCTTGTACAGCCTAAAGAAGAACGATAAGCCAAATAAACCTCCCTTTTTTTTTTTTTTTTTAGATGGAGTCTCGCTCTGTAGCCTAGGCTGGAGTGCAGTGGCATGATCTCAGCTCACTATAAGTTCTGCCTCCCGGTTTCATGCCATTCTCTTGCCTCAGCCCCCCGAGTAGCTGGGACTACAGGTGCCTGCCACCACGTCTGGCTAATTTTTTATGTTTTTAGTAGAGACAGGGTTTCACTGTGTTAGCCAGGATGGTCTTGATCTCCTGAACTCATGATCCACCCACCTTGGCCTCCCAAAGTGCTGGGATTATAGGTGTGAGCCACCACACACGGCCTAAACCTCTTTTCTTTATACATTTCCCACTCTCAGGTATTCTTCTACAGCAACACAAAATGGACTAATATAGAGGATCAGATATTTTTTCTTCTTCCACCATAACCTCCCAAGACTAAAAATAAATTTATTGGGCTAAGAAGACATAGGACACTCGAAATGGAAGAAAGTAGAGTTGGTGAGTACCCAAGGAAAAGGACTGATATTTTACTGCTTCCTACACTGAGCCCTTGGGAGGCAAAATATTTTAAGATAGTTTTGGGGTAATGAGAAAAGACGACATCTAAGTATTGTTCCTGGATAGAGTCCTAGGAGTGGTAATAGCCCATAGAGAAGAAATGTTACCTGCTCTGTCTATGTGGAATAGACCTTACAAAATTTTGCTGAGATTTTGAATGCCTCATGTATATAAGGTTGTTAAAGAAAGGACATCAAGAATCAGAACTGCATAGACAGTGTCCAGAAGGTCAAAGAATGGATGACTGTGGTGAAAGATGAATGGATGAGCATGGAATAATGGTCTAGAAGAGGCATCCATTATTGTGCCCATGTTCCATTGGTAAGAGCAATCACATTACCACCTACAACTACAGGGAGGGCTGGGATATGTAGTCCCCAGCTGGGATAACACTAACCCAGCTGGGGACTACATATATATTTGAGACAGGGTCTTGCTACATTACCCAGGCTGGAGTGCGGTGGCATGATCTCGGCTCACTGCAGCCTCAACCTCCTGGGCTCAGGGTGATTCTCCTACCTCAGCCTGCCGAGTAGCTGGGACTACAGGTGCACACCACCACGCCTGGCTAATTTTTGTATTTTGTAGAGACGGGGGTCCCACTTTGTTTCCCAAGCTGGTCTTGAACTCTTGGGCTCAAGTGATCCACTGCCTTGGCCTCCCAAAATGTTAGCATTACAGCCGTGAGCCACTGCTCCCAGGTCAAAAAGGATATTTTTTGACAACACATAGAAGTCTCCACCACAGGTTGCCCACTTTACTTCCAAATGTGTATACAAACTTCTTCCAATTCATAAAAAAATACTGTCAGTACCTACCACTCAAGGGAAATAACTAAAAACTCCCCCAGTTTACTTTATCCTGCTGAAATTTTATATTATCTGACTTATTTTCTCAGGCTTGGACAAAATACAAAAAAAGAATTCAATAGAAACCTTCATTCAGCAAATTGAAGTATAGAACAAACAGCAGACTAGTGAAACATTTCAAATCCTGAAGGGCAGGAATTGTAAAGAATCCTTGGCCTGAAAGTTACAACTCAGTCCCTTGCTGGCATAACAGGTAGCCTTGGGTAAAGGTTCTGAACAGCAATAATCATATGCCATTGTTTGGTAAGAGAAATCATTGACTTGTACAAGACTATGCAACTTCCAATTTTTATGTGCCCTCTCTTCTGTTGGACCTCTACTTGCAAATCAGCTAATCACTGCCTGAGTTCATCATTTTTATAATTTCTTCACATAATCAGCAAGGAATTGAGATACACTAATAATATGATATAAAATGTTTTCTTTAGAGCCCACTGTACTTAGCTTTCAAGTTATTGTTTTATGAAATATTTTGCCACAGCACAAGAAGAATCACTGGCTTTGTAGTCTGCCATGTACCTTTGCCCCCTTGTAGCCTAACACCTAAGGTAACAACATATATTAAGGTTGCTTGTAGCATTATTCTGTTACTCAATTTTTTGAGTCAAAAAAAGCATCAGCTGCTCTAACAAACTTCAAATTAATTCAATATCCTAGAGAAGACAGAAGCTTATTTTTCTCAGAATAGCCAAAGGAGAAAGGTGGATAGTGGCTTCATTCCATGCAGTCAGTCAGGGGCCCAGGTCCTTTCCATTTTGTTTCTCTGCACCTGCAAAGCACTGAGTCTCCGGCATGTCCAGACTCTAGTTCATGGGGATGGGAAAGGACATGCAAAGAAATGAGCATGTCTGAAGTATAAAACATCACATGGAATCCAAATTGCCAAAAACGTAGTGATACGGTGACAAAGTGGCAAGGGATATCCTAGGCTGGACAGCTACATTGTAGCTATAATTCTATCACTATAGAAGAAGAGAAGAATGGATTTGTGGGGATAGTGAGTAATGTATTACTATGAATCAAGGGAAGAATAGATTTAGGTGGGCAATTATCAGCTTCTACAAAAATGAGTTTCACTCCCTTTATAATTTACAATCTTACTGGGAAATCATATTATAAATTGTAAATTTATAATCAAATTATAAATTGTAAAAGGCTGTGGTTGTAAACACAGTATGATGTTAAGCAACAAAACAATGAATCTAACCTGGCTTGAGGGGTCAGGAAGGCTTCTAAGAGGAAGTGTATATAAAAAGAGTCCTAAAGGATGAGTAAGTTGTTGTTACTGAAGTTGGGAGGCAGGGGAGTCAAGGGCATATAAGAAGTGAACTCAGCTTGCATGAAGGCCTGTAGACAAGGCAGGGCGTGACACTATTGGAAAACTACAAGAAGTCTGCTATGGCATATATATAAAATTTAGTTTAAAGAATGAATTGCTAGACTGTAAAGAACATGGGGAAAATGGCATGAAATGAGATTTGAGAAGCTAGATTACAAGGGACCTTATAGAATCTATAACCTTATAACCACGCAGTCAGTATTAACCTGAAGACAGTGGGGAATCATATATCAGCCAGCCCTGTCTCCATCCCAGAAGGAAACAAATTTTTTTTTCTGTTACCTCCAGAGCATCTCCTTATTCTTTATCTCTCTTACCCCTCATAGCCTCAAGTAATATCCCACAGAGATAAAGCACTTTATTCTCCTGTGAGAAGAAATCTGCATATTTTTTCATTTACAGTTTTACACTGTTGTCTGTTGATGAAGAACCCTTATAATTTGATTTTGTGTAGAGGTGGGAGTAAATCCGGTTGTGCCAAAGCTTCACTTCGAATGACAATGTTTTTATATTATCTCAGTGATTTTTTTTCTTATATTGATATAAAGGTGATACTCATAATCTAAGGAATAAGCATCTTTTGTAAATACCCTTATTCTAGCTCCACTCTCATAAAAGCTATTTTAATGTATTTTCCCAGGGCTATAGGCAAAGACTACAACTGCTGCCTTTGACAGGAGTGTGGAGGAGAGAACAAATTATGCCCTGTAAAAGCAGAGGGCAAGATAAAAAGCAGTAGAATTAAAATAAACAGTTGTATAAGCATCAAGGTGTTTTTGTTTGATTATATCATGCTTTAATCTTTTGCTTATTTACAGAAGCGGGCTGCAGTATCAGAACAGCTTATTCTCCATTATTGTTATTGTTATTATTATTTTGGAAATGAAGTCTCACTCTGTCGTCCAGGCTGGAGTGCACTGGCACAATCTCAGCTCACTGCAACCTTCGCCTCCTGGGTTCAAGTAATTCTCCTGCCTCAGCCTCTCAAGTATCTGGGATTACAGGTATGCACCATCACACCCAGCTAATTTTTGTATTTTTAGTAGAGACAGGGTTTCACCATCTTGGCCAGGCTGGTCTTGAACTCCTGACCTCAAGTGATCTGCCCGCCTTGGCCTCCCAAAGTGCTGGGATTACAGGCCTGAGCCACCATGCCTGGCCTCCCTTGTTATTTTTATGAAGCATACTATATTTCATATTTTATCCTTCTTTACACATACTCGTGTAGGGAATGTTAAATTTAACCTTGAATTCTGCTTTATTACTTAAGGAGAAATAGTTAAGCTCCTGTGGAAGTTTTGTGAGTGGGGAATAAAGTTTACTTTAGTTACCTGAGTCTTCTTAACAAATCCACATGTACGGTTGGCTCTCTATAGCCATGGATTCTGCATCTCAGATACAACCAACAACAGATCAAACATATTTGAATAAAAAATACAACAATGCACCAATAAGAATAAGACAAATTAAGAAAGCAACACAGCATAGCAACTGTTTACATAGCATTTACATTGCACTAAGTCTCATAAGTAATCTATAGATGATTTACAATATACAGGAAGATGTGCATAGGTTATATGCAAATACTGTGCCATTTCATGTAAGGGACTTGAGCATCCACAAATTTTGGTATCTGTGGGAGTCCTGGAACCAATCCCCTATGGATACTGAGGGGTCTGTATATGATGCTGGATCCCATTGTACCTAATTCACATAATAAGCCCCTCATACTTCTGAATCCTTGGGAACACACCTCATTTCTGTCTGTCTGCCACTTGGGTTTCCTTCTGGTCAGCGGATCCCCTTTTGAGCTATAAATCACATGTTTGAATCTCCTGACCCTGTGTCTTTCTTATTCTGAACCTCATTAGGGTCCAGAATGAGGTCTTATGCTTTGATCTCCCCAGATGGCCTAAACTCAACATCTGCAGAGCTGAGCACACCCTTCCATCCACCACCCTCAGCACACAACCCAGCCTGCTTTTCATCCATACCCTATTTCATCACGCCTAAGATAGCCCATTTCTCATTTAAAAGTCCTGAAATCAATCTGTCTCAAAATGGATGATATCTCGGGCAACATTCTTAATACATTTGACCCACAAATGCATACAGAAATTTGGTCCTCAATGTTCACATCGTTGAGGAGTCTCAACTGGCATAATATCTCTAAGTAACCTTCAGCATAATGTACCCCCATTTTCCTATTCATTTATTTGAAAACATGAAATCACATTTAATAATATGTCAAAGTCATTTCAAGAACATTTCTAATGCAAACGTAATTTAAAATTAAATGTTATCATCCCAGAAAAAGTCAAAGATAAAAATACTAAAACTAAAAATATGATCAGCAGATGAAGAGGTGGAAGTAACACATCCCAAACTTTCATGATATGACTTTAGTTTTTCCCCTGCTACAAACCAAATTTACACTTCTAATTTTAGTAATTATTTTACAATCTTATTTTTCCCTGTCTTTTATCATTGCCATTTGGCTTTCCTTGGACTATTTTGATCCCAATCAATCAATCAATCAATCAGTAAACCTCTTCAAAAACATCTCAGCAGCTAAACAGGGCATTGCACAAGAGATTTAAGAAACTCTAACTACACCTGTGTTCAAGATGTGTTTTATATTGTTTGAGAGAACAGTTATAAACACATCCACATCTAGAATACCAGCCCACACACTGCAGATGCTCAATAAATATATATTACATAATAAAAATTTTATCGACAGATAATGACAGCAAAAAATTAATGCTAACAGTAAAACGCATCACATGATAATGTCTCATAAACAGGGCTGATCACAAGAACTACAGGCTTTTACAGGAGGGAGAGATGTCTATAGGCTGATCTTACCCAGGTTCACCTAGACTCAAGGATGCAGTGATTTGAAGAGCCTATACAGTGTCTTTGTGCTCATTTGGAAAAGGCACTCTTTCCTCTAGGCAGATGCAAACCTATACTGTTGGCTTATCGAAGACAGCATGCACTGGACTTTAGCTCCTTTTCTATACACTTTTCCAGGCACTCTTGTTCAGTAAACATCCTAAACAACTGTGCATGGTCACTTTGCAAAAGAGGGAACTTATGCCTGAAAAGGCATTTAACAGTTTTCTGTGATTACAATTTGTTTGTTTGTTTGTTTTCAAATTCCTCTTCCCTTCCCACAATGGCTTATTTATTTAAAAACTTGTGTCTTCATGGTTAGGTCTAACCCACCCATAGCCTAATGAAATGGCTTAAACTTTAAATATTATTTCCACTTTGAAGTCACATTTTGCATCTCCTTTTGCCTTCTCAATTTAAAAAAGTCATTGTCTCTCTAATGAGAATGTAAAATCATAGTAAAACATATTAAAGTATACATCTAGCACCTTCTGATGCACTAAATGCTTTGATATTCATCACTATTCCCTTTAATCTTTGGAGCCCTCTTTGAGGTGGATATGACTAGGAACTCCATTTCATAAATGAGAAGATGGTGAAGCTGAGATTCTGCGACCTAGTTCGACTCTTGCAGGAGGTAACCAGGCCTGAATTTGAACATTAATTCTCTGAATTCAAATTCTTGAGGGGGAATTCCATGAGAGTAGACACCATTTTTTTTAATCTCCTCTTTCAAATTCTCAAATCTTAAAATATTGATGTGGTCAATATTCCATAAAAATGCAATCCATTTAATATTTATTTTTAGGACCTGCTATGTAGCACTTATAATTTTAGACACTGGGAATATAGTTGTGAGCAAAACCAATAAAAATCCTTCACTCTCATACAGGTTTTACTTCAATTGAGAAGACAATAACTAAATTGACAAATAAGTTATGTGCCAGATGTTATGGAGGTAAAGTGGGGAAGGGTTAGAGAGAGTATAGTAAGAGCACAGGGGACTTGCTATTTAAATAAGATGGTTGAGAAGAGCTGCAATAATCCACCAATATTTGAACAAAGGTCTGAAGGAGGAGAGGAGTAAACCACACTGGGTTAGAGCTTGCCAGAAAGAGAGAACAACCAAAGCTAAAGTCCTAATGGAGAACTCCTCACTGAGGGTTGCACTTTGCATGAAAGTAACAGCAAGAGAGCTAATTTTACCAGGAAGAAGTGACGAACAAGAAAGAGAGATAGGAGATGGGGTCAGGGAGATAAAAGGAGTGGCTGAGATACACGTTACACCTTTGTTAGGACTCTGATATGGACTCCAACTCCAGGTGAGATGAGAAGCCACTAGAGGTTTTAAGAAGAGCAGTGACAGAATCTCATTTTCGTGAAATAGGATCAATCTGAATGCATGTTTACAATAGACTCTTGAAAGGCAAGGATGAAGGCAGGGAGCCCAGTAAGGAAAAGCAATAATAATGATGACTAACACCCTTTAGAGATCCACCTGGTGGAATTTGCTGACGAATCGGATGTGGAGTGTAGAAGTTTGAGAGGACTCAGAGGACTGTTGAGTGAATGCTCAACTGTGCTCTTAACCGTGCTTTGCTTCCTGCTAACAATCACAATACTCCCAGCTGTTGTGGTTTATAAAATAAGTTTTTATGGAATATTTTAACGAAACTTGGACCAGGAGTCGCAGTATGTGACACTTCCTTCTAATTGAGTTTTGTCAATTTCTGGTCTTTGGTAGCTTGGTTTCCTTAATGATGAAACTTAAGTAAACAGAAAGGAATAAAAAACAAAAAGCAAAACTTCACATTAGTCTATAGCTAAATATATAAGTCAGATGTTTTGCAGAGTTGAAAAGATTTAGAATTTTATAGATGCAATATTACCTAACATTTCCTTAATTAATGTATTGCTTTATATTTTTCCAAAAGTTCTTCATAGAATGAAGAGTATATGTACCTATATTTTAATTTTCTTTCCACAGAAAGACCAAATAGTGATTTTTGAGGCTTGTGATCAAATGCATTCTTATTTCTCTTGAAGTTGGCATGCTTGCATTTGACATTTTAGTTTTTAGCTTACTTGCATTCTCTGTACTATTTATTTAGCTTGTCTATTTCAATCAATGCTTATCAGGAAGAGTTATTGGATTTTTTATATATTAGCTAATTTATGTCCATGAATTTCTGACAATATTCCAAGAATCTAGAAAGAACTTCAGTGAGTACTTGATATAGTGTTTCTCAATTATTTTTAATCCACAGGAATATCACAAGATTGCCTGAGTCACGATTATATGACCTTGTATTTGTAGATTTTTCAAGAGTAGGTCTCATATGAATATATTTTCTTAAATCAGGAAAACTGGGAGAGAGCTGTTACAAAAATTAAATAAGTTCATATACATATACTATTTAGGACAAGGCCTAGCCACAGTCAGTACTGTAAAAGTATTCACTATTATTATGGCAATCACCTGCAAATTTTTTTTTACTCAAAAATATTTCTTTAAACATAATTTTATTTGATTCAATAATAAAAAACATTGTTACTAAATACACTTTTTAAAACCACACATGTCCCCTTCCATTCTCAAGATCTTCCTATAATTCTCACTTAGGGTGATCAACCCATCCCTGTTTATCTGAGATTTTCCCATTTCTAGAATTGAAAGTTCCACATCCTGGGAACCTCCTCAGTCCCAGGCAAACTGAAGAGTTGGTCACCCTACCTCTCAGGTTCTTCACCCCATCTTCACAATCACTGCTATAACCAGACTTCTTTGTTTTTCAGAGTCACACAGCTGATGTCAGATGCAAAAGTAGACCCTGGATCTCCTTATGCACAAATTAAAAAGATGCACAGATTGTCTGAGATAGAGGAGAGGGAATGTCCCATGAATAAACACTCTGTGTCACCCTTTCTTACCTTCATGCTGTCTATGAACGTGTAGTTTGTATGCTCATGATGATGTACAGAGTATTTCCATCACATATATGTTCATAAATATAATAAAGTCATAACAATAGTATATTACAGTTCATAGCTTAGAAAAACAAATGCTTCAAAAATTCTTAAAGAACATTCAGGCTATTAGACACATGTCTATTTTATACTACTTGTTATCTACGTTTCCAGATAAATATATGTAAATTTGATTTGAAAATTACAACTATAGTATATTTATACAAGACAATATCACTCAATAATACAAAGAGTTAACTGCCAATGCACACAACAGCTTGAATTGATCTCAAAGACATTATAATGAGTGAAAGAAATTAGTCTCAAAAGATTGCATATCATTTGGTAATATCTATATGATATTCTCCAAAAGACACACTCTAGCTATGAAGGACAGATCACTAGTTATCAGGGGTCAGGAATCAGTAAAGGAGCTGAGAATGAAGGGATGGCTTGAAGGAATGTTTGGGGTTGATGGAATTGTTTTGTATCATGATTCTGGTGTTAGTTTCATGAATCATTGGCTATATTAAAATTCATACAATTGTATATCAAAAGAAAAAAGTCAATTTTACTCTATGCTAATTAAAAACAAATAGGTGAAATATAAGTTCAGATTTCTAAAATGAGGAGAACTATAACTCAGCTTCAGAGACAGAGGATCTGACTTTCTAGTCCTAAATAAGGTATTAACGGAATAATATTTGTCACTCAAGACTATGTGATTTCAATAACATCTTAAAGGTAGCATCAAATGATAAGCTCATGAGATACACACATGCTCTTCTACAATCCCTAGCTCCTATGCATTTCTGTAGGGTCAGGAGATTCACTCTGACTTGAATCATAATTATATATGAAGCAAAATTATATATGACTTCTGGGCAGTTAGGGGATGGGGTCTCTCTCCCTGTCTCATATATATATATGTGTGTGTGTGTGTGTATATATATATACACATATACATATATACATATATACACATATACATATATACACATATACATATATACATATATACACATATGTATATATACATATATACACATAGGTATATATACACATATACATATATACACATAGGTATATATACACATATACATATATACACATATGTATATATACACATATACACATAGGTATATATACACATATACACATAGGTATATATACACATATACACATATGTATATATACACATATACACATAGGTATATATACACATATACACATAGGTATATATACACATATACACATAGGTATATATACACATATACACATAGGTATATATACACATATACACATATACACATATGTATATATACACATATACACATATGTATATATACACATATACACATATACACATATGTATATATATACACATATATACATATATACATATATATACACATATATACATATATACATATATACACATATATACATATATACGTATATATACATATATACATATATACACATATATACACACACATATATACATATATACACATACACACATACATATATATACACACACACACATATATATATATACACATTCTAGAGAAACATAACTTTTTGTTTCTTTAGATACTCTAAAGTGGGCTGATGGGTTGTACAGCAAGTATATGCTTAAGCTTGTAAGAAACTGCCAAACCATTTTCCAGAGCGTCTGTACCATTTTGCATTTTCCTCAACAATGTATGAGATGTGCAGTTGCTACATCTTCTTCTATAGCAATTTGGAGTATCTATTTTATTTTTTTAGTTTGGTCATTCTAATAGGTGTGTAGTAATATCTCATCATGAATTTATTTTGAATTTCTCTAATGGTTGCTCATGTTGAAAATCTTTCCATGTGCTTATTTGTCATCCTTATGTCTTCTTTAATATAGTGTCCTTTCAAGTCTTTTTCTCATTTTAAAATTGGGTTGTTTTCTTATTATTGAATATTGAGAGTAACTTATATAATCTGAATATTAGTCCTTTGTCATAAAAAATGCAATTAGTTTTTCTTCATAAGTAGCTTGTTTTGTTGTTTTTAAAAATTATCTTAAGAATGTCTTTCACAGAGAACATTTTAACATTTTTAAAGAAGTCTTATTTATGAATTTTTTAATGGATGTTTTTGGTGGCTTACCCCAGATAATATCTCTACTTATCACTAGTAATGGAGGATAGAATGACAGAACAAATGCAACCAGTGACAATCTTACTTTCTTAAAGCCACAGCTCTGCTCACCAAAGAGGAAGGTTCTCTACCTTCAGAGTTTGGCTCTTGGAGTTTCCTGTAACTATTACTACCATTGCTAACATATGTAATGGAAAAAAAAAATGGATTTCTCCACTCTCTCTGAGAGTTGCAAATATAATATGGTAAATATAAATACTGAGCTTACAGAATAATTCAGAATATTTTTAACTAAAAATTTAATTCAAAAATTATTCATTTGAGTGCTAACTGGAAGTTCCTGATTGCACTATGAAAGCCCACACATAACAAAATATATTCAACAGATTTTCCCTAAAATGGCCTATTTTGGTTACATTTATTCATTAATTCATATATTCAATAATTTTAAGCACCACACATGTACTAAGAAGAACATGAGAGATTTCTCCTTAGTATAAAAATTAAAAAATTCAAAGTAGGTTCCTGGATTTCCCTTTAGCAGTGTGTATCGGCCTCCCACAAGTGAGGTGTGCAAAATGCAAAACAGTCATGCATTCCCTTCTCAGGGATGTTCACTCTGTAAAGGAGGCTGAAGCCATGTCTACATCAGTCCATTAAACAAGACTTTACCTTTACTTTCCTTCAGAGTAAACTAAGAAAAAATGCACACATGTGTGTAGCCATGCACCTGCATACACACACACACACATTCATGCATGCATACTATTTACCCTTTCCATGAGTAATAGGCTCTATTTCAAAGATTCAAAGATTAACTTTGTTATATAAATCTCATAACGAGACAGTTTCATATTCGTTTTGGTCAAATCGAATGCAAGGAAGATTATATGGGAGGGAAATAAAATTAGAGGTGAGGTTTGGTGGTTTGGAGAGCCATAATCATAATTTTTTCCTGCTTGTTAGACCAGAGATTTAACTGCAGTTTCAGGTTTAACTTTAGAGTTCTGTGGTGTAACTTATATAGTAGAAGTTCAATACATTGACAGAAACAAATAGAGGAAGATACTATTATTACTCATAGGCACTGATTATCTTGTAAGTAACCCCCCCCAAAAAAAACCAAAACACCTCATTTTATTTAGAGGTTCTCTTTAAAATCCTTAAAATAACTTAATAAAATTAATTGTGGAAAAAATGTGAATGTGTTGAATAATGGAGCAACAGGATTAGAGGTAGATCAGGTTTAAAGCCCTACTTCGCTACCTCACCAGCTGTCTTTTTGGTTTCTTCATAGATAAACTGAGTGTCATTATACCTCTGCAGCACTGCTTAGGTTGTTGCAAGTTTTAAATGAGATAATGCATATAAAGCCATTTTCACAGTATATGTCATATAAAAATATTCATTAAATGTTAATTTCCAACATGGGGTCTAGGAAACAAAAGAAAAGAGAGGAAACAAAGGTGTTGGCCAAAGTAACATAATTAAAATCTCTCCATTTACAAGAGGATGGAGTTCCAGCCATGCCTATCTCTAGCATGTAAGGGGTCCTGGGTCCTTCTGTTAAAATGAATTTGAGTTCAGACTCAATGACATGGATTGGGAAACCTAAAAAGATATCCTGCCCACAAAAATATATTTCTGCCCTTAAAGTGGGGAATGAGTGGGTTGGCACTGGTAAGTAAACACATATTTTTCAAGTCAGAGTTAAAGTTTAGCTGTAGGATTAACATTCTGATTTAGCAGCAGATTCAAATAAGAGCATGATAGCTATAGATGAGATGGGTGATAGTGATAGTTCCATTTTTCAATCTATAAACAAAAGTATGAAAGGCATCTAAATTATTCTATTTAAAATTATTAATTTCAGAGTTCAAGTTGTCAAACTAAGATTTGAACTAAATGAACACGTACCTCAAGAATGAGATTTCTAGTCCAGAAGTGAATATCTATATAATGAATTGCCCCAGGACACTTCCCTTTCCTGAAATGTCTACAATTCATCTTTCACAACCATAAATTACTGGAAAAGTTGCCAGCTTGTTCTCTGCAAGATTTTTGGAAGAACTTGCTTGGCACATTACGTCCTATCTTGAGGTTTGCAAAGAGAAAGGACAGTTTGACAAGGCCATGTCAGGGAAATGTTGCCCCACCAGCAAGCCAAAGGTCAGACTGTAATTTAAGCTGCAGTTTGCTTGTCAAGGGTAGAACACTCCCTGGTTTCATCTCACAAGAAGGGAGAAAATCAATCTTTTAGTAGCCTTCGAATGGAAAGTTTAATTCAGGACAAGAAAAGTAAACTTGCTTTGCTTTTTTTTTTCTTTATTCTCATTGGTCAGCAGATAGCTCTGTAATTGTTCTGTTGACAGCATAAGTTTTTTAAATGTTAACTCTGTCCTTTTATTTCCTCTCCCTGATCTCAAATTACACAGAAAACTGAAAAAATTGAATGTATGCTTAGACCCCAGAAAGTTCTCTAGCAATGACTACCCAGATATTTAATGGATCCAAAGTTCAAACTCAATCCAAGTGGTTTTCAAACAAAAAAAAATACCATAATGGTTCCATAAAGAGAACTTTATATTGAACCACTTGATTTGATTAATAATCCATGGGCTTCATCTATGGACTTTCAAAAAACAAAGCCACAGTTTCAATACAACACTTTGTGAGAGCTAGAGGAAAAATAGCAGATTTAGTTTGGATGTTTGTCCTCTCTAAATTTCGTGTTGAAATTTGATCTCCAGTGTTGAAGGTGGGGCCAAGGGGAAGATGTTTGGGTCATGGGAGTGGATCCTTCATGAATGGCTTGGTGCACTCCCCATGGTAATAAGTCAGCCTCACTATTTTAGTTCACCCAAGAGCTGGCTTTTGTTTTGCTTTGTTTTGAGCTTCACTCTTCACTTCACAACAGCTTCGTTCTTGTCACCCAGGCTGGAGTGCAATGGCGCCATCTTGGCTCACTGCAACCTCTGCCTCTCTGGTTCAAGCGATCCTCCTGCCTCAGCCTCCTGAGTAGTTGGGATTACAGGCATGTGCCACCACACCTGGCTGATTTTGTATTTTAGTAGAGATAGGATTTCACCATTTTGGTCAGGCTGGTTTCAAACTCCTGACCTCAGGTGATCCGCCCACCTCAGCCTCCCAAAGTGCTGGGATTACAGGCGTGAGCCACTGCGCCCAGCAAAGAGCTGGTTTCTTGAAAGAACATGGTACCTCCTCTCCCTTCCTCCTGTTCTCACCGTGTGACTGCCTGCTTCCCCTTCACCTTCCACTATGATTGGAAGATTCCTGAGGCCCTTACCAGAAGCAGATGCTGGTGCCATATTTCTTTTAGAGCCAGCAGAACCATGAGTCAAAACTCTTTTCTCCCAGCCTCAGATATTCCTTTATAGAAACACAAAATGGACTAATACAATAGCTTATTGTATTAAGCTCTAAGACTCTTCTTTGGCTCCTACAATTTGAGTTGAGTTCGCTTTCAACTTTAACCTTACTGAGGAGAGTTTTATCTTTTGAATAAAAGCTTTGCTTATCATTTCATTATTAGAAGAATTCTGTTTTGGCTTACATGTTTTTGTTGTTGTTCTTATTGTCTTAATATGCTATTAACCTGACGTTGCTGGTCAATTTGGTACTTAGCAATTTTATAATATTAAGTTTTTTGACCTAAATTATCAAAATTGTACATTTCCATTGCAAAGAAAATAAAAATCTAACCATACAGAAAAGTCAAATACACAATCAGCAAATTTTGTTTATATTGAATTTAATCACATTTTAACCTCTCTCATGTAGACTGTGGCAAAAGCCTTCTGCCCAGGCTCCCTGCCTCCTCTCATGCCCTTAACTTTCTAATCTGCACACAGCAGCCAGAGTGATCTTATTCAAATATAAGTCAGATCATGCCATTTTCATGCTCAAAACATTCCCATGGCTTTCCATTGCATTTAAATGGAATCTAAAGCTCTTCCTATTACTGACAAATCCCTGTATAAACAACCCTCTCCTGCTCTTCTTCTTCACCTTATGCTAAAAACATGCACCTCTTTTTATTTCTTCAGAGCTCATCCTCACTTTCCTGGTCCAGGGTCTTTGCTAACCCCTTGCTTGGATGTTCTCCCCACAGGTATTTGCTTATCTCCTCTCATTCAGAACCCTGCTCAAAGAGGCTCCCTTACCTAGAATAGCAGTCACTATCACTCCCTATTCTCTTACATTGCTTAATGTTTTTCTAACAGCATTCATTACTGGTACCGTTTTTACATTTATTTGTTATTTGCCTCTCTCCTGGAATATGAATTCTACAAGAGCCAAGACTTGTTTATATTTATATTCTCAGCACTGGACTAGACAGCTCCTGACAAGGACTAGGCATTAAATATTTAATGAACGAAACTCACTCCACAAAAGTAACACTATGAATGCATTAATGTGTATCCCTCTAGATATTTTCTACATACACATAAACTATTTTTCAGAAATAAATTTTTTCAATGATATTGCTTTCAAAATTTCTGTGTGTATGTGTGTGTATTTTCAAACACTCTCTTTACCTAGACTTCTAGGAGCAGAAAACTCCAAGTCCTCTGACCATTTCAGACTAAACCTTCTGTCTCCGCCCTTGATCCAACTTCTACCGTCCAGCTTCCTTTAGACCTGTTGCAGCTCCCTTTGCTATTTAACTTCATCAATATTTACTGTCTGTTCTCTATCTACCTGTTGGTATGCATGTATCTTACTTTCCTCCTAAGAAAAAATATTTTTCCCTTAAAACACTTCTCCTATCTGTTATTTTATCACCTTGCTTCCTATAATTACGAGAACTCAAAAAAGAGTAGTCTACACCACTAAAGAGTAGTCTGTCTCCACTTCCCTATGGCTCATCTGCTGTATAAGTCTCCCTAAAATCTACCTTCTGCTCTTAGGATTCTGGGAAGAACTCTTTTCCAAGCTGAGCAATTACTTTCTCATTGTTAAGCCCCAAAGCCTTTCTCAGTATAATTTCCTAAATCTCTGGTGAGCACAATATTTACTACAACAATCCTCTGTGGCCTCATGGCATTGCACTGCAGAATGGCCACAGCAGAAAGCCTTAGCTACACTCCACTTCTTTAAAAGAGGAGTGTTCAGTTGTTTCACTCTTTTCCTGGAAAACTAGTAGCATCTATCTAATCAGTATGTCAAAAACATTTGTCCCACAGTTCCCCAGAATTTGAAAACAGTTCTGCTCTGTGTTGTATTCAAAAGGTCAAGCTTTAGTTACTTGAACAAAGCTACATAGGCAGCAACTCTTCCATTTCAATTAAATAGCCTTGTGGTGAAGACCCCTTCAGTTCAGATACATAGGGTTCTTGTAGTCTCTTTGCCCCCATCCCATAAACAGTGATATCTAGTAGTAATTCCTACCATGTATCTTAAACAACTAGGGCTTATTTCCAGCTTTACTCCTATCAGCCCCCATTTGTTGTAGAAGTGGATTCTATTCCCCTTCTGGCTTTTTAATTTGAAGTGGATTCTACTATTATACTCGGTATGCAATTGATTGTTACACTGTGATGATTCATCTGTATCCACTAAATGTTTCCCCAGATCTGACCCCTTTGAACTTTGGATGGCTGTACACTTCTGAACTCTAGCTACTCTGCATAAAGCGGAGTATTTCTTGAATGCATAGAACTTGTTTATCTTATTAGTGGCTGTATTCCTTTCTGTAAATAACTGGTCTTTAATAGATGTTTAAAAGACAGTTCTAACTGAATGAATGAAGGAATGGATGAGTTAAAGTGAATTTACCACATTTCTGTTTGAATTTTGTTTCTGTTTTTCAGCGCCCTCCTAGAAAGCAGCTCCTCATTTTCAGTTTTACTAAGCTTCCACCAGCTTCTGGCTTACCTTCCTTCCCTTGTTTTATTTCTGTTTGTGTTTCCTGTGGCAGCATGGTCAGCTTCATCCTGGCAAGTCCTCTAACCTCCCCTAAATAATCAGACTTTCTCTATCAATCAAACTGGTAACAATTAGAAAGAGTGGCACCTATTACAACTGAAGTTGTAGGAAAGGAGTGTTGTCTTCATTACTCTTGGAAGTGGGTAGTGTTACAACTTTGGAAGGCAACCTGACAGCATTAATGAAAATTAAAATGTATATATCCTTCAAACAAGCAATTCCACTGTGGGAATCTCTGCCCCAGAAATAAAAGTGAAAATACATAAAATTTCTCTGTAAAAGAGTATTTATTGCAGTGTTGCTTATAATGTTTTAGAAAACTGGAAATGAATACCCATCAAATGACAAATAATTTACACATAATTATATATCTCATCACAGTACCAGCCATAAATTCATGCTATAACAAGTTACTTGAGAGAAGAAAGATGTAGTAAAGTTTATATGTTATCACTTCTGTAAAACAAAATGTTTTGTCAATTGTTCCACATATATGTATAGCCTCTGAATTATATAAATTCAGAGAATTCATATAAATACTTACTAGGCATAAATATTGAAACATGGGTTACCAGGGGTATAATTGGAATTGAGGGTGTTGGCATTGATGTGAGTAGAGGAGGAAACAGAGGGAAAAGAGAGAACACAGCTCCTCAAAAGTCCCCCAAAGCTACATTTTGTAAAACTATATAAATGTTCACATTCATCAATTTCTATGAAAATAATGGCAAACAGATAGTTCTTACTCTACACCAAACATTGTTCTACTGCTCAATATATTATTTAATCTTCTACCAACTTAATGAAGTAGATACTATTTTAACCCCCATTTTTATAGATGATAAAATGTAGGCACACAGAAATTAAGGCACTAAAGTCACAAAGCTAGAATATCACAATTTGTCTTCAAATCCAGATAGTTTGGGTCCAGAGACTATACTTTTAACCATATACTTTGCTGTCTCTTAGGATATGTGCAATGAGTAAAGAAAAGAAACTAAAAGTAATTCTTAAAGATGCACAACGTGGCAATTAACAGGATAGTATTGTTTCCAAATTGTGCATTTTACTAAACCAGACTAATCTCTTTAATTGTAGCCAATTGCATTTTTTTTAAATAGCCTTAACTATATTAATATGTGCTAATAGTACTTGTCTAATCATGATTGCTCTTTGGAAAGGAATAAATCCTCCTAGATTATATCAGTTACACCTCAAGTGACCTGTCCCAATAATCATCAAAAAACTAAGTATCCAGGATCTCATTTCAAGAGCTGTTGATAGGGAAATTTAACTACTTGTTGCACAAGCTTTTTAGATCTAATTCTCTTTCTCAGTGGAATAAGGATTATCTATAAAACCTTTTTGGTTAGAATGAAAGAAACCTCCTGTGATTAATACAAGCAGATGGCAGAACTATAGACCACCACCCTTTATTTGGCAGGGAAGGACCACAGTGAAGGAAATAGTGCTTTGAATTTGAAATTAGTGAAAATCAACACAAAATAGAGGTAAGTAGTCATCTGAATAAATGACATAATATAAAAAAGGAGCTTGGGGCTTGAGGTTCAAGCTCAAGCTTGACTCTGCAGTTTACTTGGCTGGCTACAGGTCTTCCACTGGAGAACTTGCCAAGTGATACCCCTCAAGTTCTCCTTCAGTCAAGCAACCTTCAGAGCTCTAATTTTTTCTACTGAGTTTACTTAAGCAGCAGTTTCTTCATGAAATGAGAAAGTGACCGATTCAGCTCATCTTGTAAGGCATCTCTTCCACTATACATTCATCTTCTGATATTCTGGTGTCCGAATCAGTTTTTTTGTGTGTTTGTTTTGGCCCGAATTTATCCTTTCACATTTAATCACCTCTGAGTAAGCTGCTAAAACGAAGATTCTGGACTTGCTGAGAGGAAGAAACCTCTCTGTTACCTCCCAGGCCTTGCCCTGTATCCAGTCTTTCTCCCACAATTTGACATCTGTGCACTGCAATGCCTCTCAGCAAAAGGGCTTTGACCATGGGACTGCCTGTCTTTAAAGATACATCTTGATCTTGACATGCATCGAAATGCATATTTGGACTTTAGAAGAGTGATGCCTAAGGTGATTCTAAATGATGGAATGGAAGAGGGACAAAATGAAAGATTCTTTCATTCTTAAATAGATGGAGTATGCATTTGAATGCCTAGAGGGAAAATCTGATTGACAGAGAAGATATATATTGGGACAGAGGTTAAAGGTGAACAGAGAGGTTTCAGAATTGTCAATGTAGTCATTGTCACTAAAGCATTCAGCCAAAAGAGGCCACAAAGAGATGTGGAAAAAGGAAAGGAATCTCATGGGTCAAGGACAGACTCTTCTGAAAGAAGTAGGAAGATTTGGTTAGAGAAAGAAGGATGAATAGAAAGAAGCAGCATCTATAATGAATGCTACTGCTCAATAAGAATGGGTGGGATTTTCAGGGCAATTGGGAGAATGGATGGATTGACATTAGATGAAAATCAATGGCTTTTAATTAATACCACCCCAAAGAGTAAGGATAATGGGGGCAGAGAAGTGTATGATTATACAAAATAAGGTCAATCCTGGTTAGAATAAATTACACTCCCTATAGATGGTCAGGAGTACTATGCTGTTTTTTGTTTTTGTTTTTGTTTTTTGTAAATCTATTGAGTGTCAGTGGGAGAACATATAAGGAAAGAATAGGAGCTATTCATCTCAAATAGATAGTCTGCCTTCATAAATAACTGCCATTACTAAAACAAGGATCAGTGTAGAGGTGGCCCTGATACCCAGAATCCAAAGGTCAGCTCCCTGAAAAGCTCCCCAAATCACAGACGTTTACTATGGCCTGGCCCTGTTCCATCTGTTACAACTTTATTCTGCTCACTGGATTTCTCCTACAACTAACACCTCGAAAATCTCAGTTTAGAATTCCATAGAGCAAAAACATATTAAAAATACAAATTTTAGGCTGGTGGCGGAGGTTCACGCCTGTAATCCCAGCACTTTGGGAGGCCGAGGAGGGCGAATCACAAGGTCAGGAGTTCGAGATCAGCCTGGCCAACATGGTGAAACCCTGTCTCTACTAAAAATACAAAAAACTAGCTGGGTGTAGTGGCAGGTGCCTGTAATCCCAGCTACTCGGGAAGCTGAGGCAGGAGAATTGCTTGAACCTGGGAGGCGGAGGCTACAGTGAGCCAAGATTGCGCCACTGTACTCCAGCTCAGGCTGGAGTGAGACTCTGTATAAAAACAAACAAACAAATTTTAAAAAGAGAAAGGTTTAGCCTATTTAGAAACAGCACTATCACAGATGTACTTAAAAAAAACTTTATATATATATATATATATATATATATATATGGAAGAATATTAATTAGCTGTTTATGGAAAGGCAGAGTAGTGAGAGATATAAAAAATAGAACATAAAAAAACAAGTTTGAATATTAAAAACTACAGTAAGCTAGCAATTTAGAAACTCAGCTTGCAGTATGAGCCTGAGGAGGTCATCCAGTGGACCAACACATGACAGAACAAAGAAACAGGGAGAAAAAAAATGCCATTGGCTCCAGCTTACATAGTGTTTTCATCTTCTCTCATCAAAAAAGAGGAAAGAGATGATAGAATATTGAATACCCTAAAAAGGACACCGCAAAGTAGAAAAGTCACAATCTCAGTGTGTTTAGTGCCTGATACAGTTTAGATATTTTCCCCCACCCAAATCTCCTGTTGAAAAGAATCCCCAATGTTGGCAGGGCCTGGTGGGAGCTGTTTGGATCATAGAGGCAGATCCCTCATGGCTTCGTGCTGTCTTCCCGAGAGTGAGTTCTTGCGAGACCTGGTCCTTTCAACAGGTGCGGTGCCTGCCCTCTACTGTCTCACTGTCTTGCTCCTGCTTTCAACAGGTGAAATACAAGATTTTGCTTTGCCTTCTGCCATGAGTAAAAGCTT
This sequence comes from Pongo pygmaeus, assembly GCF_028885625.2. Lineage (NCBI taxonomy): Eukaryota > Metazoa > Chordata > Mammalia > Primates > Hominidae > Pongo > Pongo pygmaeus. The sequence goes on from NC_072378.2 coordinate 23,652,839, forward strand.
CTTGAGGCCTCCCCAGAAGCAGATGCTATCCTTCTTGTACAGCCTACAGAACCGTGAGCCAATTAAACCTCTTTTCTTTCCTTTTTTTTTTTTTTTTTTGAGATGGAGTTTCCCTCTTGTCACCCAGGCTGGAGTGCAGTGGTGAGATCTCGGCTCACTGCAACCTCTGCTTCCCAGGTTCAAGCGATTCTCCTGCCTTAGCCTTCCGAGTAGCCAGGATCACAGGTGCCTGCCACCACGCCTGGCTAATTTTTGTATTTTTAGGAGAGATGAGGTTTTACCATGTTGGCGAGGCTGGTCTCCAAATCCTAACCTCAGGTGATCTGCCTGCCTCAACTTCCCAAAGTGCTGGGATTACAGGCATGAGCCACTGCATCTGGCCAAACCTCTTTTCTTATAAATTACCCAGTCTCAGGTATTTCTTTATAGCAATGCAAGAACAGCCTAACACAGTACCCTTTCAATATTTTAAAACAAAGTGTTGAGAACATTTAGAAAAGTTAATGTTTAAAATCATAGAGCTAATAAACTGACTTAAGGACTTGTCCCAACTATTAAACTTTAGAAACTATTTAGATATGAAAATTAGAATTAAATTAACTTGAATGTTAATTGATAACAAGGGAAATGGTATTTATTTTTGCTGGTTAATATATTGTTTTATAGCTCACTCCTGATTAACAGTGAACAAATCAGTAAGCTCTTCACAGCAATAAGCAGCCTGAAGAAGTGTTCTAATATTTCAATTAGCATTTTGACAGTATACTATTGGGTAAAAAAGGAACATTAATGTGTAGAGGGTTTTTTTTTTCCTTCATGGATTGTTTTGTGTTGACTTTTGCCTCCATTACCTCAGTTATTTACTTCTGGATAAATTCCTACTTTGTTCAATGTCCTCTCCACCACACCACTCGTGCCACCAATACTATCTAGTAATAGTTTTTAAATTTTGGGAATAAATTTTCATGAAAAAATAATCAAATAACAAGGACTACAACTAGGAATCCCTATTTAGGAATCGATATATGAAATACTTAGTGAAGAAAGCCTGGAAAAACAACAACTATGCTGTTACCCTTCTAGAGTAAACTATTATTGTAAGAAAATAGTAGCAAGATAAAAAGGGCAACCCCAGAAAAGTAAGTCCCCAGTAGTCAGTCAAGATCCAGCATTTGTCTTAGTTGATTTCCTGAGGATATAGACTTGGAGATGAGGATTTTCATACCACAGGGTTCCTGGGGCACGCACCAGGGAATGACATCCAGAAGGAAGGAAGTGAGAGAAGAAGGATTAAGCAGAAAGAAAGGATCATTATGGCTCTTTTCCAGACTTCCTCATCCCCAATCTTTCTCTTTAGAGGCTCCTGACCTACTGACCAAATCATTTACCAATGCATATAAATCTGTGTATGTATTTGCTCAGACATGGGGCGACCACATACACTGTACCAAGACTTTGACTTCACCAAGTTGGAGGACTCACTTGATCCCAGGAGTGGTAGTGTTAAATTTGAGACAGCTCTCAAGAGATGTCCTGAGTTGAGGGGGTTGGGGCCTTGAACACCTGCACTGAGCAGTCCTTGGATGCAATGTGTTTGTAGGGGAAGGATAAGGCAGCTCTCCTTGGACCTAAGACAATTCCTGAGAGGGACTTTGATATGTACAGTCAGCAGGCAATGACCCCAGTAGCTAGAGAACTGAGTGCCTTGGTTATGAAAGAGGAACTGGGTGACCGACAGCAACATTCACCTAGTTCTCCCTTATGTCAACTGCATCCACTTGTGTGAAAGTTCAACACTTCTTGGAATTGCTCCTCCAGGATTCACCTTAGTTTATTTTCCTGGATAATTTTTTTTTGAGATGGAGTGTCCCTCTGTTGCCAAGGCTGGAGTGCAGTGGCATGATCTCAGCTTACCGCAACCTCTGCCTCCTGGGTTCAAGTGATTCTCCTTCCTCAGCCTCCTGAGTGGCTGGGACTATAGGTGCGTGCCACCACACCCAGCTAATTTTTTGTATTTTTAGTAGAGACAGGGTTTCACCCTGTTAGCCAGGATGGTCTTGATCTCCTGACCTCGTGATCTGCCTGCCTCCGCCTCCCAAAGTGCTGGGATTACAGGCGTGAGCCACCACACCCGACCTTTCCTGGAGATTTTTAAGAGGAAGTCTGTTAGAATGAAACAGAATTCCTGCTGCTGCTACAGCTGATCTCAGGGCCACAACTGGTACACATTCTCTGTCCTCTACTATCTATTCTAGATTCCCTTCACCCTTAACCAACAGTTCTGCTAATCGAACGTGACTTACCTTGTCTCTGGGAGGTCTGAGATTCTCATCACTATGTCCTCTCCTCAGTGTGCATGCTGTACTGCCCACTTACCTTCAGAATTGATCAGGGGAGTACCCTGAGGTGCTCCTACCAACAAGTTGCTCCTGTAAACTTCTTCCTGCCTGCCCTCATTGTGCAGCAGCAGGTCTATCTCTTCCTGATTATCTGGGTCAAGTATCCCTGCCAGGGTGGATCTTCCCCTCAGAGCATAATTGCAGGGACATGGGTGGGAAGTGCAAATTATCCAAGTACATCACTAACACTGATGGCAAGCAGGGCCGCTCCTAATTCCAACTCTTGGTTCCTGGACTCATATCATCTACCTACTGGGGAAACAGTACCATCTCACCATCTCATGCCCTATCATGGTAACTTGCAGGGCATCATCTCATCTTAACTGTGTACTCAAATGGCTGTAATTCACCCTACCAGGCTTCTAATTGGTATGGTCTATAAGAGAACCTGTGGATCCCATGGTATTGTGCCCATTGCTCCACCAACTTTTCTGTAAAGTGGGTTCCTTTGTTCAATGCAATGTTATGTGAGATCCCATGTAGGTGGAAGAAACACTTGATAAGCCTTTAAAGAATGATGCTGACAGAGTCCCTATTTAGAGTATATCTCAATCCCACTCAAGATGAAACACTCTCCCTTCCACCATGGGTCCAATATAATCAACATGCCACTAAGTGGCTAGTTACCTCAATGGATGATGCCATATTAGGGGCTCCGTTACAGAACTGTGGAACATTTGGCAATAGGATTAACTAGATTAGCCTTAATGAGTGGAAACCAATGGCACCAGACCCATGCACAGCCTTCATCCCTATTACCCTGAAGTACTCTGATCATGCACTCAAGTAGCTGTGTGTGGGTAGCCAATGAAAAATCCTGGCTGATATTAACTGGCTGGGTCTTTTTTATCTACTTGTGGTATAGTGGCTCTTCCATTCTGGATGATCTCTGGCAGGTCTTATATGGTACAAAGATTTTTAAACATCTTTCCCTTCTTCTATCGGTCCATGCATACACCTCTCTTCCAGACTTCCTTGACCCCAATCTTTCTCTTTTGAGGCTCCCGACCTACTGACCAAACCATTTACCACTGTGTATAAATCTATGTATGTACTTTCCTCAGACCACTCCTCTTTATACACAATATGGTGACCACATACACTGTACAAAGCTTTTCACTTCACCATTGTCCTTCAGGGCCACATCTGAGTGGAGCTGTAGTGCAGAAGCAGTCTATTATTTTTGGCTTGAACCCACATACTAGGTAAAGCCATTTGTGACTCTAGCGTGGCCTTTTTTCTCCCCAGTCAGCTGGTGATCAGGGACCCTGCATGGGGCTGACAGGTATCAGCGGAGGGAAAGATGCCATGCAATATTGGCAGATGGCATTGGAGTCTGAGTTACCTGCTGGTGCAGCTGATTTGCATCCTCTTTGCGTGTCCACGCCTGATCTTAGATGTATCCCCTCCATGTTATGATGAACTGCATTGGGCCTGATTTTTTGATTTGGTGATCTAGAGGTCCAATGCAGTTCTTCATAACATGGAGGGGATGAACTGCATTGGGCCTGATTTTTTGATTTGGTGATCTAGAGGTCCAATGCAGTTCTTCATAACATGGAGGGGATGAACTGCATTGGGCCTGATTTTTTTGACTTGGTGATCTGTGGTTTCCTAAATGAGCTTCACAGAAAACTCCACGTCTTTCCACCCTACTTCCTCAGCACAGCTGTCTCTAAGACCATGGGATATGGTAAAGCTGCCTATATAATAGTTTGGACAAGATGTAGAACGCTTTCTTGCTCCAGACTTCACCCAAGTTGAGGGACTTCTGTGCTGCTTGGTAAATTAGTTGGTGAAGTAACCCAAGTGTGATATATGCTGCCTCCATGACTTGAAGAGGCATACCGTGTATTGTCGTTTCCTCTTGGTGGTGACAGATGTATAATCACCTAGTAAATATACTGCATCTGATCAGCTACAAATAGACAAATTGTTTGAGTCTACTATCATCTTCCAAGATTGGATTTTTTTACAGGGCCAGATCAGTTAATTAAATGTGGATATGATGAAGATAACTTCTGAATCTTTTAGGTCACTAAGGTTGGTAATAGTCTCTGCCAGTACTCTCATTATGTTATATGGCTTTTTATTTGCTATCCTGACTGGGCTGGGCAAAGGGGTCAGTTTCAGAGGCTTCAGCCTGGCCTTCCCCAGTAGGGTGGCTTTTGTCCCATTGTCCAAGAAATCAAGGCGATAGTCTTACCAATTCCCAAATATTTTCATGCCTACTATAAATTTAGAAACTGGGAAAACTAACACTGGATATGTCTCTGGACCCAGTTAACCCCCTATGACCTGAACGTGGCCCAAGACTCCACTTATTCCCTAACCCTTAGAGTCCACCGTTTCTCAAAGTCTTTGGGTATTCCCCTTTCCCCGGTATACACAGTTACCTGAGTATGTGGCCATAGGTACCTTCAGGGAAGATCTGGAGAAATTGGCACTTTATTTACCAGCTGAGATTTTGCAGGGTTCCTCCTCTCTGGTAACCTGACCTCTCTTGTAAACAATGAGCTCTGGACTTAAAACTTGGCTAAGTTACAGAAACTGGGCAAGCGATTTTGGCTTTTTATTGAAGTCGCTGCCCTCAGTCTTCTGAACATCCATCTTCTTTTTTTGTTGTTGTTATTGTATATATTGAACAATACTCTTGTTGACTCACCATCTATTTTGCCCTCAGAAAGACTATGTCTTACTATCTCCATAGCTTTTTTTTTTAATGTATTATATTTTAAGTTCTGGGATACATGTGCAGAATGTGCAGGTTTCTTACATAGGTATACATGTGCCATGGTGGTTTGCTGCACCCATCAACCTGTCATCTACATTAGGTATTTCTCCTAATGTTCTCCCTTCCCTAACCCCCAACCCCCGACAGGCCCCAGTGTGTGATGTTCCCCTCCCTGTGTCCATGTGTTCTCGTTGTTCAACTCCCACCTATGAGTGAGAACATGTGGTGTTTGGTTTTCCGTTCTTGTGTTAGTTTGCTGAGAATGATGGTTTCCAGCTTCATCCATGTTCCTGCAAAGGACATGAACTCATCCTTTTTTACGGCTGATAGTATTTCATGGTGTATATGTGCCACATTTTCTCCATAGCTTTCTTACTATCTCCATAGCTTTCTTCAGGTCATGTCCCCATGGCTGCTGCTACACCCCTCTACTTATTACAATAATTGTAGCCACTCATTTACCATAGTTAAGCACTGTGACCTGCCTCTTATTTCAGGTTTTTATCACCTGCATTGCTCTCAACTGAACCCACTTTTGTTAACACCACCTATTCTATCAGTCGTATCAACAGCCATCACCAGGCTTCTCAATAATGCAGATGCTTCTCTTAGCAATTCATTACTTCTCACTTTACCAAGCGGAGTATTCTGGTCTCATGTAGCACATGCACTCAGGACTGTCCACTTCTGTGTGCCCTCTGATCTCTTCTATCTTCTGCCACAGCGGTACTGGAATTTTTATTTTATTTCTTGTAGGCCATTACTTTCTCTAAGCTGCTATAAAGACACATGCACACATATGTTTATTGCGGCACTATTCACAATAGCAAAGACTTGGAACCAACCCAAATGTCCATCAATGATAGACTGGATTAAGCAAATGTGGCACATATACACCATGGAATACTATGCAGCCATAAAAAAAGGATGAGTTCATGACCTTTGTAGGGACATGGATGAAGCTGGAAACCATCATTCTGAGCAAACTATCGTAAGGACAGAAAACCCAACACCACATGTTCTCACTCATAGGTGGGAATGAACAATGAGAACACTTGGACACAGGGTGGGGAACATCACACACTGGGGCCTGTCCTGGGGTGGGGATGGGGGGAGGGGATAGCAATAGGAGATATACCTAATGTAAATGACGAGTTAACGGGTGCAGCACACCAACATGGCACACGTATACATATGTAACAAACCTGCACATTGTGCACATGTACCCTAGAACTTAAAGTATAATTAAAAATAGCCATTCTAGTATCATGTTAGTGTTTTCTCCTGGGACCCCTGCATGGATGTTAATCCTGTCTCAAGGAAACTGTTCACTTTGATCAAGTTTTCTCAGAACACAATTCCACATGCATTCTCCTGGCTCCTGCTGATATATGCTAGCTCCACCTGGAAGTTTCTTCAGAGTATGGCCTCATAGCAGATCAGTACTTCCTCAGTCAAGCAGTGTTTGATGTAAACTAAGTTAATAGTCTGGTGGCCAAGAGGAGCCATGGAAGTAGATCCTGAAGGGGCAGAAGGGTACGTTTTGTCCTTAAAGGCAAAAGCCTCTGCAACATCTTCAAGCAAAGAGAAAGGGACACTAGTCTTTAAAAATGAAGTGGGTAACTTTTGCAGGCCCAGAGGAGTAAGTACCTAGAGACTCAAGAGTTTTGAATGCATTGAAACATATATTCCCATCCCAAGTCTCAGGTCACCAAATCTTCCTAGTCAACACCCTCCTCTTGACATGGCTGGCTTCTTGGGAATTACAATGCAACATTCTCTAGAGCATAGTTACCCTCATAATGGTGTCCTGGGTCTAATCTTTAGCTTTTCCTGCCCTTTGGCTAAAAGATGAGAGTCTCATTATATAATGCCAAGATATCCTCTGGCTTTCACTCTGCTTTAAATTGGTTAATCTCCCTCATCCTAACTTCAATGCATTGATAGCCCTCAGTAGCAATCATCTGATCTTATAATTCTGCATCCCTGGAACCTCTCAAATGCCCAGGATATTTCACATGCCCATGCATGTCTTCCACTGATATCCCATTCCAATTCACCACTGGGGAAAGTGTATCTAATACACCACAACCTTCCGGGAGTTATCACTGGTTTATCTAGTGGGAATAGTATGTTCCTTGTTAGCAGGCTGGCAGATGATCCAGGTCCAAAATCTTTTTGATAGCTTATTCCCTATAACTAGTCCTGACACTAAGTATGTTCTGTGGATTTCCTAGGAAACAAATGCTGAGAGGGAGATTTGCATTCAGACAGTTTATTGGGGCATGCTCTCAGAAACACCTGTTAACAGAGGGAGGGGAACAGGATTTCACAGAGGGAGGAGTGGCACTCAGATACAGTTGCACGAGAGGTCCCAGATAATCTCACAGAAAGCTCAGAGGCTGGGATAGTCCTACAGAGATGCTCTTAATAGGGCAAAGGAGATCAGAATTATATCCCCACATTTTCCAGTGATTGAATGTGGCCTACATCATGAGGGTATAATATGAGGCAAAACTGCTTTTTTTAGGGAAATTCCTGGGCTGAGAGTCATCTGTACCATTCTTCAGTGACTGGGGAAATGAGTGCCCGAGGAGTGAATTTAGGCAGTGCAGCAAAGTATCTACTTTGGCACAAAAGCAACAAGTGAGATTCTGTCATAAAGACAACCAGTTAATCTGTGCTAACTGTGCCTCTGACTGATGACTATAGCCCAACAGAACTTTTACACCCAAACTGTGTATGAGATCCTCATTATGCAACCACTCAGGCAGAGCTTCCTTGACCTTTACCTTTCTAATGAATAAAGTTATCAACAACTTGCCAAAGCAGGGAATATATTCTTCTATAGCAAGAATCTTCCACAAGAATTGGAATCAGAATGTCATAAATCACCTGCAAATAATGGTTGTGAACACATCTTTATATACTGTAACTACTTGGTATCTTGCAGTCCTAGTTAACATTCATGCTTCTTCTGATCTGGGAGAAGTAGTAAATTCCAGGGGCTTCTAGTAGAGCTGGAAGCCTTTAGCAAGTCCAGTGTTTCACATAATTGCAGTCATGTATCACTTAACTACAGAAATACATTCTGAGAAATGTATCATTAGGCAATTTTGTTGTTGTGCAAACATCATAAAGTATATTTACACAAACCTAGATGGTATAGCCTGCTATACACCTAGGCTGTATGGGATAGCCTATTGTTCCTAGGCTACAAACCTGTATAACATATTACTATATTGAACACAGGAAGCAATTTTAATTTACTAGTAAGTATTTATGTATCTAAACATATCTATACACAGAAAATGTAATGTGTCAACTGCAACATTGCAATGTCACTAGGTGATAGGAATTTTTTGGCTCCCTTATAATTTTATGAGACCACTGTGGTATATGTGGTCCATCATTGACCAAAATGTCATTATATGGTACATGACTACAAATGTAGATTGAGGAGAGTTCTGCCTGAAAATCAGAGTGAAACAGCATAGCATATGGCCCAAGTATCAAATTTAAAAGGATATTTGTAGAAAGAAATGTGTCTATCTGGAGGCAGTTGGCCATAAAGCCTATGAAAAGAAAATTCTGGAAGAAGTTCAAGGTTAAAATGTATGCTGCACAGATGATCCAGAGTATTAATCATAAAAATCTCTCTTCCTCTTCTATCACCTTTTACCCTTCCTTTGCAAACCTATGTAAGCTTCATATGTCTATTCTGTGAGTCTGAACTTTGAAATTTGGAATGAGTACTTCATAATGAAAAGGGAAGAAGAGCCAAGTTTTCAGCTTAACGTTGAGTACGTGCTTACTTGCAATGTAAAATAACTGATAACAGAAGATGGAGGAGTGGAGAGAAAAATAAAAGGATCCAACTTCGATTTAATGCAGATATTTCCACTCATGTAAAGATGTGCTTAACTCACATATGACCATTCTTTGATTTAAAAACAAACAAAATAAAACAAAAACTTTCAAACTTTCAGTGGAAGCTCTCAAACAAATGGGTTTTCCTCATTCATTACAAGCAGGGTTAGCCCTCTTATACAATGTAAAGTGACAGGCCATTCTCTTCCCACTCATACTTGAAGAATGGATCTAGGCAACGCAGCATAGCATCTACTATGGCATAAAAGCAACAAGCAAGATCCTGCAATAAAGACAGCATCTGAATTCCCTACTTTCTTACTGTGACATCATAAGAACTTAATATTTGGTCATTGTTCTTGTTTCCTGGAACACAGCTTCTAAAACTCTTTTTATCGCGGAAGTGATGAGTGTCTTTTGTATGCTAATGAGATGACTGGTAGGTGGGGGCCCCTGGATAGTTTCAGAATGGGGGCTGGTCACCAGAAAGACCAAAGCATTATTAGAAGGTGGTAACTTTCAGTCCCCCAACTCACCTTCATAGTGGGGAGAGAGGCTGGAGATTGACTTAATCACCAATGGCCTGTGATTTAATCTATCTTGCCTATGCAATAGAATCTCCATAAAACGCCCTAAATGACAGGCTTCTGAGAGCTCTTCTAGGTTGATGAATACATCAAGGTGCTAGAAAGAATCTATGTACAGTTGCTATAAAGAAGGACATGGGGTTGGGTAACATATGAAGAAAATAGGTTTATTTGGCTCATGGTTCTGTGGACTGTACAAGAAGCATAGCATCAGCATCTGCTTGGCTTCTGGTGAGAGCCTCAGGCTGCTTCCACTCATGGTAGAAGGTGAAGGGGAGCCTGCATGTGCAGGGATCACATGGTGAGAGAGGAAGCAAGAGAAAGAGGGAACAGGTGCTAGGCTCTTTATAAGAACTAGATCTCTTGGGAACTAATAGAGAACTGACTCACTCCCAGAGGAATCATGAGAGCATTAATCTATTCATGAAGTTCTCACCCCATGACCCAAACACCTCTTGCTAATCCCTACTTCCCAACACCACCACAATGCGGATGACATTTCAACATGAGATTTGGTGGGGACAAGCCATAGCAGGGGGCATGGAAGCTCTGTGCAATCTCCACTCCCATACCTATGGAGCTCTTCCATTTGGCTGTTCCTGAGTTGTATTCTTTATAATAAACCAGTAATAAGTAAAGCATTTTCCTCAGTTCTGTGAGTCAACATAGTAAATTATTAAATTATTAAACATGAGAGAGGTTGTGTGAACTCCCTGAATGTAAAGCCCGTTAGTCAGAAATACTGGTGATAACCCTGAATTTATGACTGGCATTTGAAGTAAGGGCAGTCTTGTAGGACTGAGCCCTTAATTTTTGGGATCTGATACTGACTCCAGGTAGACAGTGCCAGAATTGAACTGAATTATGACACACCTAGCTGATGTCAGAGAATTGGAGAAATGTTGTTGGAAAAGTCACCATGCATTTAATATCAGAAGTATTGTGAGTAAAAACAGTTCATTTTGACTCTCAGAAGATGATGTCAAGTTTATACAGTAATAACCAAAAAAAAGGTGGTAGACTGGAATTTCCTCAATTTCTTGTCATGAAACCTTTTTCCCACATGTTATATAAAGCTGTTCCTTCAGCTATAAAATGCCAATCTCTCAGCCTGTGGCCCATAACTCATGTCCCTCAAAATTTTCCTAAATTTGGTATGTGCTACTAATTATGTATTTTCTTTCCTGTTCTTTTGTCCTCTTCCCCCTACTCTTTCTCTCCTGCTCCACTAGAACTTTTTAATCAGCAAATTAACATGATATCCTCTCTAAGCTCACACACACACACACACACACACACACACACACTCTCTCTCTCTCTCTCTATCACTTCACTTTCTCTTTCTTCCTCTTTCAGATATCAACTCTTCAGGTATAAACTTGCTTTAGAAGTACTAGTTGTGCCAGGCGTGGTGGCTCACACCTGAAATCCCAGCACTTTGGGAGGCCGAGACAGGTGGATCATGAGATCAGGAGTTCGAGACCAGCCCAGGCAACATGGTGAAACCCTGTCTTTGCTAAAAATACAAAAATTAGCTGGACACAGTGGTGGATGCCTGTGATCCCAGCTACTCAGGAGGCTGAGGCAGGACAATTGCTTAAACCCGGAAGGTGGAGGTTGCAGTGAGCTGAGATCGCGCCACTCCAATCCAGCCTGGGTGACAGAGCAAGACACAGTCTCAAAAAAAAAAAAAAAAAAAAAAAAAAAAGGAAGAAGAAGAAGAAGTGCTAGTTATACTGTACTAGCTACTTCTATTTTAAACTGACCTTCCAGTTTATACCAATATAATCACCTCTCTCACCATAGAAATGGCTCTTGCTGATATAACCAAAAATGTTTATGTTGCCAAATTATGTTTCTTGAACTTACAGCTAAAGTTTTTCCAGTTGACTAATTTCTACTTCTTTGGCTTTTATGGCATTGTGAGCTCTTGACTTTTCTCTTTCTTCTCTGACCACTCCTTGATCCTCCACAACCCAACCTTTAAATGTTGGCAATTTCAAGATTTGACCCTAGTCCCTTTTCTAATTCCTTTACTATCTCCTTAAGTAAGCTAACTATCATGTCTTTGATAGCTATTGATGCATAAAATACAACAATAAAATATCTGTGGCATACATCTTGTGTGTGTATCTCTAGGTCAGTTAGAGTTTAACTAATTTTAACTTGATCTGGCTTGTTTTCAAGCTGCTAGTTGGGTCCAGGTCTGCTCATATTTTTCATGCTCTTTGGACCAGCAGCTCACTAAGGCTAGTGAAAAGTTTAGAGTAAGTAGTGTTGCTTGTATAAATTAAATGAAAAGTGATCATTAAGAGAATGAAAAGACAAGCCACAGACTGACAGAAAATCTTTGTAAAACATAAATCTATTAAAGGACAGACATGCATACTATACATAGACCTCTCAAAACTGAACAATTTAAAAAAACTTATTTAAAAATGGGCAAAAGATAATTTTCCTAAGTTAATGCCAGACACCAAACCATAAATCCAGGAAGCTCATAAAACACCAAGTAGGATACATACAAAAACAAAAACAAAAAATGAACAAAAACTACACACAAGTGCATTATTTTCAAACTATAGCAAATCAAAGATAAAATAGCCTAAAATAAGCTGGGAGGAAAAATATCTTGCCTATAAAAAATAAGAATTACATTCAATTATCCTAATAAATCATGAAAGCAAGGAGGGAGTAAACCAAAATATTTAACATTGAGAGAAAAAAGCTACCAACACGAAATTCTGTACTCTGTGAAATTACTCTTAATAAACAAAAATTGGGAAAATTTGTTCCCAGTAGACCTGCCTTGCAAGGAATATTTTTAAAAGTTTGCCAAAGAAAAATAAAATAATATAGGTCAGCAACTACAATATACATGAAGGAAAAGAGAAGAGAAGGAATAAAGAAAACAAAAACTTAAGTTTTGATTCTTAATTGATCTAAAGGATATTAGTTTGTTCTAAATGATAATATCAACATAATATTGATTATATATGTTTACACACACATAAATATATATGCTTATGTATAAGTGAAAAGAATGACAGCAATAATATAAGGGATAGGAGAGAGGAAGTAGAAATGTTTAGTTATGATAGAGTATTTGCACTACATGTACAGAGGTATAACACTATTTGAGTGTAGACTTGGATTCATCATAAATGTGTATTGCAAACTATAGAGCAAACACTAGAGTAAAAAAAAGAAATGAAACTGACTTGTTAAGAAAGGAGATAAAACAGAATTATATAAAATGCTCAATTAAAATCTCAAAAGGCAGAAAAGAGTGGAACACAATAATAGGAACCAGGAACAAAGGCAACAAATAGAAAATGTGGTGGATATTTATCCAATAATATCAATGATCATTTTGAACATCAGTAGTCAAAATCATGGCTTAAAAGACAGAGATTGTCAGAGTGGATCAAAAAATAAGACTGAAGCCTATGTTGTCTACAACCACTTTAAATATAAAGGCACATATAGATTAAAAGTAAATTAATGAAAAAAATGCACCATGCTAATACCAATCAAAAAAAGCAGGAGTAGTTATATTAATTTAATACAGAGCAGCTTTAAAATGAGAAATATAATGAGGGATTAATAATGGTGTTACACAATGATAAATGATAATGGCATTACACAATGGCATTACACAAAAGATTGTTATGTCTTCTGTTATGTCAGAAGACATAACAATCCTTAACATGTATGCACCTAACAACAGAGCATCAAACTAAATGAGCAAAAACTTATAAACTTCAAGGAGAATAGCAGTGAAAATCATTAAAGACATAATTGAACATTATTAATCAACTGGATTTAATTGATATCTACAGACTACATCATCCAACAACAGCAGAAACACACACACAAATTTTTTTTCAAGCTCTTACAGACAACACTCCTGGGAGAAAACATCCTGGGTCATAAAAGAACACCTGAACAAATTTTCAAAAAATAATGTTCAAACAATATCTGCTCTCAGAACACAATGAAAATAAACTAAAAATCAATAACATACACGTAACTGGAATTCCCAAAATACAGAGAGATTGGACAACACTCATAAATAACACATGGGCCAAAGAAGAAACTTCAAGAGAAAATTGAAAATATAAGGTAAATGAAAATATAACTTACTGATGGTTAGGGGATGTGGTAAAAGCAGTGCTTTGAGGAAAATTTAGAATATTAAATGAATATGTTAGAAAAGAAGAAAGATCAGATATCAATAATGTGTACGTTTCTACCTTAAGGAACTAGAAAAAGAAAAGCAAATTAAATACTAGTAAGAAAAAGAAAAGAAATAATAAAAATTGGAGCAGAAATTCTTAAAATTAAAATTAGGAAATCAATAAGAAAAACAAATGGAATCAAAAGCTATTTCTTAGAAAAATTCAATACAATTAATAAAACTCTATTCTGGTTAACTAAGGAAAACCAGAGAGGACACAAGTTATTAGTATCAGAAATGCAAAACAGAACATCACTACAGATCCCATGGACATTAAAAGAATAATCAAAGAGGATTATAAACAACTTTGTTCCTGCAAAGTTGATAATGTAGATGAAATGGGCCAATTCCTTGAAAGATGCAATCAGCCAAATTCACAAAATAATTTAAATATTGTCTAAATAGGCCTATAGCTAGTAAATAAATTGAATCAACAATTAACCTTCCAAAGCAGAAAGTTCCAGGCCAATGGGTTACTGATTAATTGTATCAAACAACTGTAGAATAAAGTATATGATTCTCCACAGTCTCTTCCAGATGGTAGAAGCAGAGGGAATACATCCAAACTCATTCTATGAGAACAGCATTACCCTAGTGCCAAAACCAAGCAAAGTCATCACAAGAAAAGAAAACTAAAAACCAATATATTTCATGAAAATGGATACAGAAATCCTCAACAAAATGTTAGCAAAAGGAATCCAACAATGTATAAAAACAATTATACACAGTGACCCAGTGGGATTTGTCACAGGCATGCAAGGCTGGTTCAACATTCAAAAATCAATTAATGTAATCCATCATATCAACAGGCTAAAAAGGAAAAAATCCACATGATCATGTCAATAGATGCAGAAAAAAATTTGACAAAATCCAAAGCAATTTATGAAAAAAAACTCTCAGTAAACTAGGAATAGAGGGAAACTTCCTCAAATTGATGCACATTATCTACCAAAAGCCAAAAGAAAATGTAGATAACATCATATTTAATGGAAGGAAACTAGAAACTTACTGTCTAAGATCTATGACAAGGATTATAACTGCTCTTATTACTCTTAAACATTGCACTTGAAACCCTAGCTAACAAAATAGGGCAAGAAAAGTAAATAAATGTATATAGATTGGGAAGGAAGAATAAAGAATAAAATAAAGAATAAAACTATTTTTGTTCAAAAATGACGTGATTACCATTATAGAAAATTGGAAGAAACAGATTTAAAATTTCCTGGAAATAATAAACAATTACAACAAGGTTTCAGGACACAAGATTAATATACAAATGTCAACCTCTTACCTATACGTCAGTAATGAACAAGTTGTCTTAGTCTGTTTTGTGTTGCTCTAACGAAATACTCTTAGCTTCTGGTAAGGGCTTCATGCTGCATCTTAACATAGTGGAGAACTGGAAAGAAAAGCAGGCATGCCAAAGGTGTAAAACACAAAGTGCAACCTTGCTTTATAACAACTGGCTCTTGGGAAAACTAACCCAGTTTCAAGAGAACCAGCCCAGTCTTGCAGGGACATTAATCCACTTTATCGACATAATTATTTCTTAAAGGCCTCACCACCTCTCAGTACAATTACATTGGCAATGAAATTTCAACGTTAGTTTTGGTGGGGACAAACCCCATCCAAATCATAGCATGAGATAAATATTTATAAGCTGGACTTCATTAAAATCAAGAACTTCTGCTCTGCAAGAGACAATGTCAAGTGATTGAGAAGTCACAGACTGAGAGAAAATATTTAAAGAAGACACGTGATAAAACACAAAGAGCTCTCAAAACTCAACAGTAAGTAAATAAACAACCTGATTATTATCTGTTTTTTTCTTGTGACAGAGTCTTTCTCTGTCACCTAGGCTAGAGCGCAGTGGTGCCATCTCAGCTCACTGCAACATCCACCTCCTGGATTCAAGCGATTCTCGTGACTCAGCCTCCCAAGTAGCTGGGACTACAGGTGTGCACCACCGTGTCCAGCTAACTTTTGTATTTTTAGTAGAGACAGAGTTTCACCATGTTGGCCAGGCTGGTCTCAAACTCCTGAACTCAACTGATTTGCCCACCTCAGTCTCCCAAAGTGCTGGGATTACAGGTGTGAGCCACTGTACTGGGCTTAACAACCTGATTTTTAAAATGGGCCAAAGACCATAACAGAAACCTCAACAAAGAAGATATACAGATGGCAAATAACGATATGAAAAGATGCAGCACATCTTATGTCATCAGGAAAATGTGAATTAAGATTACAAGATATCTCTACACATCTATTAGTATGGCCAAAATCTAGAACACTGATGACACCCAATGTTGGCTAGGATATAGAGCAACAGGAAGTCTCATTCACTGCTGGTGGGAATGCAGAATTCTACAACCCACTTTGTGGGGATTTTTTATTGTTGTTTTTTTAAAAAATTATTTTTAATTTTTAGAGACAGGGTCTTGCTACGTTGTTCAGGCTGGAGTGCAGTGGCTACTCACAGGCACAATTATAGCACATTACAGCCTCAAACTTCTGGGCTTCAGTGATCCTCCTGCCTCAGTCTCCCAAGTAGCTAGGACTACAGTATGTGCTACTGTGCCCTGTGCAACCACTTTGAAAGACAGTTGGGTAGGGTCTTACAAAACTAAACTTACACCTACCATAAGGTCCAGCAATCAGGCTCTTCACTATTTATCCAAAGGAGTTGAAAACATATGTCCACACCAATACCTGCATATGGGTGTTTATAACAGATTTTTTTTTTTTTTTTTTTTTGAGACGGGGTCTCGCTCTGTTGCCAAGGCTGGAGTGCAGTGGCACAATCTCGGCTCACTGCAAGCTCCTGCCTCAGCCTCCCGAGTAGCTGGGACTACAGGCACCCGCCACCATGCCCAGCTAATTTTTTTGTATTTTTAGTAGAGACAGGGTTTCACTGTGTTAGCCAGAATGGTCTCAATCTCCTGACCTCGTGATCTGCCCGCCTCAGCCTCCCAAAGTGCTGGGATTACAGGCGTGAGCCACCGCGCCTGGCCTATAACAGATTTATTCATAATTGCCAAAACTTTTTAGCATCCAAAATGTTCTTTAGTAGATAAACAAACAAACTGTGGTACATCTATACAATGATATATTATTCAACAATAAAAGGAAATGACCTATCAAGCCACAACAAAACATAGAGGAACATTGAAAGCATATTGCTAAGTGAAATAAGTGCATCTGAAATGAAGACATACTTTATGATTTCAACCATAAGACACTGTG
Organism: Pongo pygmaeus; assembly: GCF_028885625.2. Lineage (NCBI taxonomy): Eukaryota > Metazoa > Chordata > Mammalia > Primates > Hominidae > Pongo > Pongo pygmaeus. The sequence continues at coordinate 23,669,912 of NC_072378.2, forward strand.
GAAGAGCCAAAACCAAGGAGAAAATGAAAAGATCAATGGTTGCTAAGGGTTTGGAGAAAGTGGGGAGGATCCAAGAGACGAGGCATGAGGGATTTTTAGGATAGTGAAACTATTCTGATACTTTTCTTTTTTTTTTTTTTTGTTATTTTTTGAGACAGAGTCTGGCTCTGTCGCCCAGGCTGGAGTGCAATGGCATGATCTCGGCTCACTGCAACCTCTGCCTCCCGGGTTCAAGCAATTCTCCTCCCTCATCCTCTCAAGTAGTTGGGATTACAGGCACCCTCCACCATGCCTGGCTGAGTTTTTGTATTGTTAGTAGAGACGGAGTTTCACCACGTTAGCCAGGCCGGTCTTGAGCTCCTGACCTCAGGTGATCCACTCACCTTGGCCTCCAAAAGTGCTGGAATTACAGGCGTGAGCCACTGCACTTTTAATGGTGAATATATGTCATTATATATTTGACAAAACTCACAGAATATACAACAGAATGAGTGAATTCTAATGTAAACTATGGACTTTGGTTAATAACAACCTATCAGTATTGGCTCATCAGTTCTAACAAATGTACCATTTTAGGTATTAATAACGAAGGTAATATGAGGACTGCATTCTTTCTGCTCCATTTCTCTGTAAACTTAAAACTGCTCTAAAAAATCCATTAATAATATATACAGGAAACGTAGATATTATAAATAGTCTTTAGTTACTGTAGGGAAAAAAATAAGAAATTCCTTACCATCTTGCATCAGGGTTATTGTGGTCTAAATGGGCTTCATAAATTAGTTGCATATTGAGTCTGAACCTTGAATAACAGATGTAGAAGGAGTCTGGAGGAAACAAATTATAATAAAAATATTGGCTAAAAATAAAAGCAATATCTTCATTATTCTCTATGTTAGTAAACAGATCAAAAGTAGGATGCTGAGAATTTTGTCATTAATTTAATTTCAGATGATAGTTAAGTTTCCTAGTAGCCATCCTTAACCAAATTTCTCTTGCTCCTACTGAATTCTTTTGTAAGATGAGTGTACAGATGCTTAGCAGCTGTTACTGTATGTCAGGAAGCAGCTTTATAACTCTGCCTCCCAGTGAAATAAATACAAACCGTAGGTTATAGAAGCTCCAGTTCTCACATCAGTGGTATGTGCTGGGAATGCTATAATGGCTACCACCTGATATATGCAGAGGGAAAGCAAAAACAAAAAATGTTCTGTGCACCTCCTGCGTTTCTGAAAAATGATAGCTTTCCCGCAAGACATATGGAAACAACTGCTTTCCCGAATATGTAATGTCTCAGGGTACAGACGAAGCCAGTCGGCTTGACAGATAACACTGAGGAGAGAAATATATGAACATTTCTCTTTGGGCCAAGAAGCAATAATGTGTCTTACTAGAGTTACTGCCTCTATTAAAACTAGATACAGGATATTAATTGTATTACACAGGAGTTCAGAACAAGGGCTAGAGCACAGCTCCATAACAGCATGGAAACTGTCACTTCCCAGTTTAGCCTTCCCTAATTAAGTCCCAATGGGGTCTCCTGTTCATTTCAGTAATGTGCACTCCTCAGGATAAATGATATTTAAATGCATAAAAAAAACCCTGCACCTAAATTGGTCACCAATTCAAACTCTTACTAGACGACAGTGACTGCAAATTGTTATACACACCTCCCATGTCTGCTTGTTTACAAGTACGCATTTGCCAGTTAATGGGTTCTCTCTGCCTCTTCCAAGCAGAACATCACTATAGTAAGTCCTCAAAGGGTAACCCAGAACCAAACACCAGCTATGTGGAGCTACATAGAAAATTCAGTCTGAGAGGATCCAAAACTAGAATGGTAGTTTTTTTGTCAGTCATTTTTGCAGTATTCAATTTAGCTGGTTTGAGGGGAGCCTCTTTTCCTTGAAAACTTTCAACCAAGTTTAACATTTTTTCTTTGAAGATTCATGGAGCATTGAGAGAGAACACAAATGTGCACATTGTGTTGGTGTCCTTACGAAGCTTCAGGTCTCCACGCAACTGTGCCTACCTTTGTCTGTTGTGTTTTCATTTCTCTTCACACTTTTAATGTGAATCTTGTTTTCTTTCTCAACCCCGGTACTCAAATACCCTTTAGGGCTCATTTCTCGTTTCCTGGACCTTCTCTGACCTTATTAAATTTCAAAAGACAGGAAACAACAAAACTGTGCCTCAGATTGAAAACCACAAAAACTGGTTATATCATATTATAGTGGATATTTATTTTGTTGCTTTTTTTTCAAATCTTGAAGTCCCAAAAGTCAGGTAGAAATTACATTTTTTAATTAAAAAAAATCCATGAATTTAGACACAGAATTAAGGTTAACTAATTAGATGATAGAGAAAGACTGTCAGTTCCAGCATTAAGTAATCTACAAGGACTGACTTAATAATTGTGATGTATAATTGGGGCCATATCTGCCTTGAGCCAGTGGTAAATTGCTGATCTAAAAGGAAAAGTCGCAGACCCCATTCACCTGGACATTTTCATTCCCCAGAGCCTTTGACTATGTCCCCGCTGCATTATTAATAAAACAAGTGTGTCCTAGGAGTCCACCTATTTTACTATGGTATTATTCCATAGGGTGGTGTCCTAGGTTAATAAAGCCTCATTAACAATTGCTAGTAGAACCCCTCAAGCTTTCCAGTGATTCATTTTACAATAATGGAAAGAACATCAGAATTTACCCCCATATCCAATTTCAAATGCCCTAAAGCAAAGAATAAGAGGTTGGAAACACAAAAAGGTATCAGCTGTCTTTTTGCAATGTCAAAAACATGATCATTCTAGGGGTCACTGTTAGTTACTGAATAACCTGTGTGGGATGAAAAGTGTTGCCATTTTAAAAGTGCATATTATTTTCTCATCTTGTGGAGCACAGCATTCTATCATATAGCTGACGGGAAGTATCTGTGCTTTCTCCCTGGATTTTCTTAATTTCCCACACAGGTAGCAAGAAATTTTTCTTGCAGACTCCTAACATAAGCATGAAAATGTTGTTGTGCCTCATTTTATTGTTACCCTTAATTTAATGCTGGTACTATTTGTTAGAGTGAATAAAATGCATATTTCTTTGGCACATGTTTGAAACTTTTTCATTGAGAAAGGTTGGTGATTATTAACACATGTTGTCTCAATAATTAAGAGGTAACTAGGTCATTAAGAACTCATTAATCTTCAGAAATTTTTATCCCACAGGATCTCACGTGAGAAGTTAGAGCTGGGAAAGAAATATGCTTTTATCTTAGAAATGAAATAAAAGCCATTATAAAAATGGGCCTACAACGTGGACTTCATTCAGTTTATATTTCAACTGCAGAACAACTTACTACTTTAGAGTGTGTTCTTTCATTTAAAAAGATGTCATATCTTCTAACAACAGTCTAGATATAAATATTTCTGTTAAATATGTATTGGAGTTGGCAAAAAAGTTATTGTCGTATCCGTCTTACTTTCATCTGTATTTGAGTAATAAAAACATTCTGTATTCCCTGTCAATTCCTTGTCATTCTCCAAGGGCTCTTCACACTTACATGCCTTGTTTCCTACTCTTCTCTTTTTATGGAATTCCTTTTTGGTAAAAATTTTCTTTGCTACCTTTAACTTCTCCTCCAAGATTCAATGCCATTATATTGCTTCAAAATATAAAATCTTATTTCCTGAAATGGTGCACAACTGTAAGTTAAAGGTGTCTTAGCTTCAAGAGCAAAGACTTTCTTTTTGTCGAATACTTAGTACTGAGTGATCCTTTTTCTTACAGAGTTGAGGATTTTGGCATCTTGCTGAAGGCTTAAAGCCATTTCATCCAGGCAGTGCAGTAGACAGAAAAGCTCACAATGTTTTGCTGCAGAATGTTTTTAACGAAATAATGATCTTGGAAGATGTGAGGCTGACAGCTCAAGAGACAGAGATATCCTGATTAGCCAAAGGGTGAGCACAGCATGGGTCAACAGAAGGACACCAGCCTCTACTTGTGGCTTGAAGCAAATCGGCCCCAGTGAAAGTGCAGTCTGCCTCTTCACCCCATCTGCTAAGCCCAGGAAGCATGGCCCGATTAGTACCAGCTGTGAGGGTGAGTGTTCTGATGGAGAGAGAGTTCAACTCAAAGCTGAACCAACTCCCCAGCCTGCTTCCAGACAGCACCATTAGGCTGTAAAATCTCTGTATTCCTACTACCCTAATCAAGCCCAAATCAAAGACACACCCGGCAGCACATTACTTACTCTTTTGTCATCTTTTTTTGCCCAACATCAATAATGAAACCGCAAATCAAGTCTACTCAGTGTGCTATTTTGATCAAGAGGGGGGGAACGACTTTATACTTTTATACTTCATAGTTCTAATTTGATTTTTGAAGGAGACAAATTTTCTCTGATAAACAGACATGATTATATAAAGTTTATTATGAAATCAATACATGCTGTTTTCTTAGTGCTCACATTAGACAATGGTCTATGGGAAATCTTTTTTTTACAGAAAATGTTAATTAAAAAACATTTTAGAGCCTCTGTATCTCATGCATCTATCTCTGAACTTCCAGGGAAAGACATACGGCCACAGTAAAATATAAAGGCACTATTCTATTGCAATGTGAATTGTGTCACCTACAAAACCGTACACATCAGCAGCAGACACCTTTCTAAAACAAGACTTACTTTGATATGCTCATTGTTTCCTTAGGGTGAGAAGTATTTGTATTAGTATTAAACGACTAATGAGAATATCTAATTTGAGAGAAAACCTGAGGCTTTATCAGGATGGCTAGCAATAATTTCAGTGTACATGAAAATGATTGCAAACCACATAAATATATCCCAATAAATCCACCATAAATGTATTCCCACATTAATTTCCTCTCAACTAGATCCCCCTAAAATGCCTACAGCCACTCCAACACCAGTGAACCTGGAGGAAATGTGATAGAAGGAAATCAGAGAGGGAATATCATACTCTTTTTAAATTTTTATGAAAATGTGGCCATGTTAACAGAGTTTTAGTGTTCTTCTCAAGGCCACGGGAGGGTCTGATGTAAGAAAAGGCTCTGAAACTTTAAATTTTTCAGTTTTACAATAAGTAGCTTTGCTTATGATTTTATATATGTGAAAGTTATATACACAGGTAATTCCAGAAATTTCAATCCAAATATGATAGATCTGTTAACTTTTCAAGTATGCTAAGCAGTCTCATTGATAAGTACTCATGTCTCATCTACATCTTCAAAATTTGAATTGGTGGAGGCAATGATGCCAACATTCCTCAGAATAGACTTCTCAGGCCAGTTCTGACCCTACCAGGGGGAACTTGGGAAGTCCTGTAGCATTAGCACATGGACAAAGCTAGGTTGACTTGTAACAGAGAAACTAGATAGATCTTGTACTAAGGTCATAGGAGAAGATATACAGAGGGAGCGATTTTGCCAGCAGATAGTTATCAGCATCTAGGAGTAGGCAGAGTTACTGGCAGATGAACTAAAATCCAGAGATCTCAGATGGCCTGTGAGTGAGTTGTCAATGTCTGGGCAGCACAAAAGAGAACTGACTCAGGTGGGTTTGCTAGAAGAACCAAAAAGAATTGGAGGCACAAAGTTCGAATTGGAGAACAAGCATGGCCTCTGGTTTCCAAAGGTTTTTCTCCCAAGCTAAGAAGTCTGACACGGCAAAGTAGGTAAAACCCCATTAACACAATTTGAGTTCAACATAAATGTGGGACTCAATTTTACTGCACATTAATTCACTGGATCCTTGTTTGAGTCTCCTGTACTTGAATGTCTGCCTTTTGAGCTGATTGGAACTGCTTGCCTTTTGAGCCCATTTAAACAAGGGGTTCTAATTTATTCCTGCTAATTCATTTACTAATGAATTCATTTATTAATGAATTAACATATACATTCAATAAGTATGTATTTAAATGCTTAGTATGCCAGACATTCCTCTAGTTACAAAATCCCTAACCCGTAAAGTGTGTATTCTAGTGAGAAGGCATACAAATAAACTAAATAGATCATTTCAGATGATTGACAAGTGCTATGAAAAAAGTGGTCATCATATACATCATGGAATACTATCCAGCCATAAAGAAGAATGAGTTCATGTCCTTTGCAGGGACATGGATGAAGCTGGAAACCATCATTCTCAGCAAACTAACACAGCAACAGAAAACAAAACACCACATGTTCTCACTCATAAGTGGGAGTTGAACAATGATAACACATGGACACAGGGAGGGGAACATCACACACAGGTGGGTGGGGGGCTAGGGGAGGTATAGCATTAGGAGAAATACCTAATGCAGATGACAGGTTGATGGGTGCAGCAAACCACCATGGCATGTGTAAACCTATTTAACAAATCTGCACATTTTGCACATGTATCCCGAACTTATAGTTTAAAAAAAAAAAAAAAAAAAAAACCTGACCATAATGCCATAAGGCATGTCCAAGGTAGAGGGGTTGTTTTCTCTAGAGGATGATCAGGAAAGGTGTCTCTGAAGAGATGAAACTCAAGCCAAGGCCTGAGTGATCAGAGTTGGCCATAGGACAGTCTATGGGAAACGTCTTTCACATAGTGAAACAGAAAAGACAAAATGTTTGGCCTGTGATATGTTTTAGGAAGGAAAAAACCACTACTAAACAGGTAGCAGATGACACATGATGTGATAGGAGAGAAATACAGAGAAAGAGGTATGGCATCAGAGCATATGGGATTTTAGAGACCAAGTTAAGAAATAGGTACTTTAGTTGCCTAGGAAGTTATTGAAACTTTTAAAGTGGGAAAATAATAAAATTCTATTTTTTTTTTGTTAAATTCTTTTGACATGGTCTTATTCTGTCACCCAAGCTGGAGTACAGTGGCATGATCACATCTCACTGCAACCTCAAACTCCTAGACTCAAGCAATCCTCCTGCCTCAGCCTCCAGAGTAGCTGGGACCCTCAAACTCCTAGACTCAAGCAATCCTCCCGCCTCAGCCTCCAGAGTAGCTGGGACCAAAGGTATGCACCACCACACCCAGCTGACTTATTTCTATTTTTTTGTAGAAATGGGGTCTCACTCTGTTGCCCAGGCCTGTCTCATTCCTCACCTTTGAAAGTGCTGGGATTACAGGTGTGAGCCACTGCACCTGGCCCCTATTTATTCTTCAAAATGATCACTAACTCTAACTTCTGCATGAAAAATGTCAGCATCTCTACTTCCTATGTCTGAGTGTTTCTTCCTTCATTTCTGTTATAATTCCTCTAAGATAACTTCCTTCAACTCAGCCCATGGAGTCTAGTTTTCTCTGGTTTGATTTTGTCCTATGGCAAACCAAGCCCAGTTCTGATACTACAGAGAAATTCCTGAGCAAACAGAAAACCACTGAAGAGGACGGACATGGCCGGGTGCAGTGGTGTCTAGCATCTGTTCCCCAGTGAGAATTTTGACAAACCCAAATTTGTTCAGAAGGAGAAAGAAATAATTTCTTATTCAAACTTCTGGGTACATGTGACACAACCAGAGATCCTTATCTATTGCTTGGGTGGGGGTAAATGGCTGTCTTATATTAATTTTTCATTTAAAAAATCAAAATGCATCAACTGCAACTGTGGTGCACATCATGTAATATCCTTCATTTCAAAAGGTGTCTCAGGATCTTTCAATAGCACAGTTATAATTATGAACATGAGTGTCAACAAAAAATAGGGTCTGGGTTCATGAAAACACATAATCATACAGCACACAGTCTTGAGGATAACAACAAACCAAACTCTCAGGCATTTGTGTATGAATAAGCTAAACTTTTCCAAATTCTTCTAGGATTGATAGCATATCAAAAGGTCTGTTAATTATTATATGGTGGGGAAAAATGAAGGTTTTTAATCTGCAAATTACACGTTGATTCTAAAACTTTAAAATGCTTAGATTGTGTGTGTGTGTGTGTTTGAAGGCATGATTTAGCCTTTTAAATTTAGTCGATTACGTTGCACACTACGAACTTGCAAACTGAATAAAAAAGGAATGATCACACTTAATGTATATTAACAAACTGTAAAACTTGTTCAAGGATAGAATATTTAGCTCCAGCTAACAGAAACCCAAAACCAGATTAGGGTTGAAGGCCAAAAAGACAAAATGCGGCCTCCCTAAAGCCAGAGTGGAATATTGGGTGGAACAATGTGTATAAAGAATTGATGTTTTATATTCTCTGTACAGCAAGTTAATCCTATCAGGAATAAGTATTGATTTACATTTCACAGCTAACTTTCTTAGCTTCTGTCAAATTTAATGAATGTTGATGCAGATATTGATTTTTCTAGCAAAAGGAAATTAACGGGACATTGTCCAATTTTGACCTTTACTTAATGAGCCATGTATACATCAAAAGCCTTTTAAAACATGTTGTTGATCAGCCACAGAGCTTCAAAAGCAGTCTTCTGTACCCAAAATAAGAAATAAAAATCAGACTTTCAATGATCCCCAAAGTCATAATTACTGTAGAGAGAAAACTCAATAGAAATACAAAAGGGGGTGGTTCCCTCACCACAATCTAGGCAGTGAGAAATCGTCAGTGGTTCGCAGAATGTGGAAAATGGGATATGTCTACTCATAATTCAAATACCATCTTTTACAAGAACCTGAGGGGAATTTATTTCATAGCAATCCTGCATAAAACCTCTGGCCATGTACCTTTATGTCTAAAAATAAGTCCCCACACTTGTTTGTTTAAATCACTGCTACTAGAAAAAGCTTGACATTACTTTTGATGTTCTTTTGGACAAAAAATCAGTTCCAGATCATCGAATAGAAATCACATGCAAGTCTGCTGATCTTCTGCTTCTAATTTGTTTCTTTTTTTTTCCCCTTTCCAATGTGTGCTTTGTCTATAGGATCAGGATGCATGGAAATAAATGTCTCGGTTTTCAACATAATTCCCCTCATAATTCCAAATAACGTACAGAAGGTGAAGAGTTAAAATCAAATGTTCCATTTTAGGCGTATCTTGTTAATATAAACTCCAATAAACTTCTTTATAATATTGGATGTTTTTAACATCAAACTACTCAAAAGTAGTAGCTATTACAAAATCTTGACCATAGGTTGTTATGGAAAAGTGTGTGATAATGGTATTTGTTATAACAAGATTTTGATAGCTTAAAATGGAAGTTATTATAGAACTACAAGTTCATAACTTTTGCCGAGTTAATAAATCTTGAAGCTTTCTGCAATGATTTGCTTGATATCTCTTTGTTTAGCTTAAGAATTTTTCAAACTCAATAGGTCCAAGGGCCAATGGAGTTCAGAGGTATCATAAAACTGGCCAAAGAACAGAGAACTAGAAAGTGGTAGAGAAAAGACCAGACACAGGTGAACAGGTCATAGTTCAGGGGAGACACCAAGTCCCTTATAAAAGAAGAGAGGTCATTATCTGCTCTGAAGAAACAGTCAAGTGAGTTCTTTGACAACTGCATAACTCTGGTTTCCTTAAAATTTATAAAAAATGAAAAAATTCATATTATATACGGTTTTCAGATGAATATCACCTAAAATGTATACCCGTAAATGAAACAGTGCATAAACATTTTGTTTCCTAAAATAAATCCATTTGGTCAGTGTTTATATTGTTTTGAATGCCAAGCTATAGTAGAATGAGGCCTAATGACTTCTATGAATATTCACAGATGATCATTCTTACTATACTCAAGAAAATATTGAGGAAGGGCCAGCTTTATCTAAAATTCCCTCAAGTGTATGTCCTAATTTTTCTGCTCGAATCCTATCATGACTTCTTTTAAAAATCTGAGTTTTCATCGATAGTCCATATAATATAGATAAAATTAAAACCAGAATGGAGGAGATGAACATCTTGTACAACTTCATTTGGCAATAGATTCATAAAATTGAATAAGAAAATTCTTTTAAATAAAAGACTTATCATCAAGACACTGACCTAATTTCAGGATCAAATCCCATTTCTGTCATCTGCCTTACATCTAATACTGACTTTAGCTGTGTAAAAATAGTTGAGGTCAGTGATTCTTGACTAAGAAATTCCAGTCTGTATCTTGAATCACAGTCCTTTCAATTAGATTTCATTATATTTCCTAAAAAGTAGATTAAAATAACATGCTTGTGTGGGGGAGAGATACAAAGCAGTAGACACAAATTATCAAATGAGTTTTTAGAACAATTTTCCTTAGAAGTCTTAAAAATAGGCTAGAAAGTCATAGGAGATGGAAGAACTATGGTCTCTCCTGAAGCAGAGAATGGATTGTTTGACATCTTGAGATTCTTTCCAGTTTAGTGAGTCCATAATTTTATTTCTTAAATGCACTAGCGATGTGTAAAGAGCCTTTAAGAGTTATGGGATTGGGAATGATTTATTTTTATACTAATGATACATTGTGGTCACATGATATTCTTCCTCTGAGGATCTTGGAGAGCTTTCTTGACATTTCCTAATTAACTTTCCTTGCATTTCTCAGAAGCATGCATAAGGCACATGTTATTATCCACATTGTAGGCATGGCAAAGCTGAGTGCCTAGGGATACAAAAAAGAGTAAGTGAATCCTATACTTAAAAAAGCTTGAATACTCAAATTAACAAAAGACTTGCTGCATTTCTTACTAAGGCAGAATTTACAGAGAAGGTGGCTGCACATAATCCTAGGTCTTTGAGAGATGAAAAGAGAAAAAACTAGCAATTTTGAGAGGACTGTCTGGAATCTTATGCATGGTCCTGGATCATCATAGCACGAGTATCCAGGGGTGATCCTGAAAGGGTGATTCAGGGGAAAAACCCAAATCAAAGCCAACGAATGGTACAAGTTATCTATAGGGTGGATTCCATTTACCTTAACTAGTTATTCTGTTGTATTTAAAAGTTGTAATTTTTCAAGTCTCATTAATATTTATTAAGAAGTACTGACAGCATAGAAAAATATGAATGTTAATTTAAAGGCAAGTTACGGTGAACAAGGCCTCTTTCTGCTTGAATGTGCCACACATTGTAACTCAAATGATGCATTTCATCCTCACAATAATCCTCATGCTAATGTAGGAACTGAGGTTCAAACAGTCAAACAACTCCATGAAAATCATAAGTATTTATTAACAGAGAATGTTTTTGCCTACTTTTATTTCTGACTCCCAAAACATGAAATTTTCAAAGCATTTTTTAAGAGGGAGGAAAAGTAGTCATAGAGAAATGTGTGTGGTTTTAGTATATTTCGTTGTCCGTTTTCAAATTTGAGATATAAATGCCACAAAAATATAAGACAAACAGGGAAATCTAATTTTGTTTCATTTGTTTATTCTATTTATTTTTTTAAAGAATAAAACAAACTTGTGATTGAGGAGGAAACATACAATAAACAGCTAAGAATTATCCTGACTTAAATGCAGTGGAATCACACATTTTTTACCCTAAGTTACAAGGGCTTGGATTTTGTATTTACGCAGTGGTAAAAGAGGTAGAGATACACACACACATAGCAAGAGAGACAACATAAGAGAGAAAGGATATAGACGAGAAAGAAACAAAGAAGGAAGCAAAGAAACAAAGAAGGAAACGAAGGAAGAAAGGAGAGAGAAAGAAGAGAAAAAGAGAAAGAAAGAGAAAGAGAAAAAGAAAGAAAGGCAGAGAGGGAGAGAGGGAGGGAGAAGGGAATGGAAGGAAGGGGAAGGAGAAGGGAAGGGAACGAAAGGAAGGGGAAGGAGAAGCGAAGGGAATGGAAGGAAGGAGAAGGGAAGGGAATGGAAGGAAGGAGAAGGGAAGGGAATGGAAGGAAGGGTAAGGAGAAGGGAAGGGAAGGGAAGGAAGGGTAAGGAGAAGGGAAGGGAATGGAAGGAAGGGGATGGAGAAGAGAAGTAAGGGGAAGGAGAAGGGAAGGGAAGGAAGGAGAAGGGAAGGGAAGGAAGGGGAAGGAGAAGGGAAGGGGGGAAGGGAAGGGGGGAAGGGAAGGGGGGAAGGGAAGGGGGGAAGGGAAGGGGGGAAGGGAAGGGAGGAAGAAGGGAGGAAGAAGGGAGGAGGGAGGGAGGAAGGAAGACGATAGATACATTAGATAGGTAGTGGGGGGTAGAGAAAGGGGGGAGGGAGAGAGAGGGAGGGAGAGAGAGGGAGGGAGAGAGAGGTAGGGAGAGAGAGGGAGGGAGAGAGAGGGAGGGAGGGGGATGGAGGGGGAGGGAGAGAGAGGGAGGGAGGGGGATGGAGGGGGAGGGAGACAGAGGGAGGGAGGGGTATGGAGGGGGAGGGAGGGAGGGGGATGGAGGGGGAGGGAGGGAGGGGGAGGGAGGGGGGAGAGGGGGGGAGAGGGAGGGGGGAGGGAGGGGGAGGGAGGGGGAGAGGGAGGGGGGAGGGAGGGGGAGGGAGGGGGGAGAGGGAGGGAGGGGGAGGGAGGGGGGAGAGGGAGGGAGGGGGAGGGAGGGGGAGGGAGGGGGAGAGGGGGGGAGAGGGAGGGAGGGGGAGGGGGAGAGAGAGAGAGAGAGAGAGAGAGAGAGAGAGAGAGACAGAGAGACAGAGAGACCTAGCTGTCAGAGAGCATAGTTTCCCTTTAAGTTTAACCCAGTTTCTCCTGTAGAATAACTGTGAACTCTGAGCAAAATATAGACATCAACTGCTTGAAAGTTCCAGAGAGTGAATAAAGAGAGACAAACGGGAGAGAAATATTTAGAAAAAGGGAATTGTAATAGATAGAATTGTTCCCCAAAAGATTTGTTCAAGTTCTAACCCCTGATGCCTGTGAATGTATTTTCAAATATTTGTTTCAAAATAGGCCTTTGCACATATAATCAGGTTAGGATGAGGTCATATGGGAAAACTAGGTTTCTTATAAAAATTTGGCAATGGAGACACACAGGAAGAATGCCACATGAGGATGGAGGCAGAGATTGGAACAATGTATCCACAAACTAAGGATTGCTGAGGATTGCTGGCAACCGCCAGAAGCCAGGGAAAGGCAAAGAAGTATCCTTCCATCGAGCCTCCAGAGAGAGAAAGGCCCTGTTGACATCTTGATTTTGGACTTCTAGCTTCCAGAACTGTGAGAGGATAAGTTTCTTATGTTTTTAGTCACCATATTCACGGTAATTTGTTATGGCAATGCTAGGAAATTAATACAGCAATGATACATAGTTTCCTATTTTACAGTTTTTTCCAAGTGCAGTTCCTGGTATCCCATGTGAGACAGCTACAACTCCAATAGAAAAACCTCAACATTGCTGGCTTGATGAATCAGAACAGAGTTTTGGGCAACCATATTCCTTGAAATTGAAAGCATAAATTCCAGAAAGGAGAAAGTAAGTGGGGGAGGACCCTTAAAGTCTGTGTATATGATCTGCCTAAGTCTCTGGCTGACCCTTGCACAACCCACGAATAATGCAAACTACAAGCAGCCCTGGTAAGACTAAAAACACTGAACTGAAATTTGAGCTGCTATCACCTACAAGAAGAAAAGAAAAACACCAGAAGTTTCATTTTGAGTGAAGCCAAGTTAACAGTTTGCAAAAACAAACACAAAACTCTTTAGAGGAATATAATAGGTCCAGAGTTTCGATGAGATGTTATTTGCAATGTCCAGCATATAATTCAAAATGACTCAATAGAAGAAGAAACAGGAAAACATCAGCTATTCTATACAGATTAATGAACAGAGACCAAACCCAAGATGACACAAATCATAGAATTAGCACATAAGCAGTTTTTATTGATAGGCTCAAGGCAGTAAATGAAAATCTGCTCAGATTGATGACCCCCCCAAAAAAAAATCCCAGTAGAGAAACAGAAAATATAAAAGAAATCTAATGGAAATTCTGGAATTGAGAAATATATTTAAAGTTTTAAAAAAATCACTGGATGTGACCACAATTTAACAGAAATGAAAAACATGAAAAAAACAGAAATAAAAAATGAGCAGTACCACAGGAACTTGTAAGATGAACAAAAGATAAACCAAATATGTAGTTGGAGACTCAAAGAAAAGAGAGAGAAAATGGAGAAAATATACTAGAAGAAATAATGGCTGAAAATTCAGCAAACTGTATTAAAGACAAAAAATTATGGATTCAAAAAGCTTAGCAAACACCAAGCAAAATTAATATAAAGAAAATCTCACTTAACATATCAAACTATGGTATTTTCATGTTAATTTTAAAATATCAATTTCTTTTTTAAAAACTACCAGAATTTTGATTAGGATTACTTTGAATTTTTAGAGAAAACTGAGAAGAAATTAAATTATAACAATTTTGAGATTTTTCAATGCATGAACAAAGTACACCACTCCATTTTTTTTAGCTTTTCTTTAAATTCTCTCAGCAACATTTTGGAGTTTTCAGTGTACAAGTCTTCCATGTGTTTTGTCAAATTTAGTCTCAAATATTTCACACTTTTGATATATTTAAATGTTTACACTTATATTTCGATTTCCAATTAAACATTGATAGCATATACAAATAAAATTTATGTGTTGACTTAGTATTCTGTCAACTTGCTAAGATCACATATTACTTCCAAGAAGGTTTTTGTAGATTTCTCATGATTTTTCTATTTGGAGAATAATGTTGTCTGCAAATAAAAGTTTTATTTCTCTTTCCTAAGGCAGGGTGTGGTGGCTCATGCCTGTAATCCCAGAAGTTTGGGAGGCCAAGGCAGATGAATCTCTTGAGCTCAGGAATTCAAGGAATGCCAGCCTGAGCAACATGGTGAAACCCCATCTCTACCAAACCTAAAATTAAAAAAAAAAAAATTAGCCAGACATAGTGGCATGCACCTGTAGTCCCAGGTACACAGGAGGCTGAGGTAGGAGGATTGCTTGAGCCTGGGAGGCTGAGGTTGCAGGGAGATATCATGCCACTGTACTCCAGCCTGGGCAACACAGTGAAACTGGGTCTCAAAAAAAGTAAAAGTTTTATTTCTCCTTCCCAAACTGAACACCTTTTATTTCCTTTTCTTGCTTTATCTTTTTATCTTTATCCTTGCTAGGATCTCCAATAAAATGGTAAATAGAAGTGGTGAGACTCCTTGCTTTGTTCCAGATTAGAAGCGACCAGGCACATTGGCTCATGCCTATAATCTCAGCACTTTGGGAGGCCAAGTCAGGTGGATCACTTGAACACAGGGGTTCAAGATCAGCCTAGCAACAAAATGAGACCTTGTCTCTACGAAAAGTAAAAAAAAAAATTAGCTGGGCATGGTTGTGCGTGACTTTAGTCCCAGATACCTGGGAGGCTGAGGTGGGAGGATTGTTTAAGCCTGGGAAGTCAAGGTTGCAGTGAGCAGTCACTGTATTCCAGTCAGGATGATAGAGGGAGACCCTGACAAAAGAAAAGAGAGAAAGAAAGAGAGGAAGAGAGAAAGAGAGGAAGAGAGAAAGAGAGGAAGAGAGAAAGAGAGGAAGAGAGAAAGAGAGGAAGAGAGGAAGGAAGGAAGAGAGGAAGGAAGGGAGGAAGGAAGGAAGGGAGGGAGGAAGGAAGGGAGGGAGGAAGGAAGGAAGGGAGGGAGGAAGGAAGGAAGGGAGGAAGGAAGGGAGGGAGGAAGGAAGGAAGGAAGGAAGGAAGAGAGGAAGGAAGGGAGGAAGGGAGAGAGGAAGGAAGGAAGGGAGGAAGGAAGGGAGAAAGGGAGAGAGAAAGGGAGAGAGGAAGGAAGGCAGGGAGGAAGGGAGAGGAAGGGAGAGGAAGGGAGAGGAAGGGAGAGGAAGGGGGAGGAAGGGAGAGAGGAAGGGAGGGAGGAAGGGAGGGAGGAAGGGAGGGAGGAAGGGAGGAAGGAAGGGAGGAAGGGAGAGAGGAAGGAAGGGAGAGAGGAAGGAAGGGAGAGAGGAAGGAAGGGAGAGAGGAAGGAAGGGAGAGAGGAAGGAAGGGAGACAGGAAGGGAGAGAGGAAGGAAGGGAGGAAAGAAGGGAGGAAGGAAGGGAGGGAGGAAGGGAGAGAGGAAGGAAGGGAGGAAGGGAGGGAGAGAGGGAGAGAGAGAGGGAGAGAGGGAGAGAGAGAGGGAGAGAGGGAGAGAGAGAGGGAGAGAGGAAGGGAGGGAGAGAGGAAGGGAGGGAGAGAGGAAGGGAGGGAGAGAGGAAGGGAGGGAGAGAGGAAGGGAGGGAGAGAGGAAGGGAGGGAGAGAGGAAGGGAGGGAGGAAGGGAGGGAGGAAGGAAGGGAGGGAGGAAGGGAGGGAGGAAGGGAGGGAGGGAGGGAGGAAGGGAGGAAGGGAGGGAGGAAGGGAGGAAGGGAGGAAGGGAGGAAGGAAGGGAGGAAGGGAGGAAGGGAGGGAGGGAGGGAGGAAGGGAGGGAGGAAGGGAGGGAGGAAGGGAGGGAGGAAGGGAGGGAGGAAGGAAGGGAGGAAGGGAGAGAGGGAGGGAGGGAGAGAGGGAGGGAGGGAGGGAGAGAGGGAGGGAGGGAGAGAGGGAGGGAGGGAGGGAGAGAGGGAGGGAGAGAGGGAGGAAGGAAGGAAGGAAGGGAGGAAGGGAGAGAGGAAGGAAGGGAGGGAGGAAGGGACAGAGGAAGGAAGGAAGGGAGGGAGGAAGGGAGAGAGGAAGGAAGGGAGGAAGGGAGAGGAAGAGAGAGGAAGGGAGGGAGGGAGGGAGGAAGGGAGGGAGGAAGGAAGGAAGGGAGGAAGGGAGGGAGGGAGGGAGGGAGGGAGGAAGGGAGGGAGGGAGGGAGGGAGGGAGGAAGGGAGGGAGGGAGGGAGGGAGGGAGGAAGGGAAGAAGGGAGGAAGGGAGGAAGGGAGGAAGGAAGGGAGGGAGGGAGAGAGGAAGGAAGGGAGGAAGGAAGGGAGGAAGGAAGGGAGGAAGGAAGGGAGCAAGGGAGGGAGGGAGGGAGGGAGCGAGGGAGGGAGGGAGGGAGGGAGGGAGGGAGCGAGGGAGGGAGGGAGGGAGGGAGGGAGAGAGGGAGAGAGGGAGGGAGGGAGGGAGAGAGGGAGAGAGGGAGGGAGGGAGGGAGAGAGGGAGAGAGGGAGGGAGGGAGGGAGAGAGGGAGAGAGGGAGGGAGGGAGGGAGAGAGGGAGAGGGAGGGAGAGAAGGAGAGGAAGGGGGAGAGGAAGGGGGAGAGGAAGGGGGAGAGGAAGGGAGAGAGGAAGGAAGGGAGGAAGGAAGGGAGGAAGAAAGGGAGGAAGGAAGGGAGGAAGGAAGGGAGGAAGGAAGGGAGGAAGGGAGGGAGGAAGGAAGGAAGGGAGGGAGGGAGGGAGGAAGGGAGGGAGGGAGGGAGGGAGGGAGGGAGGGAGCGAGGGAGGGAGCGAGGGAGGGAGGGAGCGAGGGAGGGAGCGAGGGAGGGAGGGAGGGAGGGAGGGAGCGAGGGAGGGAGGAAGGAAGGGAGGGAGGGAGGGAGCGAGGGAGGGAGCGAGGGAGGGAGGGAGCGAGGGAGGGAGGGAGCGAGCGAGGGAGGGAGCGAGCGAGGGAGGGAGCGAGCGAGGGAGGGAGGGAGCGAGCGAGGGAGGGAGGGAGCGAGCGAGGGAGGGAGGGAGCGAGCGAGGGAGGGAGCGAGCGAGGGAGGGAGGGAGCGAGGGAGGGAGCGAGGGAGGGAGCGAGGGAGCGAGGGAGCGAGGGAGCGAGGGAGCGAGGGAGGGAGGGAGCGAGGGAGGGAGGGAGGGAGCGAGGGAGGGAGCGAGGGAGCGAGGGAGGGAGCGAGGGAGCGAGGGAGGGAGCGAGGGAGCGAGGGAGGGAGCGAGGGAGGGAGCGAGGGAGGGAGCGAGGGAGGGAGGGAGCGAGGGAGGGAGCGAGGGAGGGAGGGAGCGAGGGAGGGAGGGAGCGAGGGAGGGAGGGAGCGAGGGAGGGAGGGTGCGAGGGAACGAGGGAGGGAGCGAGGGAACGAGGGAGGGAGCGAGGGAACGAGGGAGGGAGCGAGGGAACGAGGGAGGGAGCGAGGGAGCGAGGGAGGGAGCGAGGGAGCGAGGGAGGGAGCGAGGGAGCGAGGGAGGGAGCGAGGGAGCGAGGGAGGGAGCGAGGGAGGGAGAGAGGGAGCGAGAGAGGGAGCGAGAGAGGGAGCGAGAGAGGGAGCGAGAGAGGGAGCGAGGGAGGGAGAGAGGGAAGGAGAGGGAAGGAGAGAGAGAGAGAGAGAGAGAGGGGGAGAGAGGGAGAGAGAGAGGGAGAGAGAGGGAGAGAGAGAGGGAGAGAGAGAGGGAGAGGAAGGGGGAGAGGAAGGGGGAGAGGAAGGGAGAGAGGAAGGGGGAGAGGAAGGGAGGGAGGAAGGGGGAGAGGAAGGGAGGGAGGAAGGGGGAGAGGAAGGGAGGGAGGAAGGGGGAGAGGAAGGGAGGGAGGAAGGGAGGGAGGAAGGGAGGGAGGAAGGGAGGGAGGAAGGGAGGGAGGAAGGGAGGAAGGAAGGGAGGGAGGAAGAGAGGAAGGGAGGGAGGGAGAGCGGAAAGAAGGGAGGAAGGAAGGGAGGGAGGAAGGGAGGAAGGGAGGGAGGGAGGGAGGGAGCGAGGGAGGGAGGGAGGGAGCGAGGGAGGGAGCGAGGGAGGGAGGGAGGGCGGGCGGGCGAGCAAGCAAAGCATTCTATCTTTCACCACTAAATGACGTTTTATCTCTAATTTTTTCATAAACGTACTTTATGAAGGAAAGGTTAAAGAAGTTCTCTTCTATTTCTTGTCTGTTGAAAGTTATTTTTAAAATACCAAATGAATATTGAATTTTGTCAACTGCTTGTCTCTACTGACATAAGTATTTCTTTTTAAGTTTGTGAATATAATGAATGAAATTGATCAATTTTTTCACACACTACATTTCTTGAGATAGACCCTATTTGGACATAAAGGGTTATAATTTTTATATATGGCTGAACGTAACTTAATTTTTGTAAGAATTTTTGAAACTTCGAGATATTGGTCTGTACTTTTTTAATTTTTGTAATGTATGGGTTTCATTTTGGTATCTGGGTAACTCTAACCTCAAAAAACAAGTTGGAAAGTTTACTATTATCTTTTGCATTCTGGAAAAATATGGGTAGAACTGTAATTATTTATTCCTTACGTATTTGATAGAATTCAACAGTGAAATCATTTAGGCCTGAAATTTTCATTTCAACAAGGTTTTAGATTACAAACTCAGTTTTTTAAATCAATATTAAGGCTATTTAGGCTATTTCATCTTGAATAAACTTTTGCAGTTCGTGTCTTTCAGTTAGTTTGTCTTTTTCATCTACAGTCATGTGTCGTTTAACAATGAGAATAAGTTCTAAGAGATGCATCCTTAGTCAAATTTGTCATTGTGCAAATATCATAGGGTGTCATTACACACACCTAGATGGTAGAGCCTACTTACTACACATCTAGGCTATACGGTATAGCCTCTTGCTCCTAGACTACAAGTCTGTACAGCACGTTACTGTACTGAATATTGTAAGCAATTATAACACAATATTTGTGTATCTTAACATAGAAAAGGTGCAGCAAAAACATGGAATTACAATTTTATGGAGTTATCATTATATATGTGGTCTGTCATTGACTGTCATGCATTGCATGACTGTATGACATTATTCTGATAAGATTATAATACTTGAGTATTACCCTTTTAATATTTATATTACCTGTAATGATTCCTTTTATTCCTGATAACTATTTGTGTCTTCTCCCCTTTTTTCTTATTCTGGATAGATGTTTTCAATTACATTGATATTTTTGTGTAATCGGCATTGCTTGCTTTAAATTTTCTCTATTACTCTGTATTCTACTTCATTTATTTTTGTTATCTTTATTAACTTCCTTCTGTTTAATTACGATCTAATTACTCTTGGTTTCCTAATTTCTAAAGGTGTTACCTTAGATAATTGCTTTAAAATATTTCTTCTAATATAAACACTTAATATTATAAATTCCCCTCTAATCACCTCTTTAGTTGCATTCCATAAATTCTAATATGTTTGTTTTTTTTTTTTCGAAGTATTTTCTATTTCCTCTTGTGATGTGAATGTGTGTGTGTGTGTGTGCATGCATTCATGGTGTTGAATAGGTTAATTAGCTTGTGGTGATTATTACATAATGTGTGTACATATATATACATACACACACACACATATCTCAAAACATGAAGTTGTACACCTTGAATATACATTTTTATTTGTTAATTTTACTTCAATAAAGCTGGGGGCAAACCCCCATCACTTTGCTTTTGGTTTTTAATTTTGCTGAAATCATAAAGCATATATGATTTTAATCTTTTAACATTTATTGAATTTTCTTTTATCATCCAGAAAATGATACAACTTGGTAAATATTCCATTGCATTTAATATAAATTTGTATTCAGCTATTGTTGAGGAGAGTGTTTTATAAATATTAAATAGCTCAAATCTGTTGGAAGCTTTACAGTTTACCATCGCTTTTTCTTTGCATCACCATTGTCATAATTCCTATTTACCTGTCTTCAAGATCACTGATTGGTTTTCTTTTGCTGTATCCAGTCTGCTTGTAGCTAATTGATGAAATTACTTATTTCTGATATGGCATTTTTCATTTCTAGCATTTCCATTTGACTCCTTCGTAAAGTTGTAATCTCTTTGAAAGTCCTTATCTGTTCATGCATCCCATTTGTCTCATCTACTATGCCATCAAACAAATTAGTTTTAAATTACTGTGTAATAATTCCAGCCACTAGATCATTTCTCAACCTGTTTCTGTTGATTACTTTTGCCTCTGGACAATGAAGTTTTTTTTTTTCTTGTTTTGTCTCTCATAAGTTTTTGTTGAATGGTAGACATGGTGTATAGACAGACTGATATAAAAAGGATTTATTCCTGGAAATGGGCATGCTTCTGTCAGGTCATTGGTACACTTGGTTCAATCATTCCAGTAGCTGTCTTGTGTTTGGTTGTATGTTGCTCTAGTTAATTTCAGTCTACCAGAGACTTCAGAATTCTCCAGTGGTAGATGACTGTTACTTTTACTTACTGTGAAGCCTGGAGTGCTAAAATCTTATCTTTGGTATTCCTCCTCCACCTCCAGCTTTCAGCAAGATCTCCAGCCACACTCTAGCCCTTTCCCCAGGGTATATTTCTGCTGACTTTTACTTGGTGCAGGGCTTGAGGTAGGGGCAGGTGTGTTTCTCAGCTCTTCTGTTCCAGCATCAGTCTTCAGCAGGCCATGAGCACCTGAGCATCAAAGGATGAGATTTCTCAGCATTTTTGTTCCATTCCCACTGTCAAACAAGCTCTGCTTTCTCCTCAAATGCAGAGTCTAAAAAGTGAGCACCCCACCCCTATTCCATGCCAAACTCTGCCCTATATTGATGGGTGCTTCAGCTTGAATGCTTGTGATCCCCCCAGAATTCATATGTTAAATCCCAATGACCCATGTGATGATATTTGGAGGTGGGGCCTTTGGAAGGTGATTGGGTCTTGAGTGTAGAGCCCTCACAGTAGGATTAGCGCCCTTTTAAAAAACAGACTCCAGCAAGCTCATTCACCCCTTTCACCAAGGACACAGTGAAAAGATGATCCCAGGAAGCAGGCTCTCACCAGACACTAAATATGCTGGTGCCTTGGTCTTAGACTTCCCAGCCTCCAAAACCATGATAAATCAGTTTCTGTTTTTAATAAGCCACCCAGTCTGTGGTGTTCTCTCATAGCAGTGTAAATGGACTAATACAATGGGGGTATTTGGCGAGAATGACTTTTCTGCCTCTCCCTAGGAAAAGACGACCTCTACCTTGTACCAATCCAGAACC
The DNA here is from genome assembly GCF_028885625.2 of Pongo pygmaeus. Classification (NCBI taxonomy): domain Eukaryota; kingdom Metazoa; phylum Chordata; class Mammalia; order Primates; family Hominidae; genus Pongo; species Pongo pygmaeus. The sequence goes on from NC_072378.2 coordinate 23,691,547, forward strand.
CTGGGTACCAGTTGGTTTGCAGTCCCTCTGTAGTAGCAGATGTTTTTGCATAATATCTTGCATAATATCAGTGCACTGTAGAGGTGGATTTCCATCAATGATAGTAGACCTATGCCTAAAATCAAGGTAGAGAATGGGAAAGTAAGAGGATATCTTTCCCTTTCTCCAACAGCAAATAGCCTTTTTTTCTCATGTCTGAGCAGGGTCTGGGGTGGGCAGGAGCAGCTGTTCATCATCTTGTAATCATGTAGCTCTCGGAACAGAGATCGGCTTCTCCAAGTAGTTCTTCTCCATGTTTAAACAGAGGCAGGATCTGTTACACCTGTGCTACCAAATGGGTTCATGATTTTTGCGTATGAGTTGTTCTTCCTGAACAATCCATCTGGACATTTCATTTCTTTCTGCTCTATATCATGGTAAGGTTACAATCGACCACATAAATGGTATGAGACTTTAATGTGTTTCACATAATAATTCAATTCAGAAACATGAGACAGACTACTTTCACATCACAAATTTAAACCTCCATCAAAACCCTCTTTGTGTCTATCAGTAATGTTTATCTGCATTAACAGATGTGCTAAGATTTTAAGGACAGATATTCTGTCTTGAGCCCCTTCTAGTCCAAAAGTGAACTGCATTTGTTTCTCTTCCACCTTTAAATTTTTGTATTGCATATATTTATGGGGCACAACATGATCTTTTTATAAATGTATACATTGTTTAATGATTACATCAAGCTATTTAACATATCCATCACATCACACTTTTTTGTGGTGGGAAGATTTGAAATCAACTCTCTTAGTAATCTTCAAGTATACAGTATACTATTATTAATTATATTCACCATGCTGTATGATTGATCTCTGGAAATTATTTATTCTGTCTAATGAAACATTGTCCCTTTGATTAACATCTCTTCATCTCCACTTTTACAAAAGTGAGTTGCACTTATAAGCCATCAAAAATGTATATTAAATGAATTTGAAAATAATGGGAAAAATGAAGCTTTCATACTAGCAGTTGTCTTTTCTTTATTCCAGTCTTTTATGTAAGCACCCAGTGGAATCCAGTGGACAATGAGTAGCAAGTGGGCACACTTTTTAGTGATGCTTCTGGAAATCTTACACTACTATTTTAACCCATACTCAGTCTTTAATCACTGGCTAATATTTTAGTTGTGGTTTCCTTGCCTACTTTTATGACAGCTGCCTTATGTCCCCATACTCGCCAAAGATAAAATGTCCATGTGACTTTCCTTGCAGGGTCTTATTACTTTTGGGATTCAGTTCATTAGATCGCCTCTGATGTGAGCTTTGTGATGGGCTAAAGAATATGAATTTTAGAAATTAGACAGCTTTTTTTCTTATTATTTCTCTGTAGCTTTCTACAGCCTTAGGAATGAAAATAAGTGTAAATTATTAACAAACACATTTAAGCTTATATTATTCCTATTTGCATCAAAACCAATTCATATCTGTATTAATAAGTAGGGCTCTATTTTGCTGTGATAACAAATAACTCCGCAGTATCACTAGCTTTAAACAACATTCAAACTACTTGTCCATTTTAGGATGGCAAAACATCTGCTCAGATTTATTTTCACATTAGGATCTAGGCTGACAGAGCAGTCTCCATCTGGAATCTTTCAATTTATTATGGCAGAGAGAGTTGAATTGAATGGGAATAGTAAAGTGAATATAATTTTCATCACTAGAGAATGGACACAATCATCTTTTCATAAATCCTTTTATTATAAGTCTCCAATTTCTTCTAAAAATGCACCTAAATATCGTAGCCAAGGTTTGGGTACTTAGAAGAGACTAGATTACTATCAGCTCTTACAGACCCTTGGGTCTAAAAGCAAGGCTCGTTTCTGTTTGGCTGTGTGTTACACATTTTACCATGTTCTTGAGTTTACTGATAGGAATACAGACTCTACTCCCAATCAGACCACGCTTTAGCCAAATATATAGTTGGAGGGATATTAGGTTCAATTCTTTATTCTGAGGATACAGTGGGTTGGAGAAATCATAAGAATCAAGAAGATTTTCAGGATATAAAATAAGTACTTTTGGGAAAACAATAAAATATGTGATTTTACTTGGCAAACTGAAAGCTGAGGAGAGATTTAGTAAAAATCACAGGATCAGAAGGGCCATCTGTTTAGATTTTATTTACTTATCTATTCTCTCATTTCACTTCTAGTGAAGATACTTCCATTTTAGAAAGATAAAATGGGCTCCTAATAAAAAAGCAGAAATTTAAGTTAGAAGTGAGAAAAATCTTCTGGCAGCAAAGTTTATTAAATTGTGCAGTGACTCTCCAAGTCAGTTTTGCAACTTCTTTGCTAAAGTTCTTTAAAACTAAGTTAGTATCTCATCATTGAGTTTCTTTAAATTATTGTCTAGAGGAATGGATTCTGACCTCATAAGATCCTTTCCTATTCAAACATTTTATTTCTTATTGAAAAAAAATACACAGCTTGCTTTTGAATAATGCTTTAACTTTTCAAAAAGGTTTAACAGTCATGTTCTGATTTGATTATTACAACTCTATTCAGCAGGTCTAGAAGATTTTTTTTTTCTCTTAAATAAGGAAACATACACAAAGAGATGACACAGCCTGTTAAGTGGCACACATACGACCAGGACTTGCTCTCTTTGAACACTTCAATCCTGACTTGATTCTTTACCATAGTGTCTTTAGTTTGATGTTAAATCTTGGTAACAAACAGGAATGATTTTAATATCTAGATGAAGAATTCTAGATATTAGAGTGATAAATATTTGAGATCATTAAGCCCAATTAGAATATTCCACATACAACATAAAATTATAATTATGTGTGTGTACATCAATACATATATTCTACTATGATAGTCATGTGTTACTTGAAGAAAGAAATGTGTTCTGAGCAATGTGTCCTTAGTGATTTCATTATTGTGCAAACATCATACGGTGCACTTTCGCAAGCCTAGATGGCAGAGCCTACTACACACCTAGGCTATGTTATAGCCTATTGCTCCTAGGCTAGAAACCTACACAGCATGTTACTGTATGCAATACTGCAGGCAACTGTAACACAATGGGAAGTATGTCTATATCAAAACATATCTAAACATGGAAAAAGTACAGTAAAAATATGGGATTTTAATCTTACGGGACCAGCATTACATATGCAGTTCATAGTTCAACAAAACATCACTATGAGGCATGTGACTGTATGTATATGTGTATGTATACATATATGTACATGTTTTGAACAAAATATTGTTTAATAAACAGGATTTATATCTCAAATGATACCAAGTATCATTGTCAATACTCTCCTTCCCATCTCATAGGCTCCACTGTGAAATGTATCTCAGGGTCTATATTCAAGAGCCTTCCATTTCAACCAGATAGACTCCTATCCCTGGCATTTGAACAGAAGGTTAAGCTTGTAAGTTGACTCCCTCATTGCTAATATTTTTTCTGAAAATGTAATCAGACAGTTTGATGGATCAGGTGGCCTCTAAAAGTCTACCAACTCTTAAGTATCTCAATCTTTTAGGTTAAACTTTCCTGTTACTTTATATTTGCAGCCTCCTAAACCCAAATATTCATGGAGATCCATAAGACATCAACATATGTAGCATTATGCCAAAGGCATTTTAAGCTTTTCCTTTTCCACAGAATTTGAACTTTTAAAATAACAACCCCCCCACCATCTTTTATTTTTTACCTACAGACAAGAAACTTTCAGCAAAACACTTGAATGTAAGACGCTGTGTTCTAGCAGTGATTGAGTGTGATTTGACTGGAAATATTGCCTTTGCTGTTACGGTGTTTGTGTACTGAGTTCCTGGCAGGATAATTCTGGCAGTAGAAAAAAAGAATTCCATCTATAGAGTATTTTTTCAGGCATTATCAGTGCCAGCCATGGTTTTAGGTTACATTTTAATGGTGAGGTGGGGAGAGATTGCCCCAGATGGTGGATGTAAAATGTGCCATAAATTTTAATGAAGCAAATAAGTCACTAATAACCCTACTGCTAGCACTGCTATGTTTGGGGCCGACCTTAATAAAGGAAAATTAAAAAGGCACATGTAGCCTTTAAACAAGTGCCTAAGAAGCCTAATATGATTTACTAATTCAGCTATTCACACTCTGATTGCATGGCCCCTGGTCATCTGCTCAAGTACAGCTGCTTCGTGTAAAATAAATAAATAAATAAAAAGTTTATTGACCACCAGATGTCCTAGCCTGTAATGGGTGCTGGCAGATTTCAGGTCACTCAGAGTTCAGGCAGATTTACTAAATATCCATATATTTTTGGTAGCAACACTACCTTGGAAATCGTACCTATATAATTGTTTCAGTCAGAGCCCAGAGATAACTTTCTTGCCCTCTTTCAGTCGTGAGATCTTAACCAATGGATCTCTTTTTTGTGAAGCAAAGTCTAACAGATAGGCTTGTTGGTTAAGGATTTTGGGAAAGGACATATGGGACCTTTTCATTTTTCATTAAAAACTTGGCAGAAGATTCGTGAGGCTAGGCATCATTAAGCCTTTACCAACCCAAGCAATTAACTTGGATATGGTAACTGAGAATCATTTTCTAGTTGAGATAACTGATATCCACCAGGGGGGTCACATGACTCAACAACACACAGAGCATAGAAGAGAACCAATAATCATAGGCAATCCTCTTAGACCACATGATGCAATAATGTGCATGTATAGTGTACATATGTAATAATGTACTAGTATGACTATGCATCATTAAATTCATAGCAAAAAGAAAAAAACTTCAAAGATGAGATTAAGAAATGAAATGATTAGTATTTTAAAGTATCTGACTAAGTGTGATAGCTTCACCATTCTTAGACAATATCTAAAACCAGAATATATAGTTAAGGCAACGCTCATCATTAACCATGGTGGATACAAATCTATATTTCAAAAAAATCTTCTCTATAATATTAATTCTAGTGTGCCAATTCCTTCTCAGATCCAATTGTGCCATCCGCCTCCTGAAATCATTGATGAAGAGCTGAAGTGAGGTGGACAAGTGCCAGTTCTGCAATCTCCTATTTTTTGCTGTCATTATGTGATTTAAATTATCTTTGACCCAGAGTTACTCCTCAAGACTCTGTTTAAGCCCCTTGTCCATTTCATAAGGATTTAGCTTAGTTAAAAGAAGATAATGTCATTTAAAATCCCAGTTAATTAGGAGCATGCAAATTGCAATATATCACACAATTTCAGAAGCCAACAACAGTGTGAAGACACCACTGGCTGTCCCTCTGTGGGGGTGGGCACTCCCTCCTGACACCTCACCTACTCTACAACACACGGGGTTTCCAGCAGATGGATAGAATGGGGACCCCAGAGTCGATCAGCTCACATATTATGTATACTTCCTTTATTACATCTTATTCTTTATTTTTAGATAAAAATGAATATCAATAGAAGTTCTGGGTTTTTTTTTTCCTCATATTCAACATTAGCAATTATCCTCTTGGGCCTTTAAATGATCTCCAGGTGGCCTTAGCATCAACACACCCACAGTCTTTAGTCCAATGCCACATCTCTCTCTGCCTAGTCCAGTAAAATATTCCAGTTTCTCAACATATTCCAGTTACTCTTCCAAAACAACTCAACATTTCAGGTGGTGTTAAATTACATATTCCAGAACTACTTGATACAGATTAAAAGCCACATGCAGCCAGGAAAACACAAGAAATACTATGGCAGATATGCATGAAGTTTGGTCAATAAGTCTTAATTTGATATTTTAGTGCCAAATATAATGAAAGGGAAAGTTCAGATATGTCCATGCATGTGTGTGTGTGGTTTTGCATTCCAGGTTTCAACACACAAAAAAATTGTGGCAATCATTGGATATATAACAGGGGACTTCAATAGCATGTTGGGTTTGCTTTTGTTTGCTTTTTACATGGGATTTTTTAGCTCATATGATCTATTTTGACTGTCAACTTGTTTATCTATGTAGATCATTTTCCTTTTACTACCTTAATCCCAAGCAAGAAAAAATGTCACTTCATCCATACACGCAGACAATCCAAACTGACACTGCTCCAGTCACATAAACTCACACCTATCCACAAACACAGAAGCTAAAGAAAGCCTGCTTCTCCCAGTTACCAGTAAAACTTTAAATACAAATGAGAACCATGTCCCATCAAACTTAAAGTGTAGTGCTTCAGACTTTTATCAGGATTATTACTGATTATGTTAACCCTCCCAGTGGAAAAAGGAAAGAAAATCTCTGCTGTTTAGTAATATTTTTGTATATGAACAAATTGTTTAGGATTATTTACAATCATTTGTCATTTCCCACCCAGGCTCTCCAAACTTTTTCCACCTTAAATCTTTGAGTTAGTTTTCACCAAAGCATGTATATTCCAGGATTTTTTTCATTTCCTATTTGAAGGCAAAAACATTTGTTTCTGTACAGCACACTGATGAAAATTCAGAACTATTCAGTTTTCTAAAATGTTTTAATTTAAAATAGTGATATGTCAGAAGATAATAGACTAAGACGTATGCTATATTTCCAATGCAAAATAATTTTAATATAATTAATTTTAAATCAGGGTGATGAGGAGGAAGTAGATTGCATGTTTAAGGGAAACCTTTCCATTTAGAGATATGAAACGTTCAATTCAGTATTTCAACAACAAATGACCTAGTTTGTCAGTCTGTCTTTTATTTGTCTTACCCTCAGTCAAGAAATTGAGGAATACCCTGCTTTTCAAATAAATACTGTACTGAAAATCAAAACATCACAAAGGATCTAAGCAGAACTGCCATCAGGAGCTTCAAGGATGGAAGATTTTAAACATGGCTTAGATAATATTTTCCTAAATTTGGAGCCAGACAAAGATGACCGAATAGAATGGGAGGACAGTATGCACTCAGAGTCTTAATCCTGGGGGGGTTTCTTACACCTTCCCCTTAGACATGTTTAATTAGCTGGGGCCTGTTGTATTTATTCGGTAGATTTGGACACAAATGGAAAAAAGGTCTTTTCATCTCTTTTTATCAGTAGTCCCCCAAAGCCAAGGCAGGTGTCTGTGGGATTAAACATAATTACAAAGGGAGAGAGAGAGGGAAGAAGGGAGCTAGATAATAATTCCCAACAGAGCTGGAATTTGAGAACGGGAGCAGGTGCTGCAAGAGGCCCCATGTATCCAACTAATTTGAGCCACGATGTTGTGTAAAGGCCCACATATTCATCCTTTCAACGAGGAGGGCCCTGGCAGCCTGTGAGTACAAAGACAGGATGCCAGGATGGCCAGCCCCGGCACCATGGCTACCAGGGTAACCAGACCCTGCTTCTCACTGCTGCCTTTGTTAGGTGGCAGCCACGGGAAACAAAGTGCCACTTCTTACCATTGTACAGGCACATGCATAATATCCTTCTTTTGCCTCATCATCATGAATTAGCAATTACTCTATTCTTCGAAGGAAGAGCAGCCGCAGGTGACAAAGCACCGCAACTTCTAGTTTATAGTTCTGAAGCCCTTCATTTGGTGTTTCAGTTTTGGATTGACCTCTTCAGCTAGTGTATTCCCATTGTGAAGAAAATTCTATGATCCCATAGAAAAGTGGTTTTCTTTCTCGATTTTGAGGGTCTGACCCATGGTTTGACTGGAGGGGGTCAGAAAGTACTGAAAGGACTATGCACAAAAAGGTCCTTCTTCAACTCAGAGAACACCTGGACTACACAAAGGAGACACAAACCCGAATGCTGTCACCCACCCACGGCTCCACAGCCGCTTCCCATCACAGACTGAGCCACGATGACTCCGTCTGGGCTCTCATTGAAGATCCATTCTTTAATCAAACTTTTAAGATAATGCCACTTTTTATCTCGTTGTACCCATGGCTCAGTCGCATTTAAAGAATGAGAGGGAACTGTGAGATTTTCGTTCTGATGGCCCTGCACTTTCTAAACTCCATGAATGGAGAAGAATTTTAACAACAACTTATAAGTTATTTTGAGGAAACTTGAAAGAAGGGTTTTTTTTAGGCCCCAGAAAGAAGAGAGCCCGGTTTTTCTGCTTGGACTAGTTTTTGTTTTATTCTTCAGACCTTAAAGGGACACTTAAGTGTCAGCATTCCAGATTATAATAAAACCGAGAGAATAAAGTTATTTTTTCCAGTTGTGGCATGGGTACCATTTACTTCATAGCAACATATATCACTGTGTAATAGGAATATTCTATAAGTAAAATGTCTGTTTTGATATTTTCTGTCAACAAGAAAAAATGAAATAAAATGATTGAGGGTTTTGAGGTATAAAATTATAAAATGACTTTATTGTTTAATTGCACATTTCATATAAGCACCTAGGTACAGTCTTTTTATCTATCATCATGTACATTGTAAAATACCTGGAAACATAGCACCTAGCTACTCTAATCCCAAGGGCAATAGGCCAGGAATGTTAAGATTTATAGTTTGATGAATGTATGTATTTAAGATACAGGAAGAAGTCTTAACCTGGGCCCATTACTAGCCCTTTAACATTTCAGAATATGTCAGGGCATGCCGGGGGAAATAAGAAAAAAAAAAGAATAAACATTTAAAAGATTAAAGAGCATTTTTAAGGGTACTGAATAAAGGGTAGACAACTAGTTCTAAGACTGTGGAGTGAATTAAGGGTATCTTTGGACTTCTAAAGCAACATAATGAATGGAGAAAAAATTCACACTGAAGAAAATGTGAGGATGCACTGGTTCTATGCAGGGATACTAGTTGGTTACAAGTGGGAAGAATTGCAGACAGAGATGAGATTATCACCAAGGAAATTATCTTCTTTATTAGCCTCTGGGGGATTTTATATCAAGATTCTAAAAACGACCCCATTCAGTAGAAATAAAATTAGTGCAATGATAGGGCTAATCAACTGCTTGGAGTTATATAAGAAATAAGTTAAAGGCAGTCCTGCATGGGGCCTGATAAAGAGATTGTAATAATGATGAGAAAGGGGGCTCTTTCGTTACTCCATTGAGGACATCATTAGAGACTGGACCAGGCCATCTCTCATCAGGGTAATATTAAAATCATAAGAGAAGCACGGCAGCGTGATAGGAACAACAGCTTCAACTGTGAAGGGTCAATCTACACAAAGCCTGAAGAAGTCCCACGGAAAATTAGAGGAGCAGCAGAAAGGAAAATATCAGAAACCTTGTGAAAGCGGGACAGCCACCACTGAGATCCTTCCAGAAGGGTAGCCTGGAGATTCTACCAATGAATCTGGAGGGACTTGAAGATAGAAACTTTTGTTATCATTTTAATGATGAATTTTATGCTAATTGCACCTACAGCTTGTTTATACCAAAGAACCCCTGGTTTCCTATAATTGCAATATATGTATACCCATGAAACATTTATGAATAAATATTTTCTTTCTTTTCTTTTTTCTTGAGACAGGGCCTCTCTTTGTCACCCAGACTGTAGTGCAGTGGCATGATCTTGGCTTACCACAGCCTCAACCTCCCAGGCTTAAGCAATCCTCCCACCTCAGCCTCCCGAGTAGCCAGGATTAGAGGTATGCACTACCATGCCCGGCTAATTTTTGTATTTTTGGTAGAGACAGAGTTTTGCCACATTGCTCAGGCTAGTCTCAAACTCCTGGGCTCAAGCAATCCACCTGCCTGGGCCTCCCAAAATGCTGGGATTACAGGCATGAGCCACCACGTCCGGCCCATTCATGAATATTTTCTAAAGAAAAGCATTGACAGAATGAGCCCTGTCTTATTCTAGTATAAATATTTTGATAGGTTTAATATTCAAATATCACGAACTATGACTATATTATTGACAATATGATGAAATATGACTATATTATTTAGAATCTGTGTAAAGCGTTTATTCAAACCTTGGGCATAGTGAAAAATATTCAGAAAGCATCCTAGAGAAGTAGACAGCATTGGTTAAATTCATTCAACCTGATCACTAAGCTGAACTCACATCTGGGAGTGAGTCTCAAGTTGGAAACAGCTAGCAAGCATCTGAAGAGAGGTTTGGGCTTTGAAACAGGAGGGGATGAGAATTTTTAGAAGTATTTAGCCACCTCTACTTTACAAATGCAACACCAACTAAATCAGAAACAACTGGATTCAGCAACAATTTCAGGCTTCTTAGTTACGTGGCTTTCAAGCATGGGTATGGAAGGAACAAACAAGGAGAAGAAGTAGAGAATTACCACAGCTGAAGACTGTAGGGCTCAGCTCTAGGCACATCCTAAAACACGTCTGTCCATCTGTAGCACCTCAGAAGTAGGGGATCTGTTTAGAAATGTGTGCATCTCTCAACTAAGGAGTGTGCAGGGAAATCAGGGAAGTCAAGCATATCTAGTCACCAAATGGGATCATACAAGGATATTCGTGGAGTGGTTTATGTAAACTTTTTGCCATGGAGTAGCTTCATCTATATGAATCTACAGCCAGTTACCTGGCAGTGGGCTGAGGGCTGCTATTATACAGCAGAAACTATAGACAGGAAGAAGATCCACATGTGAAGCAGAGGAGAATGAAGAACCGCTGGGATCCGCCAAGTATCTCCTCCTATTGGCTCATCATCATATCTCACTGAAATCACCTTGTTTGAGTACTGGCTGACTCCAAATCTTGCATGACATTCCCTTTTCACTTCTCGCCTTGAAGCATGCGGGGAAAAAAGATTCAGAAAAAAAATAGAGCTCCCAGCCTAACCAAGTTGGCATACCACAATCTGGCAGCATCTATCCGCTTTCAACCTGACATCCATACACTCCTCTTTTAATCATATTTAACTTACAAGTAAAAAGAATAGCAAAACATTTAGCATGTCATTTCTAGTACAACCAAAGTCACATTTACCATCTACCCAAAAAAAGAGAGACAAAGTCAGTGTATTCATCTTTGGGTGAGGATCATTTCTCTTCTAGCAAAGTCACACATACCATTTTTGATATATTGTAAGTTAAATATTGAGATATATAGTTAATTGCTAACATACCTTACATTAGCCATTATTTCTGCAATTGAGCAAGTGGTCATATTTTGTATTTCTGATGTTCCTCTTCCAATATCCATTCCTTATTCCCTTCGCCCCAGAAAGAATCTTAGCTTGTCATGGTTCTTTTCTAGATGTGATAATCTAAACCTTCATTGCTGAAGTATGTAGCCATTATCAGTCCCACCAGGTTGTAGTCTATAATTAACTTCTATTACAAAACATGGTAGCAATAAGAGGTGTCCCGGGGTATTCCTCTCTTCTAAACATAATTCTCCCCATATCTATTGTGTAGTAAAAACCAAATTCCCCCTTAATAAAATTGATCACCCCAGCCTCATGTCTCATAGTTTAGTGTCATAAGGAGCCCAAAATAGCCAGGTGGCAGGCTCAGCTTTCAGTTTAATGGAAACAGCATGCGGCCCCTGGTGAAAGCATTTCCTTTTTGAAACTAAGACCTCTAAACCAGCAGAGCCCCAAATTGTGGAAATAGAAGGCAAAAATTTTGCTAGTGAGTATTAAGGGTAATAGTAGGAAAAGCCACTTATATTTCATTCATTGATTCCCAGAGCTGTGACTACTAGCTATGGGAGTAACAGCACCATAAATAGGTTGCTGATTCAGAGAATACACTGCAGCCTTGAGACTATTACCCCAGCACCATGACTATTACCCCAGCACTATGACTATTACCCCAACACCATGACTATTACCCCAGCACCGTGACTGTGTCTTCAAAAGGCCACTTCATAATTCTAACTGTTCAGGGAATCCAGGTGATGCGAACATGATAAGATTCATGCATTCCATCAGCATAAACCCATTGCATTACTTTAGTGTTGCTGCTGCTCAGATTCAACCCGTCTAGAATGTCATGTCAGGGAAAAAATATTCTGTAAGTCCACGGATAGTTGATTTGGAAGTGATATTTTGAACAGAAAAGGCAAATCCTTTCCAGAGTGAGAGAAAATGCTGCCCCAGCCATGATGGGAATCACCCTACATAACTAACCTGCACACAGATGACTAGTTCATGCTCCTTGAGCCATATTGGGGGCTCAGGGTTGGTCTTTGCTGCTGGCAGTTTAGGAAATCACCAGTACCTGTAGCCAGAACAGCATTGTTGGATAGATGTTTATGTTGCTGAATTCATGCTTAATCTCCTGTGCCTGCTTTCATGGCCACTTTTTTTCAGGAGTTCATTGTACAAGGACAGGGGTGACTGGAAAAGGACACTGATGACACTCACAGAATAAGTTTTCTTGTCCAGGAAATCCAAACACCTTTTGGTGTTTCTATTTATGAAAATTTGAAAGGGAACAAATATCTTCACACTCTGTGCCCAATTGAAGATAACCTAGTCATCTTCCCTGGACCCTGTTGTTACTGATTTTTCAATCATGTCCCTTTCTAATTTTTAGTCTTTTAGCCAAATTGTTAACTACTGCCCATGAAATAATGTAGATCTGTATATCTTGGCATCTCCCCTTCCAAGTAAAGCAAGAAATCATGTGCAATGTTCAAAATTTTGCCCATCAGAAGGATTTATCTTCTTTGCTGTCCTTCAGGAGACCCCTGAGGTATGGCTGGAGTGCTTCAGACACCTACTTTTGGATAAATTGAACAGACCATACAAAACCATCTGTGAATCACGACCCACTTTTTTATTCCCCAGTCAATTCATCTCAGGGAATTATTCATGAGGCAATAGCTGATTTTTGAGAGACAGAGAAAGAAAGCAATTGTATTAGTCAGGGTTCTCTAGAGGGACAGAACTAATAAGACAGATGTATATATAAAGGGGAGTTTATTAAGGAGTATTGACTCACACGATCATGAGGTGAGGTCCCACAGTAGGCTGTCTGCAAGCTGAGGAGCAAGGAAGCTAGTTCAGTTCCCAAAGCTGAAGAACTTGGAGTCCAATGTTTGAAGGCAGCAAGCACCCAGCACGGGAGAAAGATGTAGACTGGAAGACTAAGCCAGTCTAGTCTTTTCACATTCTTCTGCCTACTTTTATTCTGGCCACACTAGCAGCCAATTAGATTATGCCCACTCAAGATTGAGGGTGGGTCTGCCTTTTCCAATCCACTGAGGCAAATGTTAATCTCCTTTGGCAACAATCTCACAGACACACCCAGGAACAACACTTTGCATCCTTCAATTCCATCAAGTTGATACTCAATATTAACCGTCATGGCAATGTAGCAAGATTAAGAGCCATGGGAATCTGTTATTTTCTCATGAAACTTACTTAAATGCCTTCAGTGACTGTTCAGGCCCAGTCTTAAATATACCACTTCAGCTTTATGATAGAAGTCGTTATGCACACATAGCTTTATGGCTTGGTGGGTCACACAATGCTCAGTTCATCATGGGCATCTAAGGCTAGAGGGAAACTTAGGAATCCAAGGGCAAATGTTCAGTCTACTAGTCTAGATGTTGCTTCTCAAAAGTAGGATAGTTATCTACAGAATATGGCATGGCTTGGTTCTACAATATTAAGTCCATATAGTGCTTCAGCTATAGGTGCTTTACAAAAGTTCCATACACATACCTATCTGCCACAGACATTTCAAGAATCATTGAGCCAGCTGGGTCATACAGCCCAAGTTTAAGAGAAGCTTACATAGCAACTTGGATCTGTGACAAAGCCTTCTTTTGCTTGAAGTCCCACTTGAAACTCGCATTCTTTCCTAGTACTCCAAAAATGGGGATATGTGGCTTTCAAATTTCAAGGAGGTTCACTAGGTGTTATGTTCATCTTTTTTTTTTTTTTGTAGTTAGTGTAGTCAGAAGTAGAACTTCTCCTTCACCTTGGAAAGCATATTATAGCACAGCACTAGATCTGTTACCAAGTTGACAAGCTCTCGAATGTTAGATTTATTTCTCAGCCTCTGGCACACATGCTTCTTTCCAAAATATCTAGGACAGTTGCTGTTTCCTGCTCTTGACTCCTATCACCCTAATATCAGCGTAGTGGTCTGATATGAAGTCTCAGTGGAGAGGTGATCAATGCTCCTGTGGATAACATTATGATGGAGGGCTGGAGTACTGATATAGCCCTACAAAAGAAGAGCAAAGGGCTATTTCTGGCCCTGCAAACTGAAAGCAATGTGCTTCTTATGGCCTTTTACTGACATATATAGGGAAAAAATTCAAACACATCAATAACCAGATATCAGGGGGTGTGTTTATTTGTTCCAGTAAATAAACCACATCTGGAACAACAGCTGTGACTGGAGTTAAAGATTAAGTTCAAACAGACCACTGTAATTATTCAAAGTCTGCCTGTATTTTGCTCAAGACAAATAGGCAAGGTTGGATGGGGATATGGTAGGAATCAAAACCTCTGCTTTCATTGAGTCTTCAATGGTGGCATCTTGGGGAAAAACACCTCTAAGTCCTCATTTGTAAACTAAATTACTAGCTGCCTTCATACGTTCCTTTTCTGCCTCTCCTGTGTATGCCCATTCTAACACAGCTCTTCCATTCTAAATACGCCCCTGATTTCCCTAGCACTTACCCAGCTGCCAGATCATGGCCCCTGCATACCTCTTGTGCTGAGTCTGCTGTGTCTTTTAATAGGGAACAGAGGATCTATATTACCTTCCTGGTTTACCACCATCTACTGAGTGTGAAAAATCTCTCAACTTTGTTTTGGTTTCATTTGTTTCTTTGAAAAGAAAAATGTTGCTTCTATACTCTCAAGTCTCTTCAGCATTATACCTGCAACATAATAGATGCTCAATAAATTATTTGTTAAATTAACTTAAAGATTTGTGAAAAGAAAGGATTAAGTGTGCCTATACTATTTTAATTATAGAGGCTTTATTGTATGTTACCAAGGCAAATTGAGGAGTAGGTCAATCCACACTGACAGTTGCTCTGAACCAGAGTCAGTGTTGAAAGAGCTAAGAAACAGAGATTTCCAGTGTTAGAGACTCAGGCCCCTGTCCTACCAGGGCCATTCCTTCATGAAGATTCATAGGATAGCAAAAACATGTGAAACCTAATAGAATCAAACAGTAACATAAAATGAAATTTTAGAGAATATTTTAAGAAAGAGCTATTCTTTCACACATAGATACACACACTAAATAAAGTAAAAGCAATGCAGCATGCCCAGACTAACCATATAATGTATTAAAAAGACACTTTTAAGAATGACAGGGTACGTGATTAATAATTATGTTGGGACAGCATGCATAAACACAGGCTTCCCCCAGGCAACCCAGACATATGGCCATGGAGTGACAATCACCTGTGATACACCTAGCTTATTAGTTACTATTTGTAAGATGGGCCCTGAGGGATCAGTCAGGAAATAACTTATTCCATGTGACCTATATCTCTTAACACATAATTACCTGTATTGTATTTGGAGACACCACCCCCTTTTCTCTTTTTTTCATTACTTTCATATGCATCTCCCTTAATTTATGTCCTATTAAATGCCCCTTATTTTCTAGTTTTTCATTTTCTTATACTTCCACAAATTCAACTTGTTAATAATATTCCACCCTTCCATCCAGGTATTCTTTAGAGCTAGAATCAAGACCCTTGGGGTACAATTTCTTATCTCCTGACATATAAATTTGCATTTTAAAAAGCAGATATAAATTCAGGATCTCCTACTTCCCAAGTATAAAACTATGGAGACCTAGTATAAATTCTCAAATTATACAAAAAAAGAAATATTAACATGACCAGACTTCCTGATATCTTGAGAAAGCTGGATTTCCTAAGGAAAAATACTTTTGGAGCTAAAACCAACCTTAGTAATCACCTTGTGCAGCTTATGTGCTAAAATCTTCACCCACTTTCTGGGATCTCAGAGAAGTCATTGAAAAACGAACCCCGGTTTAAAGGAGCAGCTTTTAACTGACACAGCACACTTGGAGGGATTGCTGAGTTCTGTAATGTGAACTGTTTGCTTAGGGATTGCCTTGTTGTTTCATTACCAGAGGACTTGGATTCAGATCAGAATTGGAACACAGAAAATACCAGAATTGTTCCATTATGGGGAGTCAAGCAATCATTGAAGGGGGTGTGCAAAGGTAAACTTTAGTTCACGGAGTCTCTGCAAATAAATCACTTTCAGCTGTCATACCACTAGTTAGCATGGGCTGTTTGATCTTCAAATTGCAAGCTAGTAGTGACATGGCAGTGGCAGGGCTAAAAGGCAAAATGTAGAAAAATGTATCATTTTATCTTCTCTATTACTGAAACTTTATATTGCAGAGAGAATTTTTAATAGCCCTATGATATGTGGTCATCAATGTCTGAAAGGTATCTTTTTAATGAAATTCATCATCAAGACTTAATTAAGCTCCAATTAGTAAAGTTTCTCTTTAAAAAATATTATCATTTTCTTGTTTTTTTTTTCTCAAGTCATTGTAGATGCTTTTTTGGTACTTTTTGATCAATTTGCTTTACCTACTATGGTTTAAGGACTTATGTGAACAGGCAAATAGTTAACATCTAACTTACCTTGCCTAATCACTCTAATAACTACAAATATATTTGATTATCTACAATTGTAACATTCAGAGATCATTTGTGTTTTTCTTGACTTATTAGACCTTTCCACACCCATGATAATGAAACATAATTTCTGTGAAATTTCAGAGTGTGTGAATGGGTTTTGATTCTCTTAGAGATCAATGGATCTCTTTCTGTCACTTATGGATCCTCACCGAAAACTCTGGTAAATAGTTTCATTAGTATATCCTACTGTTTCCTAGCTAAACATTATAGGCAATGCAGCACATGCTCATCTCTGTTACTGAAAAATCAACTCATGATACATGTTCCTCTAATATTGTGTTACTGGCATTTTATTCTATGAAGAACTGCATAATTACTTACAGATGCATGCATTCTTCTCTGCCTTAAGAAAATCCCCTAGAATCTTCAGCTTAACCAATTACTGTATACATGATACCAAAAGCATATGAGTTTTCAAGTATAGCTTATCTATTGTTCTCTTTGTCTCAAAATCTTTGCCCCCAAAAGGCAAACCCTTAATTTGAAAAGCTATATTTAAAAATAAAATTATAATTTTACAGCTAAGCCAAATGAACCATCTAGATGGTTTACCATTTCTCCAAGACCATACTTTCTAAAAAGAGCTTATTATTGGAAATTCCAAAAACAAATCAAAGTAAATAGAATAACATAAAGAACTTTCTAGCATACAAAATATTTCATACTCATGTAACATTCTTGCACCAGCCCTGGAATAAGCTTTTTCTCCAAGGAGCACTGGTTCTTTTCATTGGAGAATATGGTTTAAAAATCATGATACTGTATCTTATATGCAAATTTTGGATTTTGTATCCCATTCCAACAGCTCCTCCAATCCTGCATCATTACCCAACTATTTTAATTATAGAGGCTTTATTGTATGTTTTAATTTCTGGTAGGTCTAAATCCTCTTCTTCACCTACCAATAGCTCCTGCTTTTTTTTTTTTTTTTTTTTTTTTTTTTTTTGCCTAGGCTGAGTGCAATGGTGCAATCTTGGCTCACTGCAACCTCTGCCTCCTGGGTTCAAGCAATTCTCCTGCTTCAGCCTCCCAAGTAGCTGGGATTACAGGCACCCACCACCATGCCCAGCTAATTTTTTGTATTTAGTAAAGACGGGGTTTCACCATGTTGGTCATTTGTCTCAAACTCCTGACCTCAAGTGATCCACCCACCTCGGCCTCCTAAAGTGCTGGGATTACAGGCATGAGTCATCACACCCGGTCAGCTTCTGCTTTTTAAGAGCTTCCCCAGATATTCTCGCTTCCCTACTTCCCAGGTAAAGTTTAACTTGTCTGTCTCTCAGAAATAAGGGTGGCATGTTATTGGGATTATATTAACTTATTTAGATAGACAGACAGGCATCTTTATATGTTGCGTCTTCTTGTATTCCACATATTCCCGTGGAATATATTTTATTATTCCTGTATTTTATTCTATATTGTCATTAATATGGCAAGAGCCATGTGGCATCTGTATTATTCTATTCTGACCACAAATTGTATAATTTTTTTCAAAATTACATTCTTATTCATAGGTGTTACTCAACCCCAAGAAATAATCAAGTGTTACTAAGCTTGTTGGCAATTTAATCTTGTTAAACCCATCTTAATCTTTCCAAATATGTATTTTATTCATATTACTAGAAATTTAGTCTTTCCATATTTTAAAAATATTGGAACAAACAATATTTATATTTGTATTACATTATTGAGCCATTATTCCTTATTTTTTGGCAGTCTAGACATTTCATCTCTTATAAATTGTGCAGCTACTTTATGTCTGACAAAAAAATGCATTTTGTAACAAGAAAATGCATTTTGATGGAATGGCAAGTTCCATCAAACGGAAAACAAAACTGAAAAGGAAAACTACATTTGCTGCTATTACATGTATTAAAATCTAAGAATGAATCGACATTCATCACACTTTTCCATTTTCTAGTAAATAATTCCAAACAACTCTTTGCATTTGATGCTTTGACTCTGCGGCCTTCCCCAATGTTACTATAAACACAAGGTTTTTGTTGTTACTGTCTACTTGTTTAAACAATATTACCATGTCCTTCTTTATTCCAATGTACCACACATTAGTTTGTGACAAGTAAAATCATTAAGGTCACTACATTTTTTTTTTAATGATTTGTGCCTACCTGTGTTCGGAAAGAATCAAAGTGGCCTACAATATGCTTACTGTGTAAATTTGCCAATACATAGTCATATTAATTTTCTATTAGGCCGTTTTTACACGAAAACCTTATAGAGTTTAAATTCATACATAGATAGACAGATGGATTTATAAAATATACAAAAGGGAAATATGAAGTTATTTGGAAAACAAGGGAGATTTGTTCTCGGAGCCAGAGCTAAGTTAATTACTGAAATACAGTACCTAGTTTGCTTCTGAACTTTCATGAAGCTAAAGCAAATAGAAAAAAAAAATAGAGAGTGAGAAAAAAAAATTAATGAACCATCTCATCAAAAAAAAAAAAAAAATTCCCCAAAACCAAACACCTCATCATCAGATCTCTGAACTAAACATCTTCAGATATGCTTGCTCCACTCATCAGCAGAGAAAATATTCATTAATCAGAATGTTCAGTGCAATTACTTATCCTGTTTAGCTCCATTGTTAACAGAGGGGTGAAAGAGACAAAAATAGTATTAGTTATTGTTGTTGAAAATATGTCTAAACCATTTTGGTTCTTTGACCTAACATAAATTAATACTTGAAAATGTAAATCTTTTACAAATTACTGATGGCTCCATGTAAATACTATTTCTCTTAGTGGAGTAATGATTCATGGAAAAACTTACATCAAAACTTTTTCATCTTTATTATGGAAAAGCATAATTTATGTTTATAGACCAATGTTGCACTTAAAAATTACACCTTAAACTGAATTTCTGAAACTATTATTATAGAATGAACCAAAATATTATCTGGGTCTAGAACATAAATATTAGCATAGCTATCTGGGTTAGAGAAATTAATAGAATGTAGGCTGAAGGTAGAGCACCCTCTTCCAGGACAGCTCACATTGCTGGTTCCATTTCCATTTGCTTCCATGTCTCAACATATCTAATTGAGGATTCTGATGAATTTATGTTGGTCATTTGATGTCTCAAAAGATATTTTTTCAAGATATGGTAATAGATTGTCTTCTTCTAAATGATCTTGCAGCAAATCTTGAAAACATCTATGGAATTAACAGAACATCTATGTTCACTCCACCATGAATAATACACTCAGGTTATCTTTTATGTCAAATATATATACCTTTTATATAATGTTCCACAATGTGGACAGAATGATGAGAAGGCTAACAATCCTACTATAAAAGAACTTCTTGTCTAGTGGAAGAAACACTAATATAAATATAAATATAATATAAAGTCACAATACGAGGTGCTTGGTATTTTATTAAATACAACAATAACAGCCTTGACTCTGGGGGGTGGAGAACACTTCCTAGAGTAGGGGATATGTGAGATGTTCTTACAGAATTATTAGAAATTTATTAGGTGAAAAAAAAAAAAACACGGAGAAGGACATTTGGATCTGAAGTCATGGAAAATACCAAAAAGAAATGGTCATACAAAAGAGAATGAATTTGGAGTGAACAGAATATTAATTTCTCAGATTTGAAGTACAAGGCCAAGTGGAAAATAAGTCTATAAATACTATTGCTGCCTGTTGGTTTTGTGCTGTGTCAACTGAACTAGGCTGGAATAGCATTTGCTAGAATTCTTGTCTCTGATGGATGTGGGCTATGACTGACCACAACAGAAAGGTGCATGAGACCTGGAATGTAGAAGTAACTTAGAAGGAGGTTAGTAGGCTCTGAAGCTGGATTGGGTACCAGCTGCACTGCAGCTCTTGTACAAGGTTGCTGATTTGTTTGATCATCTAACTGCTATGGGGCAGCATTCAAGTCTGCAGCTCCTGCAGCTCCCCCCTCAGGCTAGCCTAAATATCAAGCACATGTGCTAAAGTCATCTAACTCCTGGAGGTCACCTTAGCTATCAGGATTGGATACAGTGAGAAACAGATACAGGTAGCACTTTGTCCTCATGGATAGCAGTTTGTCCTTCCTGCAACCCAGCTTTTATTGTCCACTGCTGCCTCTACCGAGCTATAGCAACTTCAGCCCTGCCACCAGATGTAGAGGCAACAGCTTTCTAAAAACTTAACACGCTCCCAAAGCTGTGTAAGATCCATTCTCTACAATAAATCCCTTATTCCACATAACTTATAGTGATTTTTCTTCCATGAATTTTAAATGATACACATGCTTTCTACTATTTAAAATTTACAAATAAGGTACAATGAATACTACCTTTTCCTCTGTAGAACTGACATAAATCAGACTGGTTTTGTTCTGTATCTTTATTGTTCTGTAGAGGAAGCAGCAAAGAAAGATCAAAGCTCATTCTAGTTAGGGAATTAAAATGCTCAGCCATACCTACAAGAACGTGTCCATGAAAAATCCATTCTTCTTAGCAAAGAGAGCAAAGGGGATGAGCTTGGATTCAAATTTGTTCACACAGATTAAGATTGGAAATGCAATCTTCATCCTGGGGTTAGTATGAACCTGGGTTTTTCAGGTGAGATCCGATGATGTTTTCATGAGTATAACTCTTCACATGTGTAAGATAAAAAATAATGCTATGAACAATGCTGGTAGAAGTTTTCCTGGTCCCATTTACTGTGAGGTCCAACAATAGTCTGTCATGTTTGTTACCTCAATCCAAGAGTAACTAGCAAACAGTTGTGCAAATGTTTGTCACATATTGAGAATTGGCTCAAAACATCTGTCCTTCTGGCAGGTTAGCTTTGCTAGTCGTTAACTTGAAGCTCTATAATTCTACTTCTTTGGTTTATTTAGCCAAAGAGTAAAGATGAGAAATATGACTTTAAGACGTGTTTCAGATCTAGAACTATATTTACTCAGAGTTGTTTCTTTATATCCTGAAGAATAAATGGTTATTTGGACAAGGAAAAAGTAGAAGATTGGCCAACCATTCCTGATAAGGCCTATGATGATGATGATGATGATGATGGTGTGTGTGTGTGTGTGTGTGTGTGTGTGTGTATGATGGGGGTAATGGATGACAATCTCAGGAGGTTATTTGTCCCTGGCCTGAAAATTAAAAAGGAAGAAATAGCTTGTATTGACAATAATCATACAGAAAACCTAGCTGTAATGATTTCAATCAAATTTGCTGCCCTATTTTGTTAAGTAAGAATCAAGAGTACAATTAAGAAATCAATGATGATTATTGTATAGCAAAACACAGTGTCTGGCAGAAAAAAAAAGTCTGAGAAAAGAACTTAATTTAGAAATGATCATAACTCCCCTAAAGCTAAATAACGAAACAAAATTTTAAGGCTTCTCTTACAAATAACCAGACAATTTCACTCATTCCCAGAATAATGGCTCTTCTGTGGAGAAAACACTGTCTAGCTTCCTTTAAGATATACATTTCCAAGCATAATATAGGAAATTTTAAAATTAAATGAGGTGCTCAAGACTTTCTTCATTAGCAATCTGGATGTTATTTTCCAAATGAATGAGATTCATGAAAGATGAGTTACTGACTCCCCACTATGAGTATAGCATTGAACTAATCATGAAACAGTGGAAACAGAGATAAACATATAAGTTGAATATACTAATGCATTCTAGCATAAGCACTTAAAAGCATTCTTATTTGTACCTTAAGTGAATAATAGTTTAGATTAAAAACTGATGAAGTTGTGTTAGGACCAAGAGGTTGTAAGAATAGCTTTGTTCATTCAAAGTAGTCTTCATGAATAATACGAGGCTGGGTGTTTTTCAAAACAGGTATGTATGAAGAAGGAATAATTTTCTAGATCATAACAAATATTAAAACATTTTGAAGGGTGCATTGTTTATTGCTTAAAAATTCCGTTACTAGTTATTTGCCACAATAATTGGGGATGTAGCAGTAAAGATTTCCATTGCAATGCTAATTAGAATAGCTAAATAATTTTGACATTCAAAGATATCAACTATAGGGGACTGCCCCAGCATCTCTTGAAGTTGCAAAATCGGCACGGTGGCTGCACCCTCTTCTAAGATATGTAGATAGTGCCCCAAGATGAGGGGTGTAAAAGCCTGGATGCTGTGGAAGCAGTCCTGGCTGTTGAGAAGAACCAGAACCCGGTCCTTCTATATCTGCTTGCCCTAGGTTCTGCCCGCACAGACCCTATCTTGGTGACTTCCTAGAGAGCCATTTCCTAGACGAGGAGGGAAAAAGAACTCATCAAGAAGACTGGTGACCACCTGTCCACCCTTCACAGGCTGGATGGGCCAGTCTCTCTTCCAAAACCTCCCTGTGAAGCAGCACTGGAAGACTCTGGAGCCCGTGTCGTTTGAGAAACCTCTCTGCATCACCTGGTACCAGGGCTTCTGGTACCTCCATCCACTAGGCAGCTTTTTAAGTACCTCCAGGGTGTTTAAAAAGCTCCAGGCCCTGTCTCAAGCTGCGAACTAGTTGGAAACAATAAAGCCTTTTGCAGCAAAACAAATAAAGATACATCAATATAAAATGCCAACCAGATATTATTTGTTACTAACATATTCATAACATACTTTTAAAAAAAAATAATTTGTTTACAAAATAAACTGTACTCTGTGTGTGTGTGTGTATGAGAGAGAGAGAGAGAAAGAGACATCTTAATATATTCCCAAATTGTAGGGTTTTCCAGTTTTTTATATTTTTTGGTTTTACATTTTTTACAATAAGCATATTGCTTCCACAGTTGGAAATAAGTTGTTCTAATTTTTATTAAAATAAACGAGAGTACAGGATGAGCTGTGAACAACTTTAGATTTGGGAGGGATGTTATATCAAGGGCTTATCGAAAGGCCATCTTACTCTCCTCTCTTTTAACGAAGGCCTCTCAGTAATGCCTTCTCAATTTATTTTCCCTTTTCTCCTCTCCAAAGCATTCTTTGACTTGTTTATGACCAGGTATTTTGTTTCCTATTGATTACTTGCTTTTTAGTACACCATGCAATGGTGTGCCCCCAGGATGGATATCTAACAGAATCAAGGCTGGTTCAGACTAGTGACATCTTTGTCGAAGGTAACGCAGCTTGACCGTGTGGAAAAAGCAGCTGCTTTGGGTAAGGAGAGCCCTGAGGAGTGAACACTTAAGGGCTTGGAGAGAAGAAAAACAAGCATAAAGATAACACCCACAATTTTTAGAGAAGGAAGATAAAGGAAATCTGATTTAAAGCTATCTCCTCAGTCAGCTCAGCCTAATGGGTCCTGGCATTCTGGGTGGCACTCTCATGCATCCATCAGGGGATTGGGGTTCAAGGAGCAATCAGATTTAAGACAATTGGCATTCAGCCTCCCCGAGGAGCAGGGACAGAGGGCTCTTTGTTGAATCAGGCAGCCAGAGAGTACCTTGTGCTGAGCAAGATCTGGATTAAGGGCGTGCATGCTCGCTTGTCACAAATGTTTTATTGTGTGTCTGGGCAAGTCATTCTCACTTGTTAAGGAACAGCCAGGGTTTTGTTCTGTATGGGCTTGAAATAAACCAGAAAAATCAGAGGGCCTTAGGGTGGGAGGGAGCAGGAGGAGTGAGAGTTCAGGTTTATGGTCTATTTTTGTTTGGTTAGCTCTTTAGCTTTTTGAATAAAAAACTTCCCAGGGATTTTAAGGCTTACAGTCTTCATTATCTCTAATTTTAAAGTGTCATTTATGCTGATAATTCTTAAATCTCAACTGGAATAAGAAATTCACTCGTTATCTCAATATAAATGTCATCTTGGTAAAGTGCATTACATAAAATCAAAGTGTCTTAACCCTGACACACCAGATCAGCTGAGTTAAAACAATGGCAACCAGTGAAGCGGTGTATTTTGAGTGTAGTTTTCCTTCATATTTTTTTTTATCTATGTCTCCTTTCGAAAAACATAAAAGTCTCACAGACACAGTTATTTGAAATACCACTAACGCAATGAAAAACAAATCAAATACTGGGAATGTCTGCTTTTATTTTTTCCCAAACTACACATTCTCCTTTCCCCATTCTGACATTTCCCCAAATCCACCACCTCCTCCCAGGACTGTGTGATCCCTATTGACAACCAGTAATTGTTTTCACATAATCAGAAAATCTGATCTCTAGCTCATGCCCTGTTTTATCTTAGCTGCCTCCTGTGCTTGCCTAAGTTACTTATTCTCTCTAGATCTCAATTTTCCCATCTATCAACCGTGGATGCTATAACCTGTCTTTTTATCTAATAGGGTTGCTGAGATTCAAGAATGGTAACAAATTTTAAGACACTTTGTGAATAGAGAACAATAGGAGTTATGATGTAAGGCCTTCAACTTTGTTATTTAAGTATAGCTAACACACAAAGTCCACATCCTACCCCAAGAAGGAACAGTAGAGCTTACTCACAGTCTCCTTTGCCTTTGGGCATCTCAAAAGGACAACTTGAAAAAACTGTAAATGTGTTCATTGCTTTTGAGAGAGTCACAAAGTTTAGGGCGTGGCTTAAGCCCAAGAAAATTAAGCAGGCTGTGGAAGAGGATAGAGATGATTGCACTGGATGTAGCTAAAGATGGTAAAGTGTTTGCCAATGGACAGATGCAGACCTTGAAGGAGAGGAAGACAAGGTGGGATGCTCTTGCTTCCTGTGTACTAGGACCACAGAGAGGGATGGTGTGCAGGAGGTCCAGACGTGTGTGCTAAGTTGCTAACAGCTGCTGAAAGAACCAAAAGAACCACTGGAATAGAAATGCAGCCTCCCAAGGAAAGACTCTCCCTGACATGCACAGTCCCCAGCAATGACTGTCAGCAACAACAAATGACAGCATCCCAAGATATAAGAGATGAGTTTTAGCCATCTACAAGACCTAGAGAAAAGAAAACCAGATGGCCAAGTAAGATTGCCCTATTCCCTTTCCCAGTCCTCTCTTCTCACACTTAACATTGGTGGATCTGTAATGTCTGCTTGCTAAAGCTGGAGGAGGTGAGGAGGGGAGGAGGGGAGGAGGGGAGGAGGTGAGAAGGTGAGTGAGAAGCAGGCAGAAACCTACCCCAAGGCCTTTTCCCAGGCCAGGCAAACACCAACCTAAAGTTAGCAGAGAGGAAGAAATCCTTTTCAATAAAAACTAAAGCATTTATTAATATTTTGGCCTGGACACATTCTACCTACTGAAGCACACTGTATTTAGTGACTTAAAGTGATTTTGGATCTTTCTAGGTAAGAGTAGTCACGTGGTTTACCCACATTTCCATCCTGAGACAGAAGATAATTATGCACCTGCCCATTTCACCTTGAATAATTTTTAAAGGGATAAGAAAGAGAAAATAAAATTACGTTTCTAATTATCCTTACTCAAGGTATTGGTTATACATACTGGCTACAATGCTAACTTCTGGCACATTCACTACTGATGGCATTTTAAAAATAAATTGTGAACCTCAAGAAACAACCTGGGTGAGATACCAAGCTCTCAAATTTTTAAATAAGCAGCCACTGGGCACTTATATTTTACAAATAATTCTATTAAATATTATCAGGAGACAAGAAAAGAGAAGACAAATCCTCTGCTCTTGGATTAGTTTGCAATACAATTGTAGTGTTAAAACATGCAATGATATTGCAAGTTGTAAATAATTGCGCAGTGAACTACTAGCTTCCCAAAAATAACAGAGTGCAGTAAATCTGTGTAAGAACAATCAGTGAAAGGATCTTGGGGTGTTCCTTGGAATGCCAGTGTTTATGCCTGTGTTTGACTTCTCCACCCTCTCCAGATCAGAGAATAGGGATTCTGGAGCAGTGTCTTCTCCACTTTTTATTCAGCCCTTTTATTTCAAGCCCACTGAAGTGCACATCGTGTAACTCATGATGCCCAAAACTCAGGAATCATCTCATGCTGTCCCCCTTAGTTGCTCTGAGACTCACTGAAGGCAGAGAGGTAGGAGAATGGGAATTAAAAATGCAGACCCACAGACCTTTTCTTGAATGGGCATCACCAAGTCTCTTTGTAAAGAATGCTAGGTAGGCATCTCACACAGAAAGATGGCATGAATGCTGGCCCACTTAGGTCAATGGGGAGTCAATTCATAGAGAAACTCTCTAGAGAATAAAAGGTCATTTAGTTTATAGGTTGAATCGTGTCCCCCCACAAAATTCGTATGTTGACATCCTAATCTCAGCATCTCAGAATGTGAACTTACTTGGGAATAAGAATTCAAATAAGGCCATTGAAGATGTAATTAATTAAAATAAGGTCATAGTAAAGTAGGTGAGTCCTTAATCAAGTAGGACTGGTGTTTTTATTAAAAAATGACAGGTGTTTTTAGATGAAAATTTCCCAAGTCTAGTGAGAGATTGACACTTCCAGACCCTGGAAGCTCAGAGAGCCCTAAACAGATACAATGTAGAAAGGGTCTTCTCCATAGCACATTATCGTCAAACCGTCTAAAGTCAAAGACAAAGAGAGAATTCTAAAAATACCAAGAGAAAAGCTGGAAATCCGGACACAGAGACATGAAAACAAGGAGAATGCCATGTGAGGGTTGGAGGAAAACTGCCACAAGCCAAGAAACTACCAAAAGCTAGAAAAGAAGCCTGGAACAGATCCTTCCCTAAAGCCTTCAGAGGCACCATGGCCCTATGGACACCTTGATCTCAGACTTCTCACTCCCAGATAAGTGAGACAATAAATGTCTGTTCTTCAGGCCACTGGGTGGCACTTTGTCATGGCAGGCCTAGCAAACTAATACTACCTACCCTTTCTAAGAACCAGTTTACAAAATATAATGAAAGTATTTCAACATATAATTTATAAACCAGAAAAATAATACTTTAAATTAATACAATAATAGAATCTAAGCATCAAGAAAACAGCAGACATATTTAACATGTATGAGTACTTCAAACTCAAGTATCAACAGAGACTAAAATGAAAAGAACTTTTCAGCTCTGAAGTCTTTATATCTGTATGACATCACATTTAAATGTTCTATTTACATATCAGTCTGCCTCACTAGTCTGAAAGTGCCTTAATAGGGACTCTGCCTTCTTTACCTTTATAATCCTTGCACATTATATGGAACCCCAAACAGTTTCATGAGAGATTCATGACAGGGTAATAATCATTAGTCTTTCAAGAGGAAGTAATCATTATCAGGAACCTAACCACCAACCAGGAAGCATTATTTCAGCTAATCTGTGACCCTGAGCCATGCTTGTGTATGTATTTCCTTGTTGTCATTTAAATTCTAAACATGGGAAACGGGTATGAATTTTAATCTACCACATGCAGGTGCAAACAAAATCATATTACTTTATTTTCTATAATAAATAAATTTATTTTTGACTCTAAAGTCCTGTCTCAGTGATGGGGAGAAATTCAATTGCATTCGAGTGCTAAGAATGCTTCATCTTGTCCTGGCATCTCACCAAAAATGGGAATGGACCTTGCCCCACAATGAGCAAGAGGCCGCTGGCATCTGTCTGTCATGGTTGCTCATTACCCAATGGCTAAGGTTTCCTTAGCAGAGGATAACTCTTCATCTATGTCACTGTTGATTTTTCCAAGGCTGGGAGCCTAGGCCTGGAGATCCATTGTCTTTGAGTGCACCTTATAAGCATTCACGAGCCCGAGCTCCTGAGCAGAAGGGAGCTAGGTCTCTTTCTATGCCCTAATTAGAAAATCATTTTCAGTCTTCAGGCCTCTCCCTCTCTCCTAAGAGCTGCTTCTGTTCTCACCCCCCAAGCACTCTCCTATCCTTACCCTAAAGGGACAAGCCTGCAGAATGCCTCTCTCAGGCCCCTATATGATAGAAACTTAACTAAAGTCAGTCTTTTTCTCTGAAAGAAAAGTCAGAAGGAAAGACTGGTTCTCACTAATTGTTTCCTTAGTAATTCTCCCTGTCATATACTTTGTATCTGTTTGCAGCTCTCACTTCCAAACAAAGCAACATTTTCACAGATATTAAACTGGCTATCAGTTAGTGAGACTCTCACATGTACCCTTATTTAATACACTTTCTTTCCCCTTCCAAAAGGGGAAAAAAAAACAAAGTCAAGTTTCCTTGAGTATACCAAGATGGTTACAAAGAACGACAGTGATTGGACTATTTCACTAGACTGTGAGATGGATTTACCCTAAGAAGTGGCAGAAAGTTATTGCACCCTCCTCAGCCATTGTGGTATTCGATTTTCATATCACAGGGTTGGGGAGGAAGGTCAGTGCATAAGGGTTGGGGACTTACATTGGGAACATCTTTCACAGCCCAAACCAAAAGCTGCTCACCAGATGTGTGCAGCTCTGACGGCACCACATCCAGGAACACACTCCATATAAATTGCAGCTGCCTGAGTTCACATTAAGTAGGAAAATCAATTAGAGGAAAGCTGAAACAGAAATTGAGGGAAACCCCTCCAGTCTCTGTTTAATATTTCTCTACTTTTCCTTTTTCTTTTAATCAAACTTTGATGAATCCAGCTAACTTTTCCATACCACTCACTGTCCCTGCTTATTCACTCAATGTTGGGGGGTGGGGGGAAAAATAAAATTCCTTAGTTTTTTCATTTCTCAATGGGTCCAGCATTGTTAATTATACTTTGACAAATTGACCCTAATATATATCTGAAACCTATTAGAAATGAAGAGTTTCAAGAATTACCTCTAGATTCTTCTTAAAATCTGCAATATTGTATATGTGTGTGTGTATACACATGTATTCCTACCTATAAGCACATGCACACAGACTCTGTTTCAGGACTGGCATGCAAAGAATCGGCCCCATCGCCCATTTTATTACTGTTTGCACATCTGGTGCAGAGCAGCAGTGAAGGCCTCAGTGTCTGCAGCAGCTCCGGCAATTAGCTCTGAATGAAACAGTCATAAATAGTAATTAGCCATTCCCTCAGTCATGTCCCAAAGCCTTTAAAAAAATCCTCAGAGAAATCAATGCATTCTTTTCTAAAGACCTATTATAAGCGCACCACCCACTCCACCATCATTTCAGAGAAGCTAAGAGCAAGAGCAACATTCCAGCTGCTCCCCAGATAGCTGGAGTGCCAGTTCCTGACGGGGGATCAGTGAGGGGAGGCAAGGAGAAAGGGGGCGGGGAGGGAAGGTGCTGCAAAATCAAAGGTCAGTAAAACATTTACCAAGGTAGGGAGCTGTGGGTCGGAGGAACAGAGAATATTCAGCACAGGAGGATGCTGGGACCGTATCCTAATTAACGTGGAATGCCTCCTATCGTGCCTTACCCTCCGCTTCAACTATGAATTGAGATGCTGCAGGAGAACCTCATTAATTCTTTCTTCACTCATGAGTGAGCTCTCTCAGCCTTAAAATGATGTCGGTGGATTTCACATCACTCCTTCAATGGGGATGTAACAGCAGAGAACCTAGCATGAAGGCTCATATTCATTAAGCCCTATCTCCCTTCTTAAAAATGGGGATTCTGCGGCCCTGACAGGCATACGTATGTGTTGTTAGGGAGTTTGCGATAGTGACAATTAAGACTTGTCATCCAACACACAGACACAGTCCATTCTGTGATGTGCTGAGTAGCCTTGATGTGATCATTCTAATTCACACAGTCAGAGGTCTGGAATGGGCCTTGAAAGCTTATCTGGCTTATTCCCTTGGCTTCAGTTATGTCTCTTCTATTCCATTTCAAACAGATTTATGTACAACAAAACCCTGAGCGCAGCCTTTTTGTATCAACCATCTAGACCCTGGTCTAATCATTCGTGGGGTGCTTAATAAGAGTGTTCTCAGAAACATGGATCAGGCATTACCAGTGACCTGAACAATGACGGGCAGCATTTCTTCATTTTCAGAGGTGCTATCCTAGTGCCTAACGTAAGCCATCTGAAATGTAAACCTAAGCATCTTTTCCAACCCTGTCACCCACTTTACACCTTTAGTTCTCCAGTTAGCCTGACTGTAATACTTATCATTCCCTGAACATATATTTTCTCTATGTGCCTCTACACAACCGCACACACGCATGCACACACACATGCGCACACGCACGCACACCTTGTTAACAATTCTCTCTGCTGTTGACCTGCTCTATCCTTCTAGAAGCAGCCTGATATAATGATAAGATGTTGAAGCCAGACACTTGACCTTGCTATACATGAGATGTGTTGACTTGGAACTGCTCCTTGGTCCCTCCAAGCCTGGAGTTCTTAACCCTGGCTACACATTAACATCACCTGAGAGGTTTTCAGCAACAATAACCATAACAACAACAACTACTACTTTTTTCACACCAGACAGCCCCTCATATTTACAAAATAGGATTCAACTCCTTCTGTAAATCAATTAAGCCCTTACAATAAAAACACAACTGCTACTTGGGAGGCTGAGGCAGGAGAATGGCGAGAACCCGGGAGGCAGAGCTTGCAGTGAGCCAAGATCACGCCACTGCACTCCAGCCTGGGCGACAGTGTGAGACTCCGTCTCAAAAGCAAACCAAAGCAAACCAAAGCAAACCAAACCAAACCAAACCAAACAAAACCAAAAAAAACCCACAACTGCAAAATATCTTCATTTGCATAAAAAGAACAAAAAGAAATATGCTGAGACCCTGCTGCAGACTCCTGAAATCAGAAGCTCTGGGAGTGGGGTCCTGGCGTAGGTATGTTTTTAACAGTTCTTCCTATGATTCTCTTGCAATGTGCACTTAAGGTCCAGACCAGAGTTTAAGACTTCAATTTTGTTCACCTGTAAATCAGTAATCATAATGGCCTACTTCCAATGGTTATTGTGAATTTTAACTTCTACAACATGGGTAAAATGTCTGAAACATATATCAATATATAATCAATTAGCTGTGATTTTGTTATTACTACCCATTTTGCTTTCCACATTATCCAGCCCTCTCTGGAAGCTCTATTGCAGTGCAATATATGTTATAAGTGTGCTTGATTAGGTTCTGAACTCCTTAGTGTGTCTGTCTACCTAGCACTGGGCCAGCATCTGGCACAAAAGAGCATCAGCATCGTGAATGAAGCATTCTTCCACCGGAATGTTCCCTACCCTTCCTCTGAATATACAAATCAATTCATCCTTCAAGGTCTAAATTTCTCACTTCTCCCCCTCAGCAAACTCCTGTCCATCACTCCTTCCCATCAGAACTCAGGTCTCTTACAGTACAGATCATTCACCTGGCAACTAGTTATAACTGATCCTATAATAGCCCTTCCTTTATGATCTTATATTATTTTAACTCATTTAGCTATTTTTGTTTATATCTTGTCTCTCCAAATAGACATTATATTTTTAATCTATTTTATAGCCCTCATAGGGCCTAACATGATAGTAATATGGGGAAAATATTTTAAAAATTTAAAAAATAAATCAATCCTCTGATAAGGGGAGAAAATAAAATTTCCCTCAATTTGGGTGCAAATGGATTGAATTGGGATAGAAATAGTGATGTTTAACAATCTTGAGCACACATTTTAATTTCATGATAATGAGTTGTACTTTCTTTGCTAGTAAACACATGGTGACTGGTAGCTGCCAAAAGGACGGTAAAATGCTACAGCAAAAGTCACCGAGTTTGGAGATATAGGTGCTGGTACCAGTGCTACTAATACCTAACTTGAGACCTTGAGCAAGTCAAAGCACCTTTATGGCTTTAGGTGCTGTTAAAAGGCGAGGGCTCTACACTGATCTGTAAGATAGCTTTCAGCCTTTACATTCTATATTTATGACTAAGATTTTTAAATGCACAAGTGCAAAGTTCTAGACATGAAGGACTTTTCAATATATACCATGATTCCCCCTGAGAATGGATGATGGAATTATGCAAACATGAGAATTCAAGGAAAGAAGGAAAATCTACTGTGGCTAAGAAAAGGGAGACAAGGAGTTTGGGATGAAGCCTGATTTGTGGGTCTCTACTGCCCTCCTCAGAGAAAAGGATGGCATTGGGGCGGCAGGCACAACAGTGGGGAGGGAGAAAGAGCCTTTTTCTGCAATTGAGATTTACAGAGCATGCATTTTCTAGAAAAATAGGTTTCAGTGTGGGTTAACTATTTCCCAGACAACAATACACCTCTGAGAGTCACATGTACTAACTTAAAGCTAATCAAATTATCTTGATAATGACTGAAACCAACATTGATGAAGCCATTGCTATGTCTCAAACATAAAAGGGACTCTATTTAGTGACATTACACTTGCCTATCTGATGCCTCTTCTAATAAGTGCTTCCAGTTTTTTATAAAACCACCAGTGGCTCCTCACATTTTTTGGGTTATTAAAGGCCCTCCTGGGTGGAAGGATGCCTATAGAGGCGTCTCTCTCTCCCTGAGGTTCCCCTTCTCCTCCCTGCATGAGGGGAGGCTGAGCCCTTTCCTGCATCCTGCCTTTACTCCTACCACCCCCTAAGCGGATTTCCTTCCCAGCCCACTTCTCCACACAAACCTAAGTCAATTACAAAGCCCATGTCCAAAATCACTACTCTATGAGACTTCCTCTCACCTCTCCTGTCAAAATCCATCTTTGGAGATATTCAATTAAACCACTTAATACAGATGATTGAATATAAATATTCACCACCCAGCACCATCCCCAAACCACACGAAAATGAGAGTAAAGGAATAAAAAGTCAAAACACAAAAGAAGAAAAAGAAAAGGACAGAAGATAGCATCATAGGAGAAATTTTATCACCAATAAAAAGGAGAGAGAGCTCTGTCAGTTTAGTGAAAAAAAAATTGTGGTAAAGAGTACATTTTTAAAAGGGTTATTCTCTACAGAAAAAATATACATCAATAAATAAAATGTAGTCAGATAATATATTAAGTAGTGATAGAATGTGAGATTTAACAAAACAAAACAAAACCCTAATATGGCCGGGCACGGTGGCTCATGCCTGTAATCCCAGCACTTTGGGAGGCCAAGGCGGGTGAATCACTTGAGCTCAGGAGTTCGAGACCAGCCTGGCCAACCTGGTGAAACCCCATCTCTACTAATAATACAAAAATTAGCCAGGTGTGGTAGCAGGAGTCTGTAGTTCCAGCCAAATATTGATGTTGTTGCTTTTGTTACGTGTCTTTAGGGAGACTTTTTAAAACTAACTACCTATAATTTCTAAGTAAAAAAAAAAAAAAGGTTATTTTTTAAAGGCAAATAGAAAATAAACTCATCACTACCTTCTATCCTATCAGACCTTATTAGACCTTTGTTTGTACTTCTCTTACCAGGTTCTATGGTATTTTGTATTACAGGTGTGCACTCTGCCTCACAAAATGACTGTCAGCCCCTTGAGGGAAAGTATCATGCCTTTCAGTTTTATATTCGTTGCCTGGCCCACCCCCACCAAGGGCTATCAGCAATGCGAGCACATATTTTGAGAGTTGCCATATTGAGAGGGTAGCTGTTATTAGAAGGACCACAATTCTAGACATCCTGCGATATACAGGGTATTCCTATACAACAAAGATTTATATTATGCAAGACACTTTGAGAAACAGTAGTTGGTATGGTATGAAACTATTAAGTTTGTAAACCAGTAGCTGTCATTTGCCAGTTAGTACGAATGAGGTTACTAGGTGCATTAGGTGAGGCAATACATTTTTTTTTTTTTTTTTTTTTTTTTTTTTGAGACAGTGTCTTGCTCTCTCAGGCTGGAGTGCAGTGGCACAATCTCGGCTCAATGCAGCTTCCACCTCTCAGGTCCAAGCGATTCTCTTGCCTCAGCCTCCCAAGTAGCTGCAATTACAGGCACCTGCCACCAGGCCCATTAACTTTTTGTATTTTTAGTAGAGATGGGATTTCACCACATTGGCCAGGCTGGTCTCAAACTCCTGACCTCAAGTGATCTGCCTGCCTTGGCCTCCCAAAGTGCTGGGATTACAGGCTTGAACCACCGCGCTCAGCCACAATACATATATACTTTTGTCAGAACTCAGAGTAACTGGAAAATAATGAAAATACGATGTAATAAATTCACTTCATCCTCAAAAGATCCTGATTTAGCAGTTCTGAGCTATGGCTGTGAAATCTACACTTATGTAAAGTTCATCAGAATATTTTAATGCTGCTGTCAGGGTTGGAAATCACTACACGTTTAGGATTCACTTCTGAAGGTGAGTGAGAGTAGGAAATAGGATAAAAAAGAGAATTTAGAGTCTCTAAAAGAAAAACTTCTATTCTATCCCATGTGTTGAGAAGTGATATTCACTGTCATTTGAATTTGCCAGAAGGCAGTTATTCAGCATTTGAGTTTTGCTCAAACTCAAAACTGTTGTCTTTCATGTAGGGCACATAGCTGGTTCCATAGCCTAACTTAGCTAGAGCCATATCTGATATCAGCAGACCCAAACTATCAAGGCAATACAGTTACTTGAAAATTGCTAAGAAAACAGCATTTCCCCTAGTCTACAGATTTTACAGACATTTTGGGACAAAGACACTGTAATTTCTTTCTTAATCCATGAATAATTATGTCTTTTAAACAAGCTGTTCCTAAGAGTTCTATAATAAAATCTGTAACTGCTAGCCCTAAAACATTTGCTCATAGCTGATACTGAAATACAGCTTAAAATGAACTCCAGCCTCAGATGTAAGGATTTATGTGGTATTATGAAATATTATGCTGTCTAGTCACCACATAATGACTGCGTGGCCAAATAAACATTTGAATAACTGCTCAGTTGCTCTATTAATCGAACTAATGAAAGTTAAAGCAGCAATAGAATATTCTTTCTACCCAAATGGCAAATATTATTAAACTTACAGTACCTAGTGTCAATCACATGCACAAAAATTTATACAACTTTTTTTTGTTGTTAATAGTAAAATCTAGAAACAATCTAAATGTCTCACAACAGGAAGATGATTAAATAAATGGACAATTATTCAGGCATTAAAATGAAAAAACAGTTGTCATAGAATTTTTTAAGGCAAAGTATGAAAATTGATATATAATATTCAGCAGTTTTATAAAATATAAACATATATGAATAGCATATCTATCTCTATATGTAGCAATATAGCAATATAACTATTTCTGGATAATAATATTGGCAATTTTTATTTTTTATAACTTCTCGTGGTTTTCCACATATTGCACCACTAAAATGTGTCATATATTTTTAATTAAAAAACAATAATATTACTTGCTTAGTAATATTCACAACCTCATGGACAATACTCACCAAGTAAGAAAAAGCAAATGCTAAAGACTATTGCCTTAATTCCAGAGAGACTTTAAGGTCTGATTCAATTAGGGAGAGAAAAATCATTACTTTTTTTCCCTCTGAGATGTTTTCTATATGTTGTCGGAATTGGAGGTAAAATATACCATGCAGAACACTAAATCAAGAAAAAATAGATCCATTTTAAGAGGGGGTGTTTTGAACTTATTATTATAAGTGAACTTATTCACAGCACACTAAGCTTTAATAATAAAACAGCACCTTCCTTTCTCCATGCCTGATGGTTTTCCTGCTCTGTCCTCACACTTCTGAACAGGAAAATAAATCAAATTATGCCAACAAAAAGCATAGTATTCTCCAAAGAGAGGCCCTGTGTCCCTCCCTTTATTCTATATTGTGCTTGAAGAAATCACACGGGACCCTCTCATTGAATCTGACTACATATAAAGCCTTTGGAAATACCAGGCAGCCTCCCCTTCCCCAAATCACGTACAATTCCCATTAATGTTAATAAGAGCTATGTGGAGGGATGAGGAAAAACCATTCCCCATTATGTTTTATTACATTTTTATTTTATGAACTGGTCTCTTGGATGATAAATCAGTGCTACTACAAAACCGTAATTCTTTGGGGAAAACCTCCATGAAATTTCCCTTCTCTGTGCTATTCTGATGCTGTCAAAAAGAAAAATTTAAAAGACGAAACACAAGCCTACTGTTTTTGACATGTAGTAGCTACTGTACTGTGGATGACACCCCATATAAAGGGCCAACTTTATTGTTCATAATCAGCAGCAACTGCAGTTTTGCTAAAAAGAAAAAAAAACTGCCTGAGGTCATTATCATTGTATTTTACAAACATCCACCCAGCAGCTGGCAATTAGATAACCCAGAATCAAATCATGCCCACCATTAGGTATGCCTCAGAAGCCCAAATGCTTCAGAGTCACCAGTTGGCAGAAGTCCAGTCATGGCAACATGGCCCTGCCTTGTGGCTGGCCACACTGGAATGGCCTTAATTGTGTTTTCTCTAGAGAAGTACGAGGATTCATATCTTTATTCTCTTGATCTTTATTATTGCCATACTGTTGATCTAATACTGCAAATATATCCTTTTCTGTATATTTCTTTGTATATCAAGCCCACCCTTACCTCCATACCTCTGTTAAAGTAACTCCCTAAACTGAAAATATCCTGTTTTCTTTCTCACCACAACCTCTTTTCTCCACGAGCTCTTTTACCCAAATATTCTGGCTCACATTGTTCTTTTCCCCTTGCCCTCACCTTTTTTTTATTATTATTAAGCTTTATTTTTAGAGCAGTTTTAGGTTCAAGGCAAAATTGATGAGAGTTTCTCATGTATTTTCTGTTCCCACACGTAATACAACCTCCCCCACTATTGACATCCCACAATGACATACCTGTTACAATCAAAGAACCTATATTGATGCATTGTTATGATCTAAAGCCCACAGTTTACACTAAGTTTCACCCATGCTGTTGTGTATTCTATGGGTTTTAAGAAGTGTACATTGATGTGTATTCACACAGTACAGTATCATACAGACTAGTTTCACTGCCCCAAAAGTTCTCTGTGCTCTACCTGTTCCAGAAAATCATGTATTAGGGATCATATAGTCTTTCTAGGTTGGCTTCTTTCACATAGTAGAATTAAATTTGTTCAATGGCTTTTCATGGCTTTATAAGCTCATTTCATTTTAGTGATGAATAATATTCTATTGTCTGCATGTATCATAGTTTATTTATTCAGCCACTGAGAGGCATCTTGATAGCTTCCAAGTTTCATCAGTGATGAATAAAGCTGTGATAAACATCCATATGACGGTTTTTGTGGGGACATAAGATTTCAGCTCATTTGCGTAGATACCAAGGAGCACAATTGCTGGATATCTGGCCAAGGGTATGTTTAATTTTGTAAGAAACTATAAAATTGTCTTCCAAAGTGACTGTGCCATTTTGCATTCTCACCAGCAATGAATGAGCATTCCTATTGCTCCATATCCTCACCAACGTGGGGTGTTGTCAGAGTTTTGGAATTTGGCTACAGTAACCAAAACAGCATGGACTGGTACCAAAACAGAGATATAGACCAATGGAACAGAACAGAGCCCTCAGAAATAATATCACACATCTACAACCATCTGATCTTTGACAAACCTGACAAAAACAAGACATGGGGAAAGGATTCTGTATTTAACAAATGGTGCTGGGAAAAAAGCTGGCCATATGTAGAAAGCTGAAACTGGATCCCTTCCTTACACCTTATATAAAAATTAATTCAAGATGAATTAAAGACTTAAATGTCAGACCTAAAACCGTAAAAACTCTAGAAGAAAACCTAGGCAATACCATTCAAGACATAGGTATGGGCAAGGGCTTCATGTCTAAAACATCAAAAGCAATGGCAACAAAAGCCAACATTGACAAATGGGATCTAATTAAACTAAAGAGCTTCTGCACAGCAAAGGAAACTACCATCAGAGTGAACAGGCAACCTACAGAATGGGAGAAAATTTTTGCAATCTATCCATCTGACAAAGGGCTAATATCCAGAATCTACAATGAACTCAAACAAATTTACAAGAAAAAAAAACAACCCCATCAAGTGGGCGAAGGATATGAACAGACACTTCTCAAAAGAAGACATTTATGCAGCCCAAAAGACACATGAAAAAATGCTCATCATCGCTGGCCATCAGAGAAATACAAATCAAAACCACGATAAGATACCATCTCACACCAGTTAGAGTGGTGATCATTAAAAAGGAAACAACAGGTGCTGGAGAGGATGTGGAGAAATAGGAACACTTTTACACTGTTGGTGGGACTGTAAACTAGTTCAACCATTGTGGAAGTCAGTGTGGCGATTCCTCAAGGATCTAGAACCAGAAATACTATTTGACCCAGCCATTCCATTACTGGGTATATATCCAAAGGATTATAAATCATTCTACTATAAAGACACATGCACATGTATGTTTATTGTGACACTATTCACAATAGCAAAGACTTGGAACCAATCCAAATGTCCATCAATGATAGACTGGATTAAGAAAATGTGGCACATATACACCATGGAATACTATGCAGCCAAAAAAAAAAAGGATGAGTTCATGTCCTTCGTAGGGACATGAATGAAGCTGGAAACTATCATTCTCAGCAAATTATCGCAAGGACAGAAAACCAAACACTGCATGTTCTCACTCATAGGTGGGAATTGAACGATGAGAACACTTGCACACAGGAAAGAGGAACATCACACACCGGGGCCTGTTGTGGGGCAGGGGGAGCAGGGAGGGATAGCATTAGGAGATATAC
This sequence comes from Pongo pygmaeus, assembly GCF_028885625.2. NCBI lineage: Eukaryota > Metazoa > Chordata > Mammalia > Primates > Hominidae > Pongo > Pongo pygmaeus. The sequence continues at coordinate 23,730,621 of NC_072378.2, forward strand.
CTAAAGTAAATGAAGAGTTAATGGGTGCAGCACACCAACGTGGCACATGTATATGTATGTAACAAACCTGCACGTTGTGCACATGTACCATAGAACTTAAAGTATAATTTTTAAAAAAAAGGAATTTGGCTAATGTAATAGACATACAGTGGTTTCTCATTTTAATTTGCAATTCCCTCATGACATATAATGTTGAACACCTTTTCATATGCTTACTTGCCAGCTGATACAGTTTGGCTGTGTTCCCACCCAAATCTCAACTTGAATTATATCTCCCAGAATTCCCAGACCCAGGGGGAAGTAACTGAATCATGGAGGCTGGTCTTTCCCATGCTATTCTTGTGACAGTGAATAAGTCTCACAAGATCTGATGGGTTTATCAGGGGTTTCTGCTTTTGCTTCTTCCTCATTTTCTCTTGCTGCTGCCACGTAAGAAGTGCCTTTCACCTTCTGCCATGATTCTGAGGCCTCTGCAGCCATGTGGAACTGTAAGTCCAACTAAATCTTTTTTTCCTCCCAGTCTTGGGTAGGTCTTTATCAGTTGCATGAAAATTGACAAATACACCATCGGTATAACTTCTCTGGTGAGGTGTTAAGGGGTTTTTGCTCATTTTTTAATCAGGCTGTTCATTCGCTTATTGTTGAGATTTAAGAGTTCTTTAAACATTTTGAACAGTCCTTTATCAGATATGCTTTTTGCACATATCTGTGTGGAGCATTCTCCACAGACTTATATTGTCTTTAGCAGAGTGAAAGTTTTCTATTTTAACAAAGTCCAGTTTATCAATTATTTTTTCATGGATCATGCCTGTGGTGCTGTATCTAAAAAACTATTCCATATCCAAGGTCATTGAGGTTTTATGTTATCTCCGGGAGTTTTACAGTTTTGTGTGTTACATTTAAGTCTATAACCCATTTTGAGATAATTTTTGTGAAAGGTGCAAGGTCTGTATCTAGATTGATTTTGTGTGTGGATGCCCAGTTGTTCCCACATCTATTGTTGAAAAGACTACCCATTCTCCACTGAATTGCCTTTGCCCCTTTGTCAATGATCAGTTGTCTACATTTCATTGTGGGTCTATTTCTGAGCTCTCTATTCTGTTCCATTGATATATTTGTCTTTTTTTTCCCCCCCCAACACCACACTGTCTTGATTACTGTAGCTTCAAAATCTTTAAGTTAGGTAGTGTCAGTCCTCTGACTTTGTTCCTCTCCAATATTTGGTTAGCTATTTTCTGCATTTTCGATGTCTCCATATACATTTTTGAATCAATTTCAATATCCACAAAATATTTGTGGGGTTTGATTAGTATTGTGTTGAATTTATAGATCAAATTGGGAAGAACTGACATCTTGATAATACTGAATGTCTTCCTATGCATGATTGTGGAATATCTCATTTATTTACTTCTTTAATATCTGCATTAGAGTTTTATAGTTTTTCTTATTTGGACTTGATTTATGTTTTGTTAGCTTTATAATTAAGTGTTCCGTTTTGCAGGGAACTAATTTTATATTCCACTTGTTCATTATTGGTAGATAGAAAGATGCTTGACTTTTGCACATTAACTTTGTACTCTGCAACACTGCTAAAATCACTAATTAGTTCCAGGAGGTTGTTTTAAATTTTGTTTTTTTCAGATTTCTTCATAATCAAATTATCTGTGGACAAAGAAAGTTTTATATCTTCTTTCCCAAATAACACACCATTTTCTGTTTTATTACATGAGTTAGGAATTCTATTATCAAACAATGCACAGTTTACTTTTTTCTTATTGCATTAGCTGGGATTTCTAGTATGACGGTGAAAGCAGTGTTGAAAGAGGACATCCTTACCTTTTTCCTCAACTAATTAGGAAATCCGGTTTCTCACCATTAAGTATAATGTTAACTGCAGGGTTTTTGTAGATGATGCATATTAAGTTGACAAAGTTGTCTTTTATTCCTAGTTTACTGAGAGTTTTTATTATGAAAATATGTTGGATGAATGTTTTTGCACTTGACAAAGTCCAACACATTTCATGATCATGTGATTTTTCTTATTTATCTTCTTGATGTTATGGATTTTTCATAAACTGGACCAGCTTTGCACACCTGGAATAAATCCCACTTGGTCATGATGTATAATTCTTTTTATACATTTTATACATATTTTGATATGGATTTTTTCCCATTTGTGTTCATGAGAGATGGGCTGTAATTTTATTTTCTTGTAATATCTTTCTCCGGGTTCAGTATTAGGCCAACGCTGGCCTCATAAAATGAGTTAGGAAGTATTTCTTCTGTCTTCTAAAAGAGATTGTAAAGAATTGGTATACAGTAAGTCCTCACTAAACATCATCAATAGGTGCTTGGAAAATGTGACTTTAAACAAAATGATGTATAATAAGACCATTTTATTCTCATCAATATTATAACAACATTGAACAAAATGATGTTATCTGAGGACCTGCTGTATGTCATTTTGCTTAAATTTCTGTAATTTCTTTAATAAATGGTAGAATTAAACTATCTGGCCTGGAGCTTTCTGTTTTGGAAGGTTATTAAATATTGATTCCATTTATTAAATAAATTCCATTTAATAAAAATAGGCCTAAACATATTGCCTATTTATTCTTGTGTGAATTTTGGCAGGTTGTGTACCTCTAAAAAATAATTCATTTCATCTAGGTTACCAAATTTGTAGGCATTAAGTTGTTCATAATATTCTTTTATTATCCTTTTAATGTCCATAGCTTCCGTAGTGGTGTACCTCTTTCATTTCTGATATTAGTAATTTGTGTCTTCTCTTTTTTCTTAGCATGTCTAGAGGCTTACAAACTTTATTGATCTTTTCAAAGAACCAGTTATAGATTTTGTTGATTTTCTCTCTTAATTTCTTGTTTTCAATTTGATTTCTGCTCTAATTTTTATCAGTTTTCTTACTTTGAATTTAATTTGCCCTTCTTTTTCTAGTTTCCTTAGACTATTGACTCTACATCTTTCTTTTCTAACACATGTCATTCAATGCTATACATTTCCCTCAAAGCCCTGCTTTTGCTGTATCCCACAAATTTTGATAAGTTGTATTTTCATTTCACATACTTCAAAATATTTTTAAATTTCTCTTAGTATTTCTTCTTTGACCCATGAGTTATTAAGAAGTACGTTATTGTTTAATCTCCAAGTATTTGGGGATTTTCCAGCTATGTTTCTGTTATTGGTTTAGTTTACTCCATTGTGGTGTGACAGCAGAGATTGTATGATTTCTACTATTTTCAATTTGTTAAGGTGTGTTTTATGTCCAGAATGTGGTTTCTCTTGGTGAATGTTCCATGTAAGCTTGAGAAGAACGTGTAATATACTTTTGTTGGTTGAAGTAGTCTAATGACATCAATTATATTCAGTTGATTGATGGTGGTGTTGGGTTCAACTATGTCACTGATTTTCTCCCTGCTGGATCTGTATGTTTCAGAGAAAGGGTTGTTAAAGTCTCCAACGGAAATGGTAGATTCATCTGTTTCTCTTTGCAGTTATGTTTTTCCTCACCTATTTTGATGCTCTGTTGTTAGTCACATAAATATTAAGGATTATTATGTATTGTGTCTTCTTGGAGCATGAACCCCTTATCATTATGTAATGTCCCTTGTTTTTCTAAGAACTTTCCTTGCTTGGAAGTATCTTCTGTCTGAAACTAATATATTTCATAAAATACTCCCAATTTTGAAATAGTATTAGCATATCTTCATTCCTCCATTTTAATCTATATGTGTCTCTATGTTAAAAGTGTAGAAAACATACAGTTGAATGTTGTTTTTTGATACACTCTGGCAATCTCTTTTAATTGGTGAATTTAAACTATTCACATTTAAAGTGATATTCGTATGGTTGGATTGATACCTTTTGTATTTGTTACTGTTTTCTATCCCTTGCCTTGGTCTTTGTTTCTATTTTTGTCTTCCACACTTTTTCTGTCTTTTGTGGTTTTATTTGGAGGTTGTATGTGATTTGATTTTCTATCCTTTCTTAGCATGTCAGTTATACTTCCTCTTTTTATTTTTTAGAGTAAAACTCTTATTGGTGGTTGCTCTAGACTTTGCAACATTTCAAACTATTCCAAGTCCACTTTCAAATAGTATTATAACACTTCACAGGCAGTGCACATATTTACAACAAAATACTCATAATTCCTCTAATGCTTTATGTCATTGCTGTCATTCTTTTCACTTGTACATAACAATGCATGAGTATGTATGTTAGGCTGTTTTTAATACCTGAGACTGGGCAATTTATAAATAAAAGAGATTTATTTGGCCCATGGTGCTACAGCCTCTATAAGCACAGTATCAGTATCTGTTCAGCTCCTGGTGAGGGCCTCAGAAAGCTTACAGTCATGACAGAAGGTGAAGTGGGAACAGGCACATCACATAGTGAGAGTAGGTATGAGAGAGAGAGGGGTGGTGTCACAAACTTTTAAACAACCAGATCTCACATCAACTGAGCAAGAACTCACTTATCACCAAGAAGATGGTGCTATACCTCCATGAGGGATCCACCCTCATGATACAATCTCCTCCCACAAGGCCCCACCTCTAACATCGAGAATCACATTTCAACATGAGATTTGGAGGGAGCAAACATACAAACTATATTATTCCTCCCCTTGCCCCCAAATCTCATATCCTTCTCACAATGCAAAACACAATCATCCCTTCTCAATAGTTCCCCAGAGTCTTAACTTGTTCCATCATCAACTCAATCAAAAGTCCTAAATCCAAAGTTCAAAGTCTCATCTGGAGATGAGGTCCTTCTGCCTGTGAGCCTGTGAAATGAAAGACAGATTATGTACTTCCAAGATAGAATGATGGTACAGGCATGGAGTAATCATTTCTGTTCCAAAGGGAGAAACAGGTCAAATAAAGGGGCAACAGGCTCCATACAAGTCTTAAACCCATCAGAGCAATCATTAAGTCTTAAATCTCTAAAATAATCACCTTGACTCCATGTCCCACATCCAGGTCACACTGGTGCATGGATGAACTCCAAAGGTTTTGGGCAACTGCCCCTGTGGCATTGCAGGGTGCAGCCCCCATGACTGCTCTCATAGGTTGAAGTTGAGTGACTGTGGCTTTTTCATGCTAAGATTGCTAGCTGCTAGTGGTTCTATCATTCTCAGGTCTGGAGGGCAGTGGCCCCTTTCCCACAGCTGCACTGGGCAGTGCCCCAGTGGGGACTCTGTGTGGGGGCTCCAACCCCACTTTTCTTCTCAATACTGCCCTAGTAAAGTATCTCTGTGTGGGCTACCCCCAGACCCCTGTGGCAGTCTTCTTGCCTGGGTACCCAGGCTTTTCCATACATCATCTAAAAACTAGGTGGAAGCTGCCATGCTTCCTTCACTTTTGCACTCTTAATACCTGCAGGCTTAACACTATGTGGAAGCCACCAAGGTTTATAGCTTGCATCCTCTGGAGTGGTGGCCCAAGCTGTACCTGGAGACCTTTAAGCTGTTGGTGTAGCCAGAGCAGCCAGGATGTTGGGATCTGTGTCCTGAGGCTACAAGGCCTTGGGCCTGGCCCACGAGACCATTCTTTCCTCCTAAGCCTCTGGGACTCTGATGGGGTGTGGGGGCGGAGGGGGGAATGATGCCTAGAAGATCTCTGAAATGCCTTCTAGGCTTTTTTTCCCCATTGTTCTAGATATTAGTACTTGGCTTCCTTTTAGTCATGCAAATCTCTCTTGCAAGTGGTTGCTCTGCAGACCACTTGTATTCCTCTCCTGAAAACACTTTTTCTTTCTCAGCCACATGTCAGGCTGCAAATTTTCCAATCTTGTACTCTTTGCTTCCCTTTAAACTATAAGCTCAAACTTCAGGTCATTTCTTTGCTCCCATATCTGAACATAGGAAGTTAGAAGCAGCCATGCCACATCTTGAAAACTTTTCTGTTTAAAAATTTCCTCTGCCAGATACCCTAACACATCACTGTTATGTTTAAACTTCCACAGATACCTAGGACACTGACAAAACGCAGCCATGTTCTTTGCTAAAGCATTACAAGAGAGACTTTTTTTCCAGTTCCCAGTAATTTCCTCATTTCTATCTGAGACCTTGTAAGCCTGGCCTTCACTGTCCGTATTTTTATTAAGCAGTTTGGTTATAACCACTTAACAAGTTGCATAAGTTCCAAAATTTCCCTCATCTTTCTGTTTTATTCTGAGACCTCCAAACTCTTTCAACCTCTGCCTGTTATTCATTTCCAAAACCACTTCCACATCTTCAGGTATCTTTATAGCAACACCCCTCTCCTTGGTACCAGTTTTCTGTGTTAGGCTATTTTTGCATTTCTATGAAGAAATACCCGAGACTGGGTAAGTTATAAAGAAAAGAGGTTTAATTGGATTGTGGTTCTGCAGGCTGCACAAGCAGGGCACTAGCACCTGCTCAACTTCTGATGAGGGCCTCAGGAGGCTTACAATCATGGTGGAAGGTGAAGTGCAGCAGGCACATCATACGGTAAAAGTGGGAGAAGGAGAAAGAAAAGGTAGTTATCACACACTTTAAACAACCAGATCTCATGAGAACTGAGTGAGAACTCACATATCACCAAGGGGATGGTGCTAAACACCTTCATGGGGGATCTGCCCCGATGATTCAGTCACCTCCCACCAGGTCCCACCTTCAACATTGGGAATCACATTTCAACATGAGGTTTGAAGGTGACAGTCATCCAAACTATATCAGCATGTGTACATACACACACGCACATAACAGAGTACATTATTGCTACTATTATATTGAATGGTTACCAGTTTTATCAATTAAGAAAAATAAAAGTTCTTATTTTACCTTTATTCCTTTTCTAATGCTTTTTATGTCAATCTGAGTTTGTGATCTGTATAATTTTTCTTCTCTCCAAAGAACTTTTTTTTTTTTTTTAACATTTATTACAAAGCAGATCTACTGGCAATCAATTCCCTCAATTTGTGTTTATCTGAGAAAGCCTATTTCTTCTTCATATTTGAAGAACAATTTCAGAGTAAAGAATTCTACGTTAGTAATTTTCCCCCTGAACACTTCAAATAATTCCTTCCACTTTCTTCTTGCTTGCATGATTTCTGAGGCCAAGTCAGATATAATTCTTATCTTCGCACTTCTGTAGGGAATGTGCTATTTTCCTCTGACTTCTTTCACTTTTTTTATCTTTGATTTTTTGAAGTTTAAATATGATATGCTTTTCTGTCATTTATCCTGCTTGGTGTTCTCCTAGCTTCCTGGATCTCTGGTTTGGTATTTGACATCAATTGGAGGGAACTCTCAGTTGTTATTGCTTCAAATACTTCTTTTCCTTTCTCCTTTTCTTCTCCTCTGGCACCACCATTATGCATATTTATATCATTTTTTACTGTTTTCAGCTCTTGAACATTTTGTTCTATTTTTCTCAATCTTTATCATTGCTTTTCAGTTTTTTAATTTCTATTGTTGCATCTTCGAGCTCAGAGTTTTTTTTCCTCAGCTGTGTCCAGTCCACTGACAAGCCTGCCAAAGGCATTCTTATTTTCTGTTACAATGTTTTAAATCTCTAGCATTTCTTATTTTTTCTTAGAAGTTCCATCTTTCTGATTCCATTATTTATCTGTTCTTGCATGTTGTCTACTTTTGTCATTAAAATGCAAAGTGTATGAATCACAGTTTTTAAAATTTTCTCATCTTATATTTCCAACATTGCCGCCATATATCTCTCTGGTTCTGATGCCTCTTCATTCTCTTTAAACTATTTTTTTTCTTGCTTTTACTATGGCTTGTATTTTTTAAATTAAAAGGTGGACATAATTTACTGAGTGAGAGGAACTACAGTAAATGGGCCTTTAATAACATGGGTGGAAATGTGTGGGGCAGCGGAGGCGTTCTATAGTCTTATAAGGTCTCAGTCTCTTGGTGGCCCTGTTCCTCTGGACTGTGACTTTCACCAGTGCTTCTGAGTTGCTTTCTTTTCTTCCTGCTTAGGTGGGATTGGATGCTACTAAAGGGGACTGGAGAGTTGCGTATTTTTCTTCACACCAGGTAGGTTAAGCCCTAAGCTCTAAAACAAACAAACAAACAAACAAACAAACAAACAAAACCAAAACCCAGATAAAATAGTTTCTCTTGAGGGCAGGTCTTGTTAAGAAGAACAGTGCTGCTGTGTATTTCAAGGTAGTTACTTTACCCCTTGCCCTATTGGAAGCAGCAGAGGGGTTTTCTCCAATATTCACTGTGAGAACTTTGTTGTACTCCAGGAGGTAAAACTCACAAAAGTGTTCCCCTCCCTCAAAGCCCTCTCCATCCAGCTGGATCCCCCTGAATTTTTAATTCTCAGATTTATCCATACTAATCCTGCAGCAATTCGTCGTTTAAACTTCAGGTACTCCCATTCCTGCAACGATCCTTGCCTAAGTTTCTGCTCGTGGATTTCTGCTCTAGTAAGTTGTGATTATCTTTATCCATCTGTCTCTTCATTTTCTGGAGCATCATTTTGCCCTTTGAACTCACTTCTCCGAAAATCTGTAAGGAGAGTTGTTGATTTTTCAGTTTGTTTAGCTTTTTACTTGTTGGTAGGATAGGGTGGAGACATCTAAACTCCTTCAATGCCAGATTGGAAACCAAAAGTCCTGTTCTCTTTCCTTCCCATATTTTTCTTAAGTTTCTAAGTGCCACACAATTTATATTGATTACATGTTTTATGATATTAATCTTTACCTTTTTATCTATATCATCAAGTTGACATTAAACTTGTTTTCTTAAGAAAATGTCTTACACAGTCTTTATTCTATTGTCCCCACAACACCCAGTACTGTTCAATAGGTGTCCACTAAATGATCAATGATTGTTTGTGAATAGTTTCTAATCTATGAGCACTCCTTTGGTGAATCATACCACCTCGTGACTTTATTTAATTGTAAGTGGAAGTTGAATATCCTGGACTGTGAAAATGTACAATGATATAAAAAAGCTGCTAGAAATCAGTAATGCATTTAAAGAATATGCATTTCACGAATCCAAACAACATTAAAAATAATATTATATATATTAACAATATATAAATTTATTTTGTTAACTAGATAATACTTTTGGACAAGTTGAATATATAAAGGACTTCTTGCAAAAATTTTGCAGGACCTAACTTCCCTCCTTCCCACCTCAGATGAGCTAGAGTTCAAATCTTAGCTCTGTTGCTTACTAGTGATGGGAATAACTATGGGTTAACAAGGAGTAACTGTCAGTTAATTTAATCTCTGTGAGGCTCAGTTTCTTCATGGATAGGACTGTGATTATATTTGCTGTGATTATAGGATAGGACTGTGATTATATTGGCTGTGATTATAGGATAGGACTGTGATTATATTGTGGGATGTTTGAGAATATTAAATAATATGGAATGGACAGAGTAGCCAATATAATCCAATATAATCCAATATAATCCCTGGAAGATAGTAGTAGGTGCCCTGAAAATGTTACTTCTCACTTTTCTCATCTTCTACTCTGAGTTTACATGCAAGAAAATAAATTGTCTCTATGGATGAATGTATGAATTCTCTTTATTAGGAGAAACAACAACTATGTAATTCAATGTAATTTTTTTTCTGCTTTAGCTGCCGATAACCTCTAAGCCAAAAGTATTGCTCAAGTATTTTAATCTAGTCAGTTCTTATTCTGGCAAGACTACTTTCTTGTATATCTTTCCTATAGATGAGGATCAGTTTTCAATCAAATCATCTCAATTATCCCAATGCACTAAATCCATAAATACACATCAATTTAGGTACAAATTATACATACTAGGGAAAGCATTGCATTAAAAATAAGAAAACCTGAGATTTGCTCCCAGCTTTTTCACTATCTGTTGTGCTTAGACATACAATATTAATAGGCTTCAGTAATTATTATGGCCATGCATTACTAATCAACAGAAATATGTTCTGAAAAATGCATCATTGGGCAATTTCATTGTTATGCCAACATCATATAGTATACTTACACAAACCTCAATGGTACAGTCTGCTACACACCTAAGCTATACAGTATAAGCTATTGCTCCTAGGCTATAAACCTGGACAGTGTGTTACTGTACTGAATACTATAGGCAATGGTAAGTTCTTATATATCTAAACATAGAAAAAGCACAATAAAAATATGGTATTATAATCTTATGGGACCATCATCATATATGTGGTCTATCATTGACTGAAATATTATGTGGTGCATGACCATAAATAATTTTTGAGACCAAAATTATAATATGCAATTATTCTGATCCTTAAATATCGACAACTTCAGAATAGACATTAGGCTTTACACAGTTTTTTCCTGTGTCAATTTTTAAAGACAGAAACTAAATGTATATATATAAATATCTTGAGAAAATGTCTACTGATATTTCTCTCTTAAGCATGCTTATAGATAGCTAAAACTAGAATAATAAATTAAGTCTCCCCAGCTTATAAGACTTCATCTTTTAGTGAAGAAAAGAATTTTTAAGTCCTTTGAGAAAATTTGAACTTTCATTTGGTCCACCTAAAACTTTTATTTTTACAAAACATTTGTCTAGTGAAAGGGACATTGGATTAAGGGACAAATTTTAAAATACACTGGGTAAATACCTGTAGTTAGAGAAGAAAAGAGGCTACATAAACCTGAGGTGTTATTTTTATAATTTCCTTACATAAAATGCCAAATACTTTTACAAACTTGAATTGTTTCATATTTTAAAAACTAAATTTTATAGTATTTTTATTTTATGAAAAGAGTATGTTTTATAAAATATGATAGCAAAATGCAACTTCACATTCATTGATGTGTTTCTAGTATTTGTGACAATATAGCAGTAATCTCTCTATACAAATGTGTTATATATTTTCCTATTTTGACATAGTTCACATAGATGCAGAATATCCATCTTGTTAATATATATTTGTTTGACTTGATCTTCAGTTCTTTAGACATTTTCTTTTGTTATTATTATAAATTATGCAGACAAATATGAAATCAAGTTAACAGGATAAAAATGCATTTATTCATTCAATTCCCATTGTCAGCTTCTCTAACTTAATAAGAAAGCAAACTTTCCAAGTATTATACCTTAAGCTAAAGATTTCTATTTGCTTTTAGCCTGTGTCTACCATGAGCCAATATAATGCTAAGCACACATCTTTTCTTTGTAAACTAAGACTAACATTTTACAGTGCTTTAAAAAGCCAATCCATCTGATATTCTCACACTCATGACCCTTTCTAGTGTACAGTTTTCTGGCTAGAGAAACAACATGTATCTATCCACTCCTATAACACATTTTCACTTACTAAAATCTATTTCTTTATTAGGTGGCTTGGAATTGAAATATGTGGAAAATCAGAGAGTCCTCATAAATGCTTAAGAACAATGACTTTTCTAACCTATCACCCTCAATTACATAACTTTATTCTTTTTCAATCATTGTACTATTTTATTTTTTTTAAATAACTTCTAAGGTCATTTCAAATGACCTTAGAACAGACTTGGCAGATTCACTAGATTTACAAACACAGAAGACATGAGACACTACATCATGCTTTACAAAGGTTACTTTCAGATCTGACTTTCTGAAAGCAATAAGAGAAAAAAAGGATAAGAAGTATTTAAAAAGCATGATCCTTTTTCTCAGATATGTATTATGCTAGCAATATTTGAAGACTCATGAAACATTCCAAATATAAATGAAATGCTGGCAATGTTAAAATATGTAAATTAAGAATAAGAAAACCCAGGGTTAATTCATAATCCACCCCAAAATAATGTTTTCAAAGGTTCCATATGCTACCTCCTATGCTAAATGTCTTCCTTCACATGTGCTAACATTCTGTATTCATTGCAGGATATCAAATGCAGGAAGTGAATTTCACCATTTTTTTATCATTTGATATTAGGAAGTTACGAATAGTATATTGGATCTCAGGAAGTTAGGAGTAGCATATTGGAGAGTGCAGGCTTAAAGCTGGAGCTCAGTTGTACCCTTGACTCTAGCATTAACTAGCTTTATAATGTTAACACATCAGTTCACTTTTCTATACAATTAAAACTCACTCAATGTTCTGTGTTTTAAAAATATAGTCTTTGCTTGAAAAAAGTAAATGACAAACTGCATTGTTTTTTCTAGACAAGAAAGAGAAGCGCTAATGAAAACTACTTAGGTAACATAATTTCTTGAAAGGCCAAAGGCTTTCAACAGCAAGAAAAGACAACACTAAATAAATTCTAAGCAGATTTCTCAGCACAGATGGCAAACCACAAGAAACTAGCTTGATGCAGGCTTTGCACAAGAACTTCAGTTCTATGTGATTCCCTCAAGTTGATAATCCCAACGAAACTGTGTGACTGAATGGTCTGCGTTTTTTTTTTTTTTAACAAAATAAGGGAACTTCATAATCTGGAGGTTATCAGGAAATTATTGAAATTTTGACCAAAGTAATACTAGTGCAGTTACTGGTATATTATCAGATAAAATATATTTTAAAAAGAAATATGTATTACTAGCATACAGATATTCTCTGAATAATACAAGTATGTATGCATTCAATAACATAGACTATATACATATATAAAAAATTGATCAAAGTCCAAGGACAAATAGACAAATATACAATCATAGTGAATGACAGAATTTAACACTTTTTTTCAGTAATAGATAAATTATTGTAATTGGTAAAATACAGTAATTGGTAAAATATAGTAATTGGTAAAAAAAAAAAAAAGCAGGAAAAAAGTCAACAAGGATATAGAAAACATGATTATCAAACTTGATTCATTGTAATTGGTACCTAAATAGATACTATTTTCAAAATAAAAAACAAAACAACAATAGGGAGAAAACATTTCCCCAAATATCAAATCAATTTAGCATTAATATCAATATTAAGGAATTCCTACAAATAAATTTTGAAAAGAAAGAAAAATAAAACAATTGACGAATAGGCAAAAGCTGCTTCACAAAAGTGGTGGTTGCAAGGTTATCTTTGTAGAAGTAATTATGATGTCTACTTTGGGAATATCAGAATTGCTTCTATGAAGGTACTTTTGAATCTTCATGATAGATTCTATTGCATAGTTTTCTCCAGACTAGGTTCTCTGGCTTCACTGGAGATTCTGTGAATCTATTTTTTTTAAAATAAATTCTTTTTCTTCTTAAACTAGTCAAAGCAGTATCCCTCTGTGTTTTATTTTTTGTTTGAACACAAACTCTTAATGACACAGATGCTAACACGTGGACTGTATGGCAAAGTTTAGGCATCACTGACTCTATACACTTAAGTGACTCTAAATTTACTCCTGCTACCGCTAGCTGATACCCACCCTACTGTCACTTTTCCAAGTGCCACATATACTAGTTCCATGGTTCCAGTTTTTCATCTGATTTGACTTGCCCTTTACCCCTCTCACCAACATTAGAGTTCCAGTTTCTCTAGGATGCCAACAATTTCAGAGCTGAGCATCTTCACAAGTCACCCTGTGGAGGATTTAAACCCTGTTACAGCAAAGGTTGTGTTTTCTAAATCCTGCTGACCAAACTTCTTGGTGGCCAGAAAAGCATCAAAGTGAGGGGAAAGGAACTAGCATACCAGAGACCTATCAGAGACCATTATAGGATGAAAAAAACATCTAAAAGACCACATCTTTCCCATATAATTATGTTTCCAGAGGATAAGAATCATCCTTCTTACTAGTTTTTTCCTCAATAACTTGTTTTGCCCCAAAACAAACTTGACCATTTAACCGAAAATTCAGGTTTCCCAAAAATAGTATTATATAATAGGCTACATAACGCTAGTATTATCTGCCTAAAAATTCCATTGTCTACAATATAGCCTTGCCTGTTTTGTTCAACCTAGAAAGCCTACAATCGTGCCTAAATAAAACTCATTGACTATTGATATGCCTGTTCCCCTAAAAAGATGACATAATTTAAACATAGTAAATTGACCCAACCAGAGTAAGCAGGTCCTCATTAAAGAGCAAGGTAGGCAGAGCTAAATGCACACAACAGTCATACATCACTTAGGACAAGAAGACATTCTGAGAAATGCATCATGGGGCAATTTCATTGTTGTGCCAATATAATAGAGTGTACTTACATAAACCTAGATGGTGTAGCCTACTACACATTTAGGCTATATGGTAGAGCCTATTACTCCTAGGCAGCAAACCTGTAGAGCATGTTACTCTACTAAACACTGTAGGCAATTTTAACACAATGGCATCTGTGTATCTAAACATAGGAAAGGTACAGTAAAAGTATGGTTCTTTTATTTTTTTTTGGAGACAAAATTTAGCTCTTGTTGCCCATGCTAGAGTGCAGTGGTGTGATCTTGGCTCACTACAATCTCTGCCTCCTGGGTTCAAGCAATTCTCCTGCCTCAGCCTCCCAAGTAGCTGGGATTACAGGTGCCCACTACCATGCCCAGCTAATTTTTGTATTTGTAGTAGAGATAGGGTTTCACCATGTTGGCAAGGCTGGTCTCAAACTCCTGACCTCAGGTGATCCACCCTCCTCAGCCTCCCAAAGTGCTGGGATTACAGGCATGAGCCAGTACGCCCAGCCAAAATACGGTATTATAAGTTTATGGAGGCACTGTTGTACATGCCGTTCATCGCTGATTGCAGCACATGACTGTACTTTATACTTTTCACTCAAGTGAAATTTTTCCTTCCTCTCTCATCAGTGATATTTTTTCTACCTCCAAGGTTATCGATGCCCTTGTGTCTGAAAACACAGAAAGTGTTGCCCCAACCCCCTTCCTCTTCTATCAAATACATAAACCCTGTTGCCCATTTTTCAGAGTCCTGCCCTAATTACTCTCAGCTAATTCACATCATTATCTATGCATTAACTATCTATTACATACATAACATATCCATCCTGGGAGCTCAAAGTTAAGCAAAATATATCTCTGTGTAATCTCTTATCCTTAGGAAGTTCTTCGGCAGAATCAGCCCTGCTGGGGGGAAAAAAAAAAAAATAGGCAGACTGTGATCATCCCTCTGGTCCTGAATGGAGTGAATGAGCCAAAATCTTGTTTTCACAGTTCAAGTTTCTTTGCAGGTATAGATGCTAGCAAGTAGAAGAGGTAAAACAATGTAACTGAACAGGGACGTGGTGATTTTGACTGACACTATGGAAGATAATATGGACTCAAGCTAGCCATTATATACATACTCAGTTTCGTTGCTTCATGACTGTTCCCATTGTCTGTGGCACAAATTCTTCCTGAATACCAACCTGGACTTCTGCTCAGAGGAGTTTACGGACACCATGTGTGACACCACCTCTAATTAACGTGTGCATGGATTTTCTTCACTGTAATGGCATAACCAGGAGGAAGAAGCCTGTTGCCAGGGCAACAGTCCTGTGGATTCTTCCCAGTGCAGTCACTGCTGAAAACTTCACCTTCCAAAACTTCCCCAGTTTTTTTGATGAATAAAATGTTTTGATCAAAAGAGTGTAAACCTATTGCCCTTACTGACTGGTTTCTCTCCTTATTTTGTTGTGGTTTGGTGGTGGTGATGGTGATTGTTGTTGATGTTAGCTTTTAGTTGTTGTATTATTATGTTTTTTTCTCTCTATTTTTACTCAAGAGGGAGCTGATCTGTATAGTTTCCCTGAATTTCTTCATGATTTTTAATTTTTGTAATCTCCACTAACTAATATTCATTCCGTCTATAAAACAAATCCTTTCCTGAATTTTACTTGTAGTCAGTTTTCCCAATTCAACATGACTCAATCTCTGAAAGTATCTTCTTACTCTTATTGTCTCTCCATAAAAGAGTATATTGCAGTTTTTCTCCGCATGTCCTTCTTGCCTTTCTTTTTAACCACATTACTTTGCTACATTACTTTAAAGCTAATATTCAAAACATATATTTTTATAATTGCTTTACAATTAAATACATAGAACTATATAAAGTATCAACTCTCCAATTCATTCTGTCAAAGAATACTTTTAATAAGCTCCAAGCATTTCATTGAGAAGCAATACTTTTTAAACCTCATAGATAAGACCTACTCCTTTTTCTTATTTCTAATTGTGCCTGATTTCTTCCAGTGTTTCCCAATGTAGTTTTCATTACTAAGTCAGAATAAATACAAACTTTCTTGCTATGTGAAAGCTGAAATGTAGTTCCTACTTTGAAGGGTTCTCTGGGTGGGAATAAAAATATTCCACATGTTAACACTTTGCATTCTCTCATTAGAATTTTACTCAGATTTTACATGCATGTCGAACTCTTCAGAGCTCAATAAGTAGCAGCCTTCTTTCCTACTCAGGATATGAACAAATTGTGAAATAAGTAAGACACGGAATTGACAGATGAGAGACCAAAATACTATATTTCAAAAAATCTAATACTTCATGGGCTGGAAGACGTTTTGCAATTTCAGAAATGATAAATGTGAAAAGTACATGATAGTTGCTGAAATGTGCTATCCCCTGTACCACTGATAAAGGATAGGCTGTAGGACATAATTTCTGCCTTTAAAAGAGTATCTCTACTAATCAGAATCACAAAATTAGACTTCCATGCAGTGACAGGCAAGGCTGGCCTGGAGCAGGCCTTCTCCATGAGGAGGGAGAGTTGGTGCAGCCCAGACAAGACTTGCAGCCTGAAGAAACAGAAAACACCTGAACCAGGCTGGGTGCGGTGGCTCACACCTGGAAATCAGCACTTTGGCAGGCCAAGGCGGGTGAATCACCTGAGGTCAGGAGTTCGCCTGACCAACAGGGTGAAACCCTGTCTCTACTAAAAATACAAAAAATCAGCAGTATGTGTGGCAGGCGCCTGTAATCCCAGCTACTTGGGAGGCTGAGGCAGGAGAATCACTTGAACCCAGGAGGCAGAGATTGCAGTGAGCCAAGATTGCACCATTGCATCTAGCCTGGCGACAGAACGAAACTCCATCTTAAAAAAAAAAAACCAACAAAACAAAACAAAACAAAACAAAAACAAAAAAAGAAAAGAAATGAAAGAAAGAAAAAAGAAAACACCTGAACCTTACTGGCAATCTACTTTTCAGAGTAGCATGCAAGAGGAGGCAACTGGGCCTCTCATGTCTGTTGTCTCCTTCTAAACTGTCTTAGTCTGTTCTGTGCTGCTATCACAAAATGCCACAAACTAGGTAATTTATAAAGAACAGAAATTTATTTCCCTATAGTTCTAGAGACCGGAAAGTCCAATACTAAGGGGCTGGCATCTGGTCAGGGCCTTTTTGCTATGTCAGCCCATGGTAGAAGGCAAAAGGTCCAGAAAGAATAAGAGAGAGAGAGCAAGAAGAGTCAAAACTTATCCTTCTATAAAGAATCTATTCTCAATATAACAAACCCATTCCTGCAATGATGGCATTCATCTATTCATAACCCATGACCCAAACACCTTCTGTTAGGCTCCACCTCCCAACACTGACACATTGAGGATCAAGATTCCAATGTATAAACTTTGGAGAACATATTAAAATCATAGAATTCTGCTTCTTGCCCTCAAAATGCATGTCCTTCTCACATGTAAAAATGCATTTACTTCCTTCAAATGGACCCAAAGTCAACTTGTTCCAGCATCAACTCAAAAACCTAAAGTCCAAAGTCTTATAAAAATCAGATATGGGTGAGACTCAACGTACGACTCATCCTGAGGCAAATTCCCTCTCAGTCATGAGCCTATGAAATTAAATACATCATCTACTTCCAAAATACAATGGTGGGACAGGCACAGAAAAGACATTCCCGTTCCAAAAGGGAGAAATGGGGAAGACGAAAAGGGTCACTGGTTCCTAGTAAGTCCAAAACCCAATGGGGCAAGTAACATTCAATTTTAACTCTCTAGAATAATCATTTTGACCCCATACCCCACCTTCTGAGCACACTGGGGCAGGGGTTGGGCTCCCTAGCCCTCAGTTAGCCCCACCCCCATGGCTGTGCCTACAAAGCAGCTTTCACAAATTGGAGCCTCCTATTTGCAGCATTCCCAGGCTGGTGTTGCACACTGGTAGCTCTACAGTTTTGGTGTCTCAGTGATAGTCCTACCTCCACAGCTTCACTAGGCATTGTCATAGTGGAGACTCTCTCTCCCATGGCTCCTACCCCACAGTTCCACTGGCCACTTCCCTAGTGTGGGCTCTTGGGGTGACTCCATCCCTGAAGCAGGTTTCTGCCTGGGTCCCCAAGATATTCCATACATTCCTTGAAATCTAGGTAGTTCTGCCTCCAAATTTATGACTTACCTGCACCTGCAGAATTAGCACCAAATAGATGCTACACAAGCTTACCTCTTGCACATTCTGGAGTGGTAGCTCAAGGGAAATCTGAGACTTCTTGAACCATAACTGGGGTGATCAAGGAGCACTGCAATGGAATGTGGGGAACAGAATGCAGAAGAGTCTCTGGGAAATGAGCCTTTCCTTCCCTCAAGGTCCTAACATGCTGAGCCTGTGATGGAGAGGCAGCCTGGGAGAGCTTTGAATTGTCTTGATGAATAGCACCTGGCTTCCTTCTTGCTCCAGTAATCCCTTTATTAAAACTTGCTTAGCTGTACTCTTGCATGCTTTTTTTGTTCTATATATAGCTAGGATGCAAATTTTCCAAATTTTTACATTCTCCTTCCAAGTATGAATTCTGTCTTTCAATCATTTCTCTCTTCTCACAGTTTACTATATGTGGTGAAAAGAAGTCATGTAGCACCTTCAGTTTTGCTTGGGAACTTCTCTCACCAGATATCCTAGTTTATCCTCTTAAATTCTTCTTTCCATAAAGCCCTTGGGTATTCAGCCAAACTCCTTGCATTTTGTAATATGCATGGCCTTTACTCCAGTTTTCAATAATTTATTCCTCATTTCCATCTGATACCTAAACAGAATGGCCTTCACGGTCCATATTTCTACCAATATTCTGGTGACAATCACTTAAGTAATCTCTAAGAAGTTCCATACTTTCCCTACAGCTTTTCTTTTCTTCTGAGTTCTCACCAGAATCACCCTTAATGCTCCATCTATGGCAATGCAGGCTTTTCCTAGCTCACTGTTCCAAACTCTTCTAGACTCTACCCATTACCCTGCTCCAAAGATGCTTCTTCATATTCAGGTATTTGGTATAGCAACAGCTCTACTTCTGGGATTGTTTTGTACTGCTAGAGCAGAATACCTGAGACTGGGTAATTTATAAAAAAAAAAAAAAAAGAGGAATTTATTTCCTCACAGTTCTCGGGGCTGAGATGTCAAGATGGAGAGGCTAGCTTCTCCATCTTGATGGTGAAGGCCTTCTTACTGCATCATCCCATAATGGAAGGGCAAAGAGAGAGAGAGAGCAACAGGGTGTCAAAGTCATCCTTATATAAGGAACCCACTCTCACAATAATGAGCCCACCTCCACAATAATGGCATAAATCTATTCATTAGGGTGGTGCCCTCATGATCCAAACACCACCTGTTAGGCTCTACTTCCCAACATGTCCACATTGGGGATCGAGTTTCCAACACATAAACTTTGGGGAACATATTCAAACCATAGCATTATCTTAGCAAACTCATCCCTGTTCTACCTGTCCCAGACAAGGAATAATTGAAGTATAAAGAGAAGTCAGGAATGTTCTAGCAAGAGTTTTGTTCCTTCCACATGGAAGAAAATATAGGAATGAATAATAAGCATTCCATCCCTGTCCCACCACACTCCTTCTCCCAGAATATCCTGTAATTTTCTATATAGTCTGCTTGTAAAGCGTCTCAGCTACAAGACATGCACAAACCAGCAAGCCTCTAAAAAAAGTCTTAAGGCTGCAGTGACTAGAGATTGTTGTTTAGGAACACTGCTCCAACACCCTCATAGAGATGTATGAAAGGCGATTACTTCTTTCCTACAAAAGGGACAACAACAACATCCACCTTCCCTGAAGACTATATTCTAGCTACGCGATGGTCTTGGACCCAGTTTGCTATATAAACTCTTATTTCCAAACAACCACATGACATTTTTTGTCTCATAAAGGACTACCACAATTTTACCAGCTAGGTCAGAAAAGTGTAAGTTACCAGACTAGTCCACAAAAAAGGAGCACTGATGATCTGGTTACAGAAAACATGGGAAGAGCAAAATACTTTATGCAAAATTCCCACATCTTTTGCATGTCTTTCTGCATTTCCATTTTCTATTAAAAAATCTATCTCCATATTTTATAGTTCTTTGATTTACTAAAACTGCAAAGTAGGATACATGTCATTTGGGTTACATATTACATATCTTCTCCTGTGTGTGATATTCGAAACTGAAGTACATTACAAACACTTTTGAACATGGTGTGTTAGTTTTCCTATTTTAGCACAATCATGAACATACAGCTCCTTTAACAACCTTAGCTTGTTCCAATTGCCTATAATTTTTATCTTTCTGATGCTCGAATTTTAACAGCTGGGCCACTAATAGCCTTTTAAGAAATGCTGGCCTCTTTGCCCTTTTCAACAAACCCCAAACATCTCTGAAAATATGTTTGCTTTCTTACAATAAAATATTTCAGGTCCATCTTATCAGTTATGCCTCAAGACATGGTATTAGCTATTCTCCCAGGAGTTACAGTTGCCTTAGAAAATGACAGTAATCCTGAAAACTGGGGTCAAAAGGGGCATAAAAATAATTCCTATTGAGTACTTGCAGTGAACAGAGTAACTCCAGAAAATAAGAAGAATATTTCCTTTAGGTTATGAGTTTATATTGACATTTTCAAATTACTGCTATCTTTTCTCAATTTGTTTTTCTATTGAACTTGGCTAATATAAACATTTGTCAACCCAATTTTTCTGTTCTATTGACTACCACTTCTATCTCCTTTGTCTAGTATCCTTCCAGTACCATTTCTATATACTGCATCATACCAAACCTTTCTATTAAAAACTATGTATTTTTGTATTTTCCTCATTGACTTTCAGCCAATGCATCCTAGAATTGACCCCAAAGTGTACAGATTAAGATGATTTTCTGTCAGTATTATCTGAAAACATTACTTTCTAATTGCAAAGAAATGAAAATGGCAATCTAACCCAGGACATACCAGGTAATTTGAAAGCAAATGTGCCTAATACTATGCATGGACTTCCTCTCTTTGCTTAATCAAAGTCATCAATGAAATACAGAATATAGTAAAATACTGACACTAAAAGTTTTGTCCTTTAAGCTTCACTGTCTTTCCCTTCGGTTTCATTTTCTTGTTTTATTACTTTGTAATTAGTATTTTGATTATTGAAGTCAGTTCAACTATAATTCTGTATTTACCTTTTATTTAAACATCTACTATTGTCATTACAAGTAACTGCAGATAAGTGTGACCCACCACCAGTTTTCTACTTGTATCCAAGCAACAACAAAAAAAATCAGAATGTTATAGCAGTGAAATATTGTAGTGTAAACATATCAATTTTTTCATTGGTAAAAATATGCCAAATCTGGGATAAATGCCTACTTCCTGAAGAAAGAAAACATACAGTCATCTTACAAAAGTAAAAAGTATCAAAATACTACCTAATTTATTAGGTGAGATATCCCCACAGTTTGGATTCTAGCATCAAATAAAAAAAGTCTGATGTTCCCTCTTTAGTAAAAGATCGACATCTCTGAAAACTAATTATTTTTGTGCCAAGTAACTTGAATATTTCAGGAAAAATCATAGCACCTTGATGTCAGAATATATTACTTTAAGAAAAATGATTTGGTGTGCACATTTCAAAACAGAGATACTTGGAACCAAACTTCCCCTCTGTGTGGAAATAGCTGAAGCTATGAGCTGGGGCTGAAAAAGGGGTGATTCATATCATGTTACGTTTTCTCACATGTGCACACTATTAAATGAACTCAGGTCCTGGGAATGGGCATTAACTCAGTTCACCTTGCATTCCAAATTATGACAGATGTGGTGATCAGGACATCTTCTAGAATTAGAAAAAGAGAGAGAGAAAAAGAGAAAGAGAGAAAAAGAGAGAAAGAGAGAAAAAGAGAAAGAGAGAAAAAGAGAAAGGGAGGGGGAGGGAGAGAGGGGGAGAGGGGGGAGAGGGGGAGAGGGAGGGGGGAGAGGGGGAGAGGGAGGGGGGAGAGTGGGAGAGGGGGAGAGGGAGGGGGGAGAGTGGGAGAGGGAGAGAGGGGGAGGGGGAGGGAGGGGGAGAGGGAGATAGGGAGGGGGAGGGGGGAGGGAGAGGGAGATGGAGGGAGGGAGGGAGGGGGAGGGAGGGGGAGGGAGGGGGAGGGAGAGGGAAGGAGGGAGGGAGAAGGAGAGGGAGGGAGGGAGGGAGAAGGAGAGGGAGGGAGCGAGGGAGAAGGAGAGGGAGGGAGCGAGGGAGAAGGAGAGGGAGGGAGGGAGGAAGGGAGGGAGGGAGAAGGAGAGGGAGGGAGGGAGGGAGAAGGAGAAGGAGAGGGAGGGAGGGAGGGAGAAGGAGAGGGAGGGAGGGAGGGAGAAGGAGAGGGAGGGAGAGGGAGGGAGAGAGGGGGAGGGAGGGAGGGAGGGAGGGAGGGAGAGAGGGACGGAGGGAGGGAGGGAGGGAGGGAGGGACGGAGGGAGGGAGGGAGGGAGGGACGGAGGGAGGGAGGGAGGGAGGGACGGAGGGAGGGAGGGAGGGAGGGAGGGACGGAGGGAGAGGGAGGGAGGGAGGGAGAGGGAGAGGGAGGGAGGGAGAGGGAGAGGGAGAGGGAGGGAGGGAGGGAGAGGGAGAGGGAGGGAGAGAGGGGGAGGGAGGGAGGGTGGGTGGGTGGGAGGGAGGGAGGGTGGGTGGGTGGGAGGGAGGGAGGGAGGGAGGGAGGGAGGGAGGGTGGGAGGGAGGGAGGGTGGGAGGGAGGGAGGGAGGGAGGGAGGGTGGGTGGGTGGGTGGGAGGGAGGGAGGGAGGGTGGGTGGGTGGGAGGGAGGGAGGGAGGGTGGGTGGGTGGGAGGGAGGGAGGGAGGGTGGGTGGGTGGGAGGGTGGGTGGGTGGGAGGGAGGGAGGGAGGGTGGGTGGGTGGGAGGGAGGGAGGGAGGGTGGGTGGGTGGGAGGGAGGGAGGGAGGGTGGGTGGGTGGGAGGGAGGGAGGGAGGGAGGGTGGGTGGGTGGGAGGGAGGGAGGGTGGGTGGGTGGGTGGGTGGGAGGGAGGGAGGGTGGGTGGGAGGGAGGGTGGGTGGGAGGGAGGGAGGGAGGGTGGGTGGGAGGGAGGGAGGGAGGGTGGGTGGGTGGGAGGGTGGGTGGGAGGGAGGGAGGGAGGGTGGGTGGGAGGGAGGGAGGGAGGAAGGGTGGGAGGGAGGGTGGGAGGGAGGAAGGGTGGGAGGGAGGGTGGGTGGGAGGGAGGGAGGGTGGGTGGGAGGGAGGGTGGGAGGGAGGGAGGGTGGGTGGGAGGGAGGGAGGGAGGGAGGGTGGGTGGGAGGGAGGGTGGGTGGGAGGGAGGGAGGGAGGGTGGGAGGGTGGGAGGGTGGGAGGGAGGGAGGGAGGGTGGGAGGGTGGGAGGGTGGGAGGGAGGGAGGGTGGGAGGGTGGGAGGGAGGGTGGGAGGGAGGGAGGGTGGGAGGGTGGGAGGGAGGGAGGGTGGGAGGGGAGGGTGGGAGGGTGGGAGGGAGGGTGGGAGGGACGGAGGGACGGAGGGACGGAGGGAGGGTGGGAGGGACGGAGGGACGGAGGGAGGGTGGGAGGGACGGAGGGAGGGTGGGAGGGACGGAGGGAGGGTGGGAGGGACGGAGGGAGGGTGGGAGGGTGGGAGGGACGGAGGGAGGGTGGGAGGGTGGGAGGGACGGAGGGAGGGTGGGAGGGTGGGAGGGACGGAGGGAGGGTGGGAGGGTGGGAGGGACGGAGGGACGGAGGGAGGGTGGGAGGGACGGAGGGAGGGTGGGAGGGTGGGAGGGACGGAGGGAGGGTGGGAGGGTGGGAGGGACGGAGGGAGGGTGGGAGGGTGGGAGGGACGGAGGGAGGGTGGGAGGGTGGGAGGGACGGAGGGAGGGTGGGAGGGTGGGAGGGACGGAGGGAGGGTGGGTGGGAGGGTGGGAGGGAGGGTGGGAGGGTGGGAGGGTGGGAGGGAGGGTGGGAGGGTGGGAGGGACGGAGGGAGGGTGGGAGGGAGGGAGGGAGGGAGGGAGGGACGGAGGGAGGGAGGGAGGGAGGGAGGGACGGAGGGAGGGAGGGTGGGAGGGACGGAGGGAGGGAGGGTGGGAGGGACGGAGGGAGGGAGGGTGGGAGGGACGGAGGGAGGGAGGGAGGGTGGGAGGGACGGAGGGAGGGAGGGAGGGTGGGAGGGACGGAGGGAGGGAGGGAGGGTGGGAGGGACGGAGGGAGGGAGGGTGGGAGGGACGGAGGGAGGGAGGGTGGGTGGGAGGGAGGGAGGGAGGGAGGGTGGGTGGGAGGGAGGGAGGGAGGGAGGGTGGGTGGGAGGGACGGAGGGAGGGAGGGAGGGTGGGTGGGAGGGACGGAGGGAGGGAGGGAGGGTGGGTGGGAGGGACGGAGGGAGGGAGGGAGGGTGGGTGGGAGGGACGGAGGGAGGGACGGAGGGAGGGAGGGACGGAGGGAGGGAGGGTGGGAGGGACGGAGGGAGGGAGGGTGGGAGGGACGGAGGGAGGGAGGGTGGGAGGGACGGAGGGAGGGAGGGAGGGTGGGAGGGACGGAGGGAGGGAGGGAGGGAGGGTGGGAGGGACGGAGGGAGGGAGGGAGGGAGGGTGGGAGGGACGGAGGGAGGGAGGGAGGGAGGGACGGAGGGAGGGAGGGTGGGAGGGACGGAGGGAGGGAGGGAGGGTGGGAGGGACGGAGGGAGGGAGGGAGGGAGGGAGGGAGGGAGGGTGGGAGGGAGGGAGGGAGGGAGGGTGGGAGGGAGGGAGGGAGGGAGGGTGGGAGGGAGGGAGGGAGGGAGGGTGGGAGGGAGGGAGGGAGGGAGGGAGGGTGGGAGGGAGGGAGGGAGGGAGGGAGGGAGGGTGGGAGGGTGGGAGGGAGGGAGGGAGGGAGGGTGGGAGGGAGGGAGGGAGGGAGGGTGGGAGGGAGGGAGGGAGGGAGGGAGGGACGGAGGGAGGGAGGGAGGGTGGGAGGGACGGAGGGAGGGAGGGAGGGAGGGTGGGAGGGACGGAGGGAGGGAGGGAGGGAGGGTGGGAGGGACGGAGGGAGGGAGGGAGGGAGGGTGGGAGGGACGGAGGGAGGGAGGGAGGGAGGGTGGGAGGGACGGAGGGAGGGAGGGAGGGAGGGTGGGAGGGACGGAGGGAGGGAGGGAGGGAGGGTGGGAGGGACGGAGGGAGGGAGGGAGGGAGGGTGGGAGGGACGGAGGGAGGGAGGGAGGGAGGGTGGGAGGGACGGAGGGAGGGAGGGAGGGAGGGTGGGAGGGACGGAGGGAGGGAGGGAGGGAGGGTGGGAGGGACGGAGGGAGGGAGGGAGGGAGGGTGGGAGGGACGGAGGGAGGGAGGGAGGGTGGGAGGGACGGAGGGAGGGAGGGAGGGTGGGAGGGACGGAGGGAGGGAGGGAGGGTGGGAGGGACGGAGGGAGGGAGGGAGGGTGGGAGGGACGGAGGGAGGGAGGGAGGGTGGGAGGGACGGAGGGAGGGAGGGAGGGTGGGAGGGACGGAGGGAGGGAGGGAGGGTGGGAGGGACGGAGGGAGGGAGGGAGGGTGGGAGGGACGGAGGGAGGGAGGGAGGGTGGGAGGGACGGAGGGAGGGAGGGAGGGTGGGAGGGACGGAGGGAGGGAGGGAGGGTGGGAGGGACGGAGGGAGGGAGGGAGGGTGGGAGGGACGGAGGGAGGGAGGGAGGGTGGGAGGGACGGAGGGAGGGAGGGAGGGTGGGAGGGACGGAGGGAGGGAGGGAGGGTGGGAGGGACGGAGGGAGGGAGGGAGGGTGGGAGGGACGGAGGGAGGGAGGGAGGGTGGGAGGGACGGAGGGAGGGAGGGAGGGTGGGAGGGACGGAGGGAGGGAGGGAGGGTGGGAGGGACGGAGGGACGGAGGGAGGGAGGGAGGGAGGGAGGGACGGAGGGAGGGAGGGAGGGAGGGAGGGACGGAGGGAGGGAGGGACGGAGGGACGGAGGGAGGGAGGGAGGGACGGAGGGACGGAGGGAGGGAGGGAGGGACGGAGGGAGGGAGGGAGGGAGGGAGGGACGGAGGGAGGGAGGGAGGGAGGGAGGGACGGAGGGAGGGAGGGAGGGAGGGACGGAGGGAGGGAGGGAGGGACGGAGGGAGGGAGGGAGGGACGGAGGGAGGGAGGGACGGAGGGAGGGAGGGACGGAGGGACGGAGGGAGGGAGGGAGGGAGGGACGGAGGGACGGAGGGAGGGAGGGAGGGAGGGACGGAGGGAGGGAGGGAGGGAGGGACGGAGGGAGGGAGGGAGGGAGGGACGGAGGGAGGGAGGGAGGGAGGGAGGGAGGGACGGAGGGAGGGAGGGAGAGAAAAGAGAGAAAAAAAGAGGAAAGAGAAAAGAGAAAGAGAGAAAAGAGAAAGAGAGAAAAGAGTAAAAGAGAGAAAAGAGAAAAAACAGAAAAAAGAGAAAAGAGAAAAGAGTAAAAAGGAAAAAAGAAAAGAGAGAGAGAGAAAAGAGAGAGAAAGAGAGAGAGAAAGAGAGAGAGAGAGAAAAGAGAAAGAAAAGAGAGGAAAAAAGGGAGACAGAGAGAGAGAGAGAGAGAGAGAGAGAGAGAGAGAGAGCACGAGCGCGAGCGAGTGCACTGACTTGTCACTTAACTATTTTTCAGCTTCTCCGTGTCAGCAGTGCCAAGCTGACTGGTTCTTACAATCTCTCTTCAACTCTGCAATGCTGACAGCCCAGTACACTGGGCTTGCCTCATTCAGTGCCTCCTTTCCTAACGTTGTCTGTATGTAATAAGGTTTGAGGTGCTTCAGGAGCTAGCCTAAACCCCTAAACATTGCCATTTTTATCAAAAAGTGATTTATTAGGAACTTTGAACTCATGCCATCTAGTTTGGGTGAAACTTGCTTGTTGCATGTATAGGCATGTGTCCAACCTTGGGTATTTCAGAGTAGTTCTCCATGTGAGGCTAGGTGTTGAAGTCATCATATCAGATAAAAGTTAGGTATAATCCGTCTGGGTGCAGTGGCTCACACCTGTAATCCCAGAACTTTGGGAGGCTGAGGCGGGTGGATCACGAGGTCAGGAGATCGAGACCATCCTGGCTAACACTGTGAAACCCCGTCTCTACCAAAAAATACAAAAATTAGCCGGGCGTGGTGGTGGGCACCTGTAGTCCCAGCTACTCGGGAGGCTGAGGCATGAGAATGGCGTGAACCTGGGAGGCGGAGCTTACAGTGAGCCGAGTTCACGCCACTGCACTCCAGCCTGGGCGAAAGAGTGAGACTCCGTCTCAAAAAAAAAAAAAAAAAAAAAGAGTTGGTATAATCCAATGATCCTTCACAAACCTCCCTTAGTATACTTAACAGGACAGGAGTTCTCAGACTCCTAAAAGACTATGATTGGCACTCCAGCCTGGGCGACAGAGCAAGACTCTGTCTCAAAAAAAGAAAAAAATAGGTGTAATCCAATGATCCTTCAGAAACCTCCATTAGTATACTTAAGTTAACAGGACAGGAGTTCTCAGACTCCTAAAAGACTATGATTAGCACTCCAGCCTGGGCGACAGAGAAAGACTCCATCTCAAAAAAAAAAAAAAAAAATAGCTATAATCCAATGATCCTTCAGAAATCTCCCTTATATACTAAGGGAAATTAAGTCAACAGGACAGGAGTTCTCAGACTCCTAAAAGACTATGATTGGCTTTGTCTTTGTTTCTTTCTGTATTTTGGACTTATCCTTCTTTTACTCTGGGAAGTGGAGACCCAGAGATCTAGTTTGAAGAAAGGGAAAGCAAATAACTAAAAAAAAAGAAAAAGATTTCTCTCCTACTTGGTTGAAGGCAATGAGGTTAAAAGGACATACACTCAAAACTATAGTTCATTTATTTGATAGATGTTCACTGATCACTGCTCTAAGTGCTAGAGGTATGAGAAGTGAATCCCAACATGGGAAAAATCTCTCTCTTCATGAAATTTACATTCTATAATAATAACTATTTAATGGTTTCCCAGCTTTATTAAAGGAGGGTACTTTTTTTTTTTTAACTGTTTTTAGCTGGTTTTGGAAGAAAATTAAGTAAAAGTATCATTATTTTGCTGTCTTAGTAAGTCACTTGTGTTGACTTTGTTAATGAGACAGCATGCTGAGTGGATTATAAAGCAGCCCAGCTTACCTGGGTTATTTGAGCAGAGTTCATTTATAGAATATCACAGACATCCACGTGCCCACTGATTTACTGTATTCAGCTACCAACTCTACACATATAGACACCTCCGCATACATACACACAATACCTACAACTTGCCTGGGCAAATAATAAAAGTTTACTGTAAATTCATGGGCTTGATAAAATTTGTATATTATCCCCTGAACTAAATGTTTGGGTTACCTACAATCCTTTGCCATAATTTCCTACGTCTATCCAGTTTGCTGCATGATAGAAAAGAATGATCACCCAAATTTTTATTAATAGAGTACCAACCCTCATGGTCTCCGTTCTTCCTTCCTTAATGCAAAAAATAAAAAAGAAAGATTACATTTTTACCATCGGAATTCCTCTGACTCATCATCCATTTCTAAAATTGCTCTGAGACTGCTTTCTGGGCAGAGAAGTGAGAAGCTCACTGTGAATAACACAGCAACTGTCATTTAGTACATTCTCTGAGGTTAACTACACCTGCCCCTTCTTTAACAGAATAGTAGCCATTTCTACTGTAGAATTCTTCTGGTCCTCATCCATTTCTTCCCAGTGAGCGCTTGAATTGTTTTTGACAGCAATACGTGCTCTGCTCCTGGCACCATCTCCTATGACTCTACTATAACCAATGTTTGAATTACCATGCGGAACAAGCACAAGCCTGTATTTCTGTCACAACTGCCTTTCATTCAGTAAACTGTGGAATAGGTAAGACCACTGTAGCTCATAAAGAATATTTAGGATTCCCACTGTGATAAAACCTTTCTGATAAGAACATATTTTACATTCTTTCCACTTAGACCATTAATTACTACTGAATACATCGTGTGTTACTATAGTAATTGATTTACAAAATAGCTTTCATGTAGCACATACAAACTCACTCTTTTGCCAAATATGAAAGATTTTTGAATGCAACAGTTTGGTGGAGCAGAGAGCCTGCTGAGCTGAAAAGCAAATACAGCTATCTGATTAATTGATTCTGACCTCATAAATATTATACTTTGGGGGCTCTAATGGAACTTCCTGAGGGTAGATTGTATGGTTCACCTCATTCATTTAATATCTCTGGCTGACAGATGTACATTATAAAAATGTCACTGAATATGCTGGCAATAAATGAGGTATAACATTAGCATCTTGATTCTGTGGTGAGATTTTTATGGCACACTTTTCTTAAATGATTCCAACAGTAGTAAAAATATTACAACATTATTTCAATATATATAGTCCTGTCTTTTTTTAATCAGTCTTCCAGCAATTCACATTGCTCTCCTTTACTTATAACTAACATTTCTGCATTTATAAAGCAGGTTTCTCTTTTAATGTATTCTATCTCTCCTGAATAATTAACAATTGCTGACTAGTGGTAACAAGAAGCTCTGGGCATTGTTGTTGTTGTGCTATTAATATTCTTCATAACATTTCAAACTTCAATATGAGGCAAAACTCAAGAGATAAGTCACAAATTGATAGTCTTGTTTAGAATTTAAAATTTCAGCCTCGTGATAATGATGAAAAAGTTACTTCATTTCAAAGAAACATTTATAAATATTAAAAATCTACAGAATAAAAGCAAAACCAAAGCAATTTTATAAAATAATAGCATAACTATTTTAACACAATATATTTGGTTTTATTATGCTAACATCTCCCAGAGAAAAAATGTATTGTACCTATACTATGAGAGTCTAAAATATGCAAATTTCAGGGAACATTAATCTTGCCAGTGAAAAGATGATTATTTTAAAGACAATTTAGCGTCAAGAAAAGGTTAAAAAGAAAAAAAGCATGTCTGCCAAATAGAACAATTTAATAATATACTTGGGGCACCATTATTCTTTTTTGTTTTGGATTTTTGGAACTCAGGAAAATAAAAGAACATTTATTTTTCAAAAGTTAGAATCCTTTTCACCATTTAAAGATTTGAGAATTTGAATATTAAAGACAGAATTTCATATGGGTTACATGGTTACCATTCTTATAAAGCTTTTTCTATATTTTGTGTCATATTATTTCGATATCTTTACACATTTAGAAGGAAAAAGATATTTAATCTTGTTTTTTCAGTGAGAGGCAAGAATATAGAGAAGTTATGAAGCATGAGTATGGTGTTAAGAAATCAGGGGTTGAGCTGGTTATGATCAAATGTCACAATCTAATTCAGTCAGCCAAACATGTTCAGGCTGCTTTTTAGCTTAACTGAAGCCCAGCTAAACAACCAACCACAATACTCTAAAAAATCTACAGGCTGAAATGCAAATAATTTCTAACATGATTAGTAAACTTATGGTTAAAGTTCCTAGATAAAAAGTAAATAAAAAAGAACATGGCTTTGGCATAGAGGAAAGACCCATATTTGTTGTAATACAAGTAAATGTAGCATGGATATTTCCAGATACTGCTAATTTAATGTTAAAAGTGGCTAAAATTATGCTATAGATGTATTTTCAGATTTCCTCAATTAACTTTAACACAACCTTCAGACCTCCACTTCTGTCCCTTGTGCAGAGAAATCTTCTCTGATCCTCTTTTCTTTTTATGTTCTTTTGTTACTTTTCTTTTTTGCCCTTATACATTCCTGAGTGTGATTATGTGATTAAAACCTACCTCTCCTACTAAACTGTTAGGGCCACGAAAGCGGGATCTAAGTACATTTACTGTATTCCCAGAGTACTGAATTAATCTGTTGAAAATTTTACTTTACACTGCATTTGACTAAAAATTCTAATTTTTTCAAATATGTGTAAATGTCAATTTTGTGCTATATTTATAGTTTTATTAAATTTTAATTTACTAGAAATAACTGAAATATTTCTAACTCCTAAAAATGTTGAAATCTAAGTGGGAAACATAGGATTCAACATTGGAAATTTTTTTAATGGAATTCTGTTGAACAATGTGCACATTTTTTTTTAACAATCCTTTGACCCATGTCTCTGACAGCACATAAATATCATTATTGTTAATAAGATGTATTTTATATTTGTCCTTTATTCCCTTAAAAATTTAGGTAAAGCTTATCAAACCTGAGGCCCACGACACAGGACAGTTTTGAATGCGGACCAACACAAATTTGTTAATTTTCTTAAAACATTATGAGATTTTTGTGATTTTTTTTTTTTTAGTTCATCAGCTATCATTAGTTTAGGGTATTTTGTGTGTGGCCCAAGACAATTTTCCTTCTTCCAATGTGACCCAGGGAAGCCAAAAGATTGTACACCCCTGATTTAGGTGAAAAGCTCAATTAGTTTCTTTGATTTTTAAAAATCAGCAAATTGGTCATTTGGCAAACTGATTCTCAAATAATTGATTTGAGGTGAATTAACCTCCTTCTTATTTACAGTGTTTAGCAAAAA
Source organism: Pongo pygmaeus (assembly GCF_028885625.2). Classification (NCBI taxonomy): domain Eukaryota; kingdom Metazoa; phylum Chordata; class Mammalia; order Primates; family Hominidae; genus Pongo; species Pongo pygmaeus. The sequence goes on from NC_072378.2 coordinate 23,762,182, forward strand.
TCCTAGCAAAATAAATATGTATGGTTTTTGATTTGTAATCTGTAAAGTTATGCTTTTTAAAAATAAGTTTCCATACCATGAGAAAGGTTCCTGTTGGATTCATTTAGATAGATACTGAGCCACTTTACAAAGACTTTTAACCTCCCTTAATCTGTCTTCTTTTGAAAAACGTATACCAATAATTCCTTGCCTCTCTGATGGGAATTTTGGAGAGATTAAACAATGTATATGTAGGCCTTTTGTAAACTATAGAGAATTATAAACATATAAGGCAGTCAAAAAGCAGCTTAATATAAAGGATTATTTTGCATGACCCATCTATCTTTGTAAAATTGTTCCACACGAATGGTACATTAATTCTTGAGGGCTTTTGGAGTTAATCAACCAGAGGTCCAGGGTTATAACAGTTTCATGGGTATTTTCAGGGTGTTTTGTCAAATTCCTTTTTTTAGAAAAGCAAACACTATTTATTCCTAGAACTCCCTTAGGACTGTAATCCACAGAGAATTTACACTACCAATCAGGACCTCTTCAAAACCAAATAAAACAAATTCTCAACCATTTATTGGTATGTAACTTATCTGAACATACTTTCAAATTATTCTTATTCATTCCCACCAGTAAAAGGGAGAATTTGTTATATTCTTACCTTATATTTTGGCTATGAAATAAGAGGTGCCCTGCTTCATCAAGCTCCTGTGTGGGTGGATGTCATTGGAAGTCTTATGGCACAATGGTCAGAAAAGTCAGTTTAGTCCACTGAATCTTCAAGTTGCAGATGAAAACAAATACAGCTTAGTGAGCTTTAGAATTTAGTTGCTCAATGGCTGAACAGCTAGTAAACATTGGAGCTGGGATGCAGCTCTAGGGCTTTCTGACTTAGAAGGCCATACCTTAACTCACTGTCTAGATAGGTGACTGTTAGGGGCAAGCTAAACTCTTTCCTCTTTAAAACCTGTAAGATAATTTCTCAACTATTTATTGGCATCTGCTTTATCTCAATGTATTTTCAGTTACAGCCATCCCTCATTATTGGTTTTAGGACCTCTACAGATAACAAAATCCATGGATGCTCCAGTTTCCAATATAAAATGGCATAATATTTGCATGTAACCTTTACACATTCTTCCATATACTTTTAATCATCTCTAGATTACTTATAATACCTAATATAATGTAAATGCTATATAGATAGCTGTTATATAGTATTTTTATTTGCATTATTATTGTTGTATTTTTTTTTACTGTTTTTTAATGAATATTTTAGATCCATAGTTGGTTGAATCTGTGGACACAGAACTCGTGGATCCAGGGCCAATTATATTTTTCTCAATTAAATGTCACCCTTAAAGACTAAAATTTGCTGTTCTTCCTTTCAGATACAATGAAAAGAGATGTACTCTAATATCAAATATCAAATATAAAACTGACTTGCAATCTATAAAAGCTGGAGTTCATCTTAGCTCCATGTTTTAATTTACACTGTGGCCAACTAAGGCAGATGGGAAGTGAAGCAAAGAAAGAAGAACTGTTTGCATCCCAATGGAAAAGCAGTGTTCTGAGGTCCCCTCCCATCACCACACATACACACACACACGGTTCTTAATTCACCTCTAACTTCTGAAGTTCTATAACTTATATTTGCTCAAGGCTTAGATCCACTTTCTGCTTACTTAATTCTACTTACTAGTTTTATATCCCTGGGTCTCTCTTTTCTCATATATAACATGAGAAATACTACATATTATCATATACAGTATATTAACATAATATGCTTTTTAGAATTGTTATGATTCAATGTGATGAGACAATTTATATGAAGTTCTTAAAATAGCAAGTGGCATTCAGAAACAAAATAAAAATTATATTTATTATCAGTGTTACTAATCTATTATAGAAAATCAAGAAGAGTAAGAGAGAAGATGGAAAAGGGGAAAATAAGAAGAAATGAAGGGAAGAGAAAGAAATCTATGTGTCTTTGGAGATAAATATGAAAGCGAAGATACAAGGCAATGCTTCGCACCTGACTTCTTTCTCTTTTCTGCTCTCATCTCCGACCATTCTCTTCTTTGCTCCATATAGTCCATCCATGGTGATCTACCTGCCTTTTCTACATACACCTTGCTTCCTAGTACTCCCAATCCTTTTGACATTCCATTCCTTCTCCTTTGAACAATATAGTTGTCCATTTTTAATCCATGGAAGAATTATTCACAAGCTTGACAAAATTTATACAGAAGTGCAGTTGTTTATGTGCACATTGTATCACTTGACTAGATTTTTACATTTTTTAAAGAATGAGAGCCTTGTTCGGTGTTGTATCTTCTGTGGCACCTACAGATGTTTATTGAATTGAATAAAATGTTCACAATCTTGCTTTCTTCATATTTTAGGAAACAACTGACTTATACATCATGGTTTTTTACAATTTCCCTTTGAGTTAAAAACAAAAACAATCTTTTTACGTTTTTTACCCCATCTTTATCTATCAATTGCTTTGGAATAAGATGGAGTACTTACACTGCAATGGGAAAATTCACTTTTCAACACTGGATGCATTTTGGAACTACTAGAACACTTAAAAAAATACTGTTATTCAGCATACACTCCAGAATAAATCAGAACCTGTCTTGGTCTTTATTGGGGAAGAGGAGCTGGCATGAGATTTTTGTTTCGTGGGTTATTTTCATGTTAAGCCACAGTTGAATCATTGGTTTAACTCCATGACTTTGCGGTTTGATTGAATGAAAAATGGGTAGCCAAACATGGCCAAGCTCTGCTTCATGTACACAATTGCCAACTTCTTTAACTTCACCCAAAGAATGATTTGGAGCCTGTCATCAGAGGAGAACAGAGTGGTAGAGCCAGTGGGGACACTGATGGAATTAATAATTTGGAGACTATGTAGCCAATGACATACTTCACCCAGACATGGAGATTACCATTGAAACCAGAGTAAGTGACTTGAGGGGCAAGTTTCTTTTAGCCAAGCAAAGATTAACAATGTGGCATAAAGAATTTGGCTTTGGGAATGCACAGAATAGAAATTGAATTCTGGGCCTGCCACTTATTTGCTGTGGGCAAGTCACTTTTTCTATCTGACATTTAATTTCTCATGCATGAAATTAAAGCAGTAATACTAACATTAAAGAGTAACTGTGATAATTAAGAAAAACTCATCATAATTTGGCTGCACTGTCCTACTGCATTAATTCCCTAAAACTCTATGCATGACCTCTGGGAACCATATTCTTTCAAATCCTAAGACATAGTAGATGATTCTTAAGAAAAGCATTTACTCAGGGCTACAGTGAAATCATGCTGACCTTATTCTATGAAGGCAACAAATCATGGCTTGCTCTTCGTGAGTTTTATCCTTGAATTCTACTTATATCTATTTGCCAGAAACTTCTATGTTTATAGGTTGCCCTTTAAAAGACACAGAATTACTCATGTCCTTAAAAATCCTGGACTTGCATCTGCCAGAAACGCTGAGATTCACTCCTTCCCACCCGCACACCCGTCTTCATTTATAGTCTTTCATCCTTTATACATGACACCTCTGGCCGGGTGCCTGGAAGGAAATGCATGACCCATAAAGTTAACTTACCTCAGGAGCAGTAGACAAACAGGCTTAATTTAACCCAGAAGACACCAAGAAGTAGTAACTTGGAAATGGAGACCAGGCTGAGCTAATATATACGCAGCCTCGAGGACTATCATTTATAGCAGGGTGTACAGCATTCAGGCACGGATTAGCTCACCCAAAAGGCAGTGAGCCAGCAGCCAAGTCTCAGCTTTAATTATAAGATAACTGGTAGGTTTCTGCTCTACATATTCCAGGCAATTTGGTCAGCTGAAAGAGTATATATCCGTCTTGCTCCAACGCAAGCCACCATGAGCAAATTTGTGACTCAGTAAAAGGTAACATAATATGTTAAGTGATACATCAGACTGCCCACCCCCAAATCGTCCCAAAGGGAAGATCATAAAATTATAGTACCTTTACGTAAGTGTGAATCCTCAAATATCTCCGATCTAGAATAATTGTTTTGGTATATGGGAGAACATGTGAGTTTATTTTTAAGAAAGTAGGGAGGAGAGCAGGTTCTTTCTCAAGCATTTTGTTCCAATGACTTATTTCTGCCATCCAATTTAACACATCTAAAACAGAAAATGAGAAAATTAAGAAATATGAGTAAAATAGAGTCTAAGAGAAACCACAAAATCTGGTGTCACTATCAGGCTGTCTTTTTCAAGCCTTTCTCACTTCACAAATCTGCATTTACTCCAGAGCTGGAAGAAAATTGCTATGAGGACAAACCACTGGGGAATCTTACTCTGTTGGTTTAACAGCCCAAACCAGGGTCTAATGATTAGCAGTCTCATACTTGGCCTACTGCTTTCTTTATTCCTTCCTCTTTAAATATCCTGGTACAGTGATAGAGTTTTGTTTGATTTCTTCCTGCTCCTAATAGCTTCTTGGATAGCCATGAAGCAGTGTCAGAGGCACAATCACCTTGAAGGGATAATGTATTTCCTGAACCAAAGGAGGCTGTTTTGATTAGAGAAAGGAAGGAATGGGAAGAGGACACATCATTTCTCCTTACTATTATTAATTACAGTAAATTTTCATTTTTGGAAAGAGACATATTTATTCTCAATAACTTCCCGAGCTTAAGAAGAATTACAGCTACAGCCCATAACTATAAGATGGTTTTCAATTGTGGATTGTTATTGTAAGAAGAGGTAGAAGACAGTCACTCATTCGTTCATTTAACAAACATTCATTCAGCCCCTGCTCTGTTTCAAGGATTCTGCTAAAAGCTAACAAGATGAAAATATAGAATACATAGACTCCCAAACAGCTCATAGTTCAGAAGAGGTCATAGATAAGGATACAAATCATTTCAACATCACGCGATATTTTTATAGTGGTGCTACGTCCAATTTCATCAGAACCACAGTAAAGTAGAAGAGAATTTAAGTCTAGCTACAGACAGTAGGGACTCATATTATAAAAGTTTATTTGGGCTGGGTGCGGTGGCTCACGCCTGTAATCCCAGCACTTTGGGAGGCTGAGGCAGGTGGATCACAAGGTCAGGAGTTCAAGACCAGCTTGACTAACATGGTGAAACCTCGTCTCTACTAAACATACAAAAAGATTAGCCAGGCGTGGTGGCATGTGCCTGTAATCCCAGTTACTCGAGAGGCTGAGGCAGGAGAATCGCTTGAACCTGGGAGGCAGAGGTTGTGGTGAGCTGAGATCGCGCTACTGCAATCCAGCCTGGGAGACAGAGAAAGACTCCGTCTCAAAAAAAAAAAAAAAAAAAAAAAAAAAAAAAAAGTTAATTTGATTGAGCACATAAGCTGAAATTTGAAAATGGTATGGGAGTTTCTCGGACAGAACAATGGGAAAATGTAGGCCAAGGGAAGAGTATGGAAATGAGTAGATGAGTAGTCACAAGAAGATAAAACGTGAAGGCTAAGAAATGAGGTAACAGCGGAGACAAGGGCCAGGACTTGGATTTTCTTCTGCAGATGATGGAAAGGCATTGAAGAATTTAAAGCAGGGAAATAAACTCAAATTCAAGGTTAGAAAGTTGACAACAGAAGCGGACAAGGTTGTGAATGGGAGGGGATAAAGCGGAGGTGGGGAGACTGCTGCAGCGATCTACATAGGTGGATGATGGCCATGACAATAGAGATGGAGAGGAAAGTAAAGCATGACAGAACACTGGAACCGTTTGGGTACAGGCACAAAGGTTTTTGATTTGGGCAAACCTAAGAAGAAACACTTTGCTATGAGGAAATCCATTCAATCATTTTCAGGAGCTGTGGTTCAACTATTCAACTAGTACTAATTTGAACAGTACAAGACATCATATATTTGATACAATGGTATCATGATATATATTCCAAATAGTGAGAGAATTCCAGAGAATTCCAGAGAATTCCATTTGAGTTGAGGTGAATGGAGAAAAGTGACGTACAGCAAAGTAAGAGTAATTTATTTTCTCTCTTGTTGCTTCTGATGTTCCCTGTTATGGAAAGTGTTTGTGAGTACAGAGTTGTAATCAGAAAACCTGGGTCAGGACCAACACTTTGTATAAAATGGCTTTCTTCCTACACATACTTTATATAGTTTAGAATCAAGTGTATGAATCTCCTTCCTGGGAAAGAAATGATCAGTAACTTTTAAACACTGCAAATCATAAATTACTCAGAATGTAACTAACAAGTGTTAATTGAGCACCTGTCATGTGCCAATGCTCTTCTGGGCCCTGTGTATAGAGGGATAAATGGTACAGTAGGACTAGTATTAAAAATACAGAAGTCAAAAATTAGCCAGGCATGGCGTGTGCCTGTAATCCCAGCTACTCAGGAGGCTGAGGCAGGTGAATCGCTTAATTCCAGGAGGCAGAGGTTGCAGTGAGCTGAGATCGCGCCACTGCACTCCAGCCTGGGTGACAGAGAAAGACTCCATTTCAAAAAAAAATATATATATACACATATATATGTGTGTGTGTGTATATATATATATGCGTATATATACATATGTGTGTATATATATGCATATATATACACACGGGGTGTATATATACGCATATATATACACACACATGGGGTACATATATACACATGGGGTGTGTATGTGTGTGTGTGTGTATGTATATATGTATACATACACACACATATGTATAGAAAGACAGTCGAACTCAAAGTAAAATATAGCACTTACTAGATGGTTAACAGAGCTTGTATCACATGAAGAATTTCCCCAGGAGCTGATACACTTGTTAAAATTGTCTACCAGCAGGACTGTGCCTCATCAAAGAGGCCTTGACTCATAGCCTACCTAGAGGCTACTTTTGTTTCTATTCTCAAGATAGTCATCATTCTTCCTAGAATTTAAAATAACCTTCATTTGTGTCTTTACTCTTCTCATCTCAAATTCATCATTTTTCCTAGGACCCCATTTGTTTGTCTTTAACACGTGGTGAGCGAGATTGACCTACATGACAAGAATAAGTAACACCTAACAAAATTTAGCATGGTCAGGTGCAGTGGCTCACGCCTATAATCCCAGCACTTTGGGAGGCCGAGGCGAGTGGATCACCTGAGGTCAGGAGTTTGAGACCAGCCTGGCCAACATGGTGAAACCGCGTCTCTTCTAAAAATAAAAAAAATAATAAGTTGGGTGTGGTGACATGTCCCTATAGTCCCAGCTACTCGGGAGGCTAAGGCAGGAGAATCGTTTGAACCCAGGAGTCGAAACTTGTAGTGAGCCAAGATCTCGCCACTGCACTCCAGCCTGGGTAACAGAGTGAGACTCCGTCTCAGGGAAAAAAAAAAAAAAAAAAATCACAGACACATAAAATATCTGCATATCTGATCACCTTAACTTTCAATGACATTACTGATACTATATATGAGAGGCAAAGTAATTTCTAGTCGGAACTTCAAAATGAAGATTTTGTTTTAGTTTTTTTCCATTTTTCTCCTTCCACTTGTCTCTGTTTCCTGCAGGTGTGCCTACCTTTAAGCTCCTGCCAGCCCCTTACTGTGAAACTTCAGCTAGTTCTCCCTACAGGCAGGACTCTCCAGCATGCCCAACTATTCCATAACTCCAAGTTACTTGCCTCCCCACTCTTTATAGCCAACAACTCATTGAGTCCCATGATTCTCTCCCACTCTTCTTCTTTCCAAGCATAGTACCGGAAATCTAGCAGCATTTAATCTCAGGTTCTGAGTCAGCCACTAGAGATGACATTTGTTTTGAAAAGAACAGAAGGCCTTTTAAGGCCTGGGCAACTAGAATTGGTTTGAGTAGTGTGTATATATGAATATGTATACAGCAGGTCCTTGAATAACTTATTTCATTTAACTTGGCTTTACTCAATGTTGCTTCATAATAATGTTGATAAGAAATCGATTTTCCCAGACAGGGCTCCTGTTTGTATATAGTTTGCATGTTCTCCCCATGGCTATGTCGGTTTCCTCCCACATCCCAAAGATGTGCCCAGCAGCTGAACTGGGTGTCTAAATGATTCTAGTCTGAGTGAGTATGGGCGCATATGTGAGTGCACCCTACAATGGGATGGATGACATCCTATCCAAGATTGGTTCCTGCCCTAATGGGTAAGGCTCCAGCCACCCAAGGTGACCCTAAACTAGAATAAGCACTTAGACTGGGCCCTGTAGCTCACACTTGTAATCCCAACACTTTGGGAGGCCAAGGCAGGCGGATCACTTGAGGTCAGGAGTTCGAGACCACCCTGGCCAATATGGTGAAACTCCGTCTCTACCAAAAATATAAAAGTTAGCGGGGAATGGTGGCTCATGCCTGTAGTCCCAACTACTTGGGAGGGTGAGGCGGGAAAATCACTTGAATCTGGGAGATGCAGGTTGCAGTGAGTTGAGATCGCGCCACTGCACTCCAGCCTGGGTGACAGAGCAAGACTCTGTCTCAAAAAAAAAAATAAATAAAATAAAGTAGAATAAGCAAGTAAATAATTATCTTCCTTGTTGGTATTAATCTTTCTTAAATGTATGTGTCACTTCCATTTATTTCAATATTTAATGGAAGTGTTTTGGTCATTGTTTATAAGTTTGATGTTTTTGTGACCAAAAATATGCCATAGGAACTTAAATCTTGTTTATATCAATTAGCCAATGGTAAAATAGGTTTTGTTATTTCCCTTGAAGTCTCAGTCTCCAACAACCTATTGATGACACTGAGGACTTACTGTACGTATATGGATATGAATTTGTATATGAGCATGGATGTGTACATTATCCATATACGTATATGGGGTATATACATGGTGGACTTGAATTCTATATCATGAGTCAGAAAGGAAGAAGTATTACAGCAGCCCTTGTGCAGATGATACAAACCTGAAAACATGTGTATAATTCAGTCAGGGGCTATTCCAACAAAAAGAACCACCACAAAAGGGTCAGTACAAAAGTGAGAACAACTCTGGTCAGGACCATGGATATTCTTTCAAATGTTGTTGGGATCATGGCTGGAAGAATACTTTAGATCCTCGGGGGACTTTCTCGGGTTAACACAGAAAAACTCCACAAAAGACCTCCTGGTGTATTGTCTTAACACTGAAATGGTGGCATACACGTCCCATGTCTGTGTTAGGTACCAGCATAAATCAATGTCAACTTTAAGAAAACAAAACTAAAGAAGCATCTTGCCTTCTCATCCCCAGCCTATTTTCTTAACAGAGACACCTGCACTACTTCCTTAACTAGAAATGACCTCTGGGATCCAAGCTGCACAGAAAAAACAAAAATGATGTGGAGTGAATGAAGGGAGAGAGACTCAACTGGATCCCTGAAGGATGGTGCAGTATTGGCAATAGTTTTTATACTGCACACCCAGAGCCCTGCGCACCTTTTCTCAGAGGTGCCTCTGTGTCATACACGTGTTCCAGCGGAAGGAGTAGGAGGGAGGGCTGAGCAGAGCCCCAGGCCCTTCACCCTCAACCAACCATCACAGCTCCACTCTTTCTGAGTAAATATGTGATCCCATTAAATTTCTATCTGCAGAAAGGATTCCCCAGACTAAAAACAGTGAACATACTGTTATAGGGTAGCAAGTTCTATATTTAGAGCCATGACAGCTGGATTCTAGCATTGTCTCTGAGACTTCATCTTTCTGCACCTCCATTTCTCATTTGTACGTGCCTTCCACACAGAACTGTAGTAAAAGTCAAGTGAGCCAATTTAAGGTATTTGCAAAACTGAAAAATATAATACCAATTTCAATGCAGGATTTATGGCATTAAGCTGACTACAATCACCTCTTTACCTATGTCATAGTGGAGCTGAAGGCTAACTTTTACCTTGCTTCCTCCACAATGTCAGAGATGATGTGGACCATGAAGACCCCACGGCCAGGATGTTATTCCTTTGCTCGGTAGTTTTGGAAGGATTGTTAGGTTGTTGTTTATCCTATCTATTTGTTTTAGCAGCAGAAAGTCTTTTTTCTTTCTTTTTTCTTTCTTGTTTTGAAGTAAAACCTTATGTGGAATGCCATCACATTTTTAAAAATTAAAAAAAGGAATAAAGCAGCCTGAACCAGTCAAAATGGAACTGGAGCCTTGTGGCTTGAGCTGACAGCCCTGGCCAGCCACCCCTGAGGTTCCTCTGAGGAATTCTAGGACACAGCTGGTCAGAGTTGAATTACTCACTTGCCTCATATTTGCTATGTTAATACCACCTCCCAATTCTCTGTTTTGATACTGAAGTTTTATCTTATCCCCTAAATAATTTTATTAAATACTTTCCTATTCTACTCTAAAGCAAGTGTGGGTTACTTCAAAATCTGTAGTGACATTTTAATTTTAATTGATTAACTTTAACAGCTAATTTGTCATTTTAATTAATTCATTCATTTTAATTTTGCCCTTTGTAACAACTTGAGCTTCAGTTTGAGAAATTGCCTTTTTCTCTTGCAAGTAAAGTTGACAGGGATAAAAGTTAAGGTGCCTGACTCCCATAAACAAAAAGATGGCCAGGTAACTCAAGCTAAGCCAATAAGATTTTTTCTCAAGTCTCCAAATTTAGAGCAAAGTTGCATGGGATGGGGGAAAAACAATAGTCATCAAATGCATTAATCTCGATGATAGAATCCAAATACATCTCTTTTGAGTGAGGCCAGACCCAGACACCTTGAGCCAAATTGGCTCCCATCATGCCTGACTTATTTCCAAGCCTGTTTCTCCAGCATTCTTATCCATTCACAAAGCTACTTCTTATTCTTCTGATTAAATCCCTTTTGTTTAAATAAACCAGATTTTTTTTTGGAATGCAAAACAAAAACAAAACAAACAAAATTTCTAGTTAAGTTCACATCTTTCATTGCCCTCCAATTATACTAAACTATGTTTAAGTAGATAAATTCTAAAGGAATTCACCACGTACCTATAATATCCTGCCATGTTCTTATTATATGCAGATGGTTATACAGGGTGTTTTAAATATATTTTTGAATTTAGTTGCCAAACAATACAACAATGAACAGGTATTATTTTTATCCATTTTATAGATGAACAAAATTCATATGTATTATATAACTTCCCTGGGCTTATATAGCTGGAGGGCAATCTCACAGTTCAAAGATACATTGTTTCATTCCTAAACCCTGGTTCTTTCAACTTATATATTCTACCACAAATTAAATTATTTGGCTAAAGGAATGCTTTGCTTAGTGTCTTCGTTGTAATTTTGGGTTGTGATGGTACTATTAATAAAATATAAATATTTTAGTATTTGTTTCATATTTGTTTTATTAAATATATTATATACTATTAATCAGAATAATATTCGAAAATAAATTATTTTTTGTGCTAGGTTGAGATGAATTTATTCAATAAACACGTATTTCAAATGTTACTGTCATCCGTAGGATAAGCACATCCATGAGGTGTCATATTTTATATTTCTTCTGTATATATTCTTAGCCCAAGTCCTATTTCAGCTAAGCATTTACTGACTAAGCTGATCAAGCACCATTCACCTCTCCTGGAGGTCAGGAAGCACCTTGGTGTTTTATTAGTAATTCTGCTGATATGGATGAGATCATGTTTGGTTGCAGACTTCAGACAGGAGTATTTCATCAATTTCCTAGAGGTTCTGGCAAATATCTGACATTTTAAGTCAAGTTTAATCTCAACTCTTGATCTCTTCTTTAAGGAAATGCAACACTATGGACAGAAAGAAATAGTCAAGAATGTTAAGAAATGCATCTTCTCTCTGACCTGTGAGAACTGTAATGACACGTATTAAAGTTTAATCAGAAATTTCTCTAACCTGCTATCTTACTTCCAAACTGCAAACCATGACACGTATCATTCACCTTCTAAACAGTAAGAAATCCACATTTTGTAAAAAATGCACCTGTATGTAACATATTTTAAAATAAAATCCATTAAAATTGCCTCCATATCAATATAAATCATAATATTTGTGTCTGTGTGTATATACATATGATATCGATATAAAACATAATATTTGTGTGTGTCTGTGTGTATATACATACACACAGTTTCGGGGATCGATCTCCTTTCATCAATTCATTTAAAATACTTCTCTGCTCTGAGTACAAAAAAAATCTTTCTTCACTCAACAATCTCTTCATTTTTTCCAATCAATATTTATTTGAAGTTTACCTACTATGTGCCAAGAATTGTGTTAGGTACTGGTAATGAGGAAGAAAGATACAGTCCCCCAACTCCAGGGTTTGTAGGATAGTGGCAGAATAGGCAATGCATAAACAAACAAGTAAATATGATTTACAAACAGTTGACATATCCTGTGAAGAAACAAAGTGTCAGGAAACACTAGAAAGGGAAGCTAGTCCAGCTGAGTCACTCATGAAAGCCCCTTTGAGAACACGATGTTAATGCAGAGTACTGTATTGACATGAACTAGCAAAGGGTACAAAAAGGAATGTTCCAACAGAGACAAAAAAGAGCTCAGCATCTTCAAACATCCCATTAGTCAGTACGGCAAGACGAGTGAGCAAAAGCAGAGACTGGCACGAGATGAGTTAGGCAGGGGCCAGACCAGCCAGGACCTCCTGGGCCAAGAAAAGGTGCTTAGGTTTTACTCGAAGTGCAAGGGAAGGCTAATCGGGAAAGTGAGAGGGTGTAATGTATATTTTTATATCTATTCTAGATATTGGATGGAAAATAGATTGGAAAAGACACCAGGCTATTGCAATAGCCCTGACAAAAATGATGGGATGGAGTGGAAACAGTAGAGACAGAGAAAAGTAGAAAGGATTTAGAGAGGGAGAAGGAGAAGACAGGCAGAGAGGCTTCTCATAAATAAAAATAACTTTTGTGCAAAAGTATGCGAATAATTCATGTTCATCTGCGTGTTTAAGTACCAAACCAAAAAGATGAGGGGGTAAAACAATATTTCAAGTTCTATCAAATAGAAACATTCCCAAACATACACAGCAATACACATAATGATATTACATATACCTTTGTCCAGCTTCCTGTGTTCATTGTTGAAATCCCTCCAAATTAGCCGTATAAATTTCATTAGTTTTTACTTGGGTGTATGAAAATTTTAGATATGGTTATATTGCATTTTATTCATTTCTTCCTGATAGGTGGATTTTCACTTTATTGGCAGGATTTTTTCTGCAACTATAAACAATGCTCTTTTAAATATATTATATATTGGAGTTTTTATTTCTATGTTAGAGATTCCCAGGAGTGGAATTGATACGTATTCCATATTTTTTCCATAAAGAGCTATAAAAATCCCATTTCTATCAGCAATATATGACAATAAACTCTTCTGCACATATCCACCAACAGTCACTATTATTTATCATTCTTTCTGGCCTTCCACACATTCTTCAAATCTGGAAAGCTTTAAATGACAGTCTCTGTCCAATAAACACATCCAAGCAAGACCTTTAACGAGAATTGACATTAAGACTAGATGATATTAAAAAATCTATTCTGACAAGTGCAGGAAGAGTATTATCTAAGTTAGAGAGGGAGCAATGGGAATAAAATCCAGTGAAACTAGTCTGGTTTTGGACATGTTAAGTTTAAAATGTCACTTCCAAGTAGAGATTATGGGTAGGCAGTGGGATGTATGTCTAGAGATCAGAAAAAAATGTGGGCTAGACATGAGAACGTCAGCATATGGATGGGAGGGCATCTAAACCTACAGTGCTGGAGGATCTCAGAAGAGACAGATCTCCAGCCTGAATCTCAAGGAACTCCACATGTAGAAGTCAGCCCAGAGAAGGAGAGCCTGGGAAGCAAACTGAGAAAGACCTACCAGGATGGTGAGTGGTAAACCAGGTCACTGCAAATTAGGAAAGTTAATGGCTTCACATTCTCTTAACAGATCTCATCAAATAAAGACAGAGGAGGCAAGAGCAGCTCCAGGTGAATGCTGAGGTAGAAAACAGCTTGAGCTATATGACTGAGGGAATGCGGAAGGGCAAACCTAAGCACTAAGGGAAGGATACATGAAGCCATGTGCCCTGATCTCTTCATCCTGATCCTTTGAAGCCCTGGAGGGAGGATGTGCTCAGAATAAATTTAGAGGAAGGCCCAAGTTACAAGGACTCCATTCCTGCCCTGTAGGGCTTCTGAAGAAGGCTGCTGTGACAGTGACCCTGTACCATCTACACACAGGGTTAGCAGTGTTGTGACACCAAGAGAGTCTAATCAGCCTCCTGGGTCTTCTTCAGTCCCAGTGTGTGGGGCAAAATGAGTTTAGGGCCTGCAAACCTGTCATGGGGTCAGCGATGCTGAAAGGAAAGAAGGAAGAGTACAGGGCCCCTATAGGATCAAAAGCCTGGACAAGGATTTTGATAAAAGATAAGGCAGAAACTTCAAGTAAACTGTTGTCTCAGTGAGAGTTGAAAGGAGGCAATGGGAAGGAAAATCAGAGGGTCATTTGGATCCTCACCTAGTCTGAAACAATCAGCTCTGCTGTCATGAGGCATATGTGTTCCTAAAAATTACCACTGAATGCAAAATAGGACAATAGAAACCACAGGGCTTACCAGACAAATGAGGTTTGGGCACAACATTCAAAAATTTCATCTGTGACACATTAAAGAAAAAAAACAGATTGGAACCTAATAAAAATTCAAGCACAGTGTTACACATGTTACATGGTTTTAAAACACATAAATATTACACTACAATAAATACGATACTTTACCTTGAAAAAGAGCTGAACTCTGCCTATCAAAGTGGGCATTGAAAGAGTTGCAGCTTGTTAGTCATTGAGAAGTAGTGGAAGGATGGAAGGTTGCAACACCAAGTAAGAACTGGAGTGAAACATAGGGTAAACTGAGGCAGCTGAGAGATGCTTGAGGTGTGGCATATGTGTGTTTTACATATTCCTACAGGACATGGTTCTCCTGGGTACAGTTTTCAACATTGTTCTAATGTTTCTTGCTTAAGAAATTAAGCATAAGCAAAAGGAAGCAGAATTTATGCCCAAATTGTTCCCTGATATATCAATTTCCTTTTCAAAACAAGCATTATAGCAGAACTGACCATACCCCATGAATTCATCAGCTGTAGACAGTAGCAGATGTCAGCAAAACAGAGAAAGGATGGCCCGATCATGTATTAGCAGGTGTCAGGCAGGACACATTGGAGGACCAGCATTAGGGTCTGAGAACATTTTCCCAAGGCTGTTCACACCTGTAGAGCCCTGCATACAACCAGGTTGCTACTTGAGAGAGGAACAGGACCAGAGGAGGGATTAGAAGTTTGAGCAACTACACAAAAGGACTGAGGAAAATCCAAAATGACTATAGGATAATTTTTTCAATCACTTTTACTTTTAAACCAGATTGGTCCAAATTTAATTCCACAATCTTACTCTCTGCCTACTACTCAGAGGGGTGTAGGAGTTGCGCATATAAGACTAGATCAATTAAAGAGAAACAAAAAGATACAATATTGTCATTCTTTCTCTCAAAAGCATGAATGAAGGTGAATGAAGGTGAATGAAGGTAAGTGAAGATGTGCGTAGACAGCCATTCTGATAAGTTTGCTATACAGAGCAATTGAGAAATGGGCAAATGACTGAAATGGAATATGAGTTCTGCAATAGATTGTAGAGTAAATATTTTTTAAAGAAGATTACCCATTTTGCTATTTTTTTTTAATTCAGCAACACAATGCCAGCAAGAGACAGGGTTACTTGAATCAGATCTACCTGATGAGTTTACCAGGTTAACTTGAAGGCAGATATTTTTGGGAGAAGAGAAAGGTACAATACCCAAGTAACAATATAATTCAAGACAGAATCCAGTCCTACTTCCTGGTCCTAATGGATACAGGGTGTGAAAAAACAAGCAGCAGTCCCTTGAGAGAACTTAGGGGACAGCAAAGAGGAAGGCAATGTTTCAAGAAGTAACCAACCATAGAAGGGACTCTGTTGATCACTGGTGATCTAGAGAACACAGCGGAAGGGATGGCAAGGGGCGGAAGGGATGGCAAGGGGCGGAAGGGATGGCAAGGGGCGGAAGGGATGGCAAGGGGCGGAAGGGATGGCAAGGGGCGGAAGGGATGGCAAGGGGCGGAAGGGATGGCAAGGGGCGGAAGGGATGGCAAGGGGCGGAAGGGATGGCAAGGGGCGGAAGGGATGGCAAGGGGCGGAAGGGATGGCAAGGGGCGGAAGGGATGGCAAGGGGCGGAAGGGATGGGCAGATAATTGTGGCTCATCAGGTATCATGGAGAACCATGGAAAGGAGAGAGTGCAGGAGATGCTCAATTGTCCAGAAGCCTGGCACTTCTGGTTGCAATCATGATGAGCACTGATCTAAGACTCCAGGCCCCAGCTGCTGCGTCAAGATGCTGCAGCCCTCAATATGTTGTTGGGGGCAGTGCCAGCTTCCAGGAGGCTGTTTCTTCAGAATGGCAGCTTCCATTAAGGAAAAGAAAAGAACCAGCACTTATTGAACACAAATCCAAGTTATGCTGTAGGTTTGTCATATATGTCTCTGATTATCTTACAACTGCATGAATTGTTGTCTAATTTACTAAACAACTGAAACTCAGAAAATTTTAATAATTTACCAATAAATCGAAAAGCCAATAGTCAATTTTAACTTAAATACCAAAGTTCATGTTGTTTAATACCCACTATGTTCTTTGTTCCTCCTATAGCAAATAACCTCCATGAACAATAACCTTGTTAAAATGCAAATTGTTGCAAATTCATGGAGGAAAGATGTCAGATGAAATATATTTCTTGCTTTGATATAGTATTTACCACTGTATTTCATACACAGAAGGAAGCGCGTTTGTTTTTCTCTTTCTGGTGAATGCACAACTGAACAATATTTAAAAAAGAATGTTATTAATTCATTCAGCCACCTTAGATTAGAAAATCCTTATTGAGAAACCATGATTCATTCAGGGGAACATGGCACAATGAGGAGTGTTAGAATTACTAGAATGTAGGCTTCCAGTGCCCACAATAGCTGTGACATTGAATTTATAAATAGTACTCACTGAATGAATGAATTAACAGACCAATGAATAAACAGGCTTGAGCCCAGCCACCTCTAATTAGGAGTTATTTGGCCCTGGGCAAATCAGACTATTTAGGCTCTCTGAACCTTTTACTTTCTTAAATTTGTAAAATAAAGATAATGAATGGCTTACTGACATTTCAAGTGTAGTCTAAAAAATCAGATGAAGGAAACGACAAAAACTAGCCTTTGTTGAACTGATATTAAAGACTCCTTGATAAGCAATTTTCTCTATATTATATCAATGAGGTATGAAAATAAAAGGGCTTTGCAAAGTTCTTGCAAATGACCATTTATTAAATAACTTATAAGAGGATCTATTGAATAGTTATTGGCCTGAATGACTAAATGACTGAAAGGGTATTCTTAGAACCTGGATATTTAGGAAGGGTCGAAGAAAATATCATAATAAACAAATCTGGGAACATACTATCCCAAGAAATGGAATAGGCAAGCCACATGTCTGCATTAAGACAAGGTAAGAGCAAATTACTAATAATAGAATCATAAAACTGAATACTATTTGTAGCTGAATCCCAGTGAATCTTTACAGTTAATGAGTGAGAAGACAGCCATGCCCGCTATTCAATCAGGAATCCCAAGTTAAATAACTAGAAGTCTGAACCAGTGTGGCAGTATGGCATAGAATACAGGTAATTTTTTCAAAGGTTGTGCAGAAAGTCAAAGGTAAAACAAGAAATTCAGTTGAGCACTCCTTAGCTACAATCTAATTTTATATCCTTCAACATACATTACCAACTTCATGTTCTCCTGGGAGGTTTTGAGTTATTTCTATCCTGCACTTCTGTTTCTAGCATTTCATTTTGCTAGAATTCTATAACCAGTGCATAAAAAGTAGGACAAACGCTGCCAAAACATGGAAGAGCTCTTGTTCCAATGAGTTTATCACCTAAAGGCACAAATAATGTAGGGAAAGAAAAATGAAATCACTGTGTAGTAGCAAGTGGTATAAATGTAATTATTTTTAGACTGGGAACTTGGAACATAATTTCCTAGGAAAGAAAGTGAAAGATTAGCAAATACTAACACTGGAGACTTGCATCTAAAGGGTAGTACTCACATGTTTAGGGCAAAGTCTTTGAGATATAGGAAGACAATCATAGCCACATGGTATCAGTACCCCCTCTTCCTCAAATAGAACATTCACAGCCTGGGTCTTATTTCCACCACTTCCAGGTAACATTAGTAATACCTGTCCGAGAACATTTAACATCTGTGCCCTCCTATGCTTGTATACTTGTTGATAGCAGATTCTTCAATACTAAGGACCTTCAAGATTCAATGGCATCATCATTACTAGCATGAAGACCAGTGACAATAATGATTAACATTTGCTTCGTGCTTCAAGATTTGCAATGTGTTTCAGTTTCAAGATTTACTCACCTTCAGTTTTTAATCTTTCTCAGACACGTTATGGGTTCGGAAAGGTATGTTGTATATCTCGCCTAAAAAGACATTGAAATATGCCTCTAATCACTGAACTCCAAGTTGCGAAGCCAGAGTTCACCCTCCAAACCACACCACCTACTTTGGCTTTTTATAAAGCTTCTTCTGCCAAGTTACCTGCTCAGCATCCACCTGAAGTTATAAACCCTTCATCCCATACAATTTTTTATTTAATATATAGTATATGTTGTTCGTGTTCTACATAGTATTCACGGTTATGTTTTTAATGTTTCCATATTATTAAAAGTAGCATATTTTCCCAATTGTTGTGCATTATGGCTACTTCTGTTCATTACAACTTTTAAAATTTTCAACAGCTTTGGTGAAGAGTTTCATAAATAGTAGTCTTTTCTTCTTTTATTAGTATTTCCTTGGAATAGATATCTAAGAGTTGGATTTTCATAAGTTAAAGGAGCATATGAAGTGTGATAGCTTTTATAGCCATTGCCAAGTATCTTTCCAAAAGTATTGAATGAATTTACATGACTAACAGCAATATATGAAAATGGCAAATGTATCATTAATTTTGTATACCTTTCTTTCATAACCCAATAGACAAAAATAAGTGTAATTCATCAAACATTTATTCAAAACCAACTATCAAGAAATTTTCTAGACTTCAGAAATGCAAAAATGAATAAAAAAGGCACCAAGCTTATTCTACAGGAGCTCTGGATAGTTTTGCCACAGATAATCCCAGAGACTCAGAAGGCAGACGTTATGTGCAGTTGGAACACATGTGTGTTTAGTGATCAAGTTATTTTAATAGGATTTGAGTGGTGATGTACCTCCCAGCTTTGCATGATTCCACCCTGAGTAAGTCTTTCTTAGTTGTCAAGGCTCTCAGAAACAGGCCATGCTCATCTATGTTCCACATCAAACCTGAAAAATACTGACTCATCAATTGTTCTTTGTATAGTTCCCAGATGAATTGATTGATTGGAACACAGGTAATATTTCTTTTCAAATTTTCAGGTACAAGATGTCAAAAATCTTGTCTGGCTCTTCCCAGACACCAGAAAAAAGTATGCTTGTGAGGAAGGAACACTAGAGCAGAATGAGAAAAACTTTGCTTCAGTCCTAGATCTGCCACTAAATATGGGACCTACGGCAAGACATCTAAGTAGTTTGTGTCTCATGGATAAAGTAGCTGAAAGTACTTTTTCTTTCTACTCCATTACCATCCTGATTTGATCAATAATTCCCGTCTCAAGCTGGCTCTCTGCTGGAAGTTTGTCCATCTTCTCAGATTCCCTTACTGCTTCATACTTAATCCCAATCACAGAGCTTCATTCTGCAGTCAAGAGTCAGTCCAGCTAGTAACACCTCCAAGAAGTCTAATCTTTTATAATTCCAGCCAGCATTCATTTTTCCCCTTCTATCTCATTGGTAATGTTAAATTAAGCATTTTATAGTGAACCCTTTCCTAAATTGTTTCTTAGGTTTATATTATCTCTTTTTGCTTCTTTACTAACTTTACCCCCAAAGATGTAAGCAGAAGATAAAATTGTGTTTAATCCTACAGGACCTGCCACAGTACCAGAAACATAGTAAGCACTCCAGCAAAGTTTGTTTAAAAGTGACTGAAAGCAACCAAAAACGTCAAAACTTAAAGGAACATGATCCTGGAAAGGAATGAACTATAGAAAGGGGAGGTGAAAATTCTGCTTACAACCTCACCTCAAAGCATTTTTAGATTCTCAAGTCGTGCATCCATGAGAGAGGCTTACAGAACCCTGGGGAAAGCATCACAGGGAGAGAGAGAGTTGCTGAGCAGCAACATTTACAGCCTTGCAGACTCGCAGAAATGTGGAGGTAAAGTTTGGAATTCTGGGGCAGCCAAGGTCATGGGTAAAAACTTGGGGGTTTGAGACCCTCCCAAAAGGGCTACAATGTGGCTTAGGTACTATGTTTTAGAAGTAAGGGTGGACTGGAGAAAAGCCAGCCAAGACAGATCCTGGAGCCTGGCCTTGTTTGGATTAAGGTGAGCTTCCACTAGCAGGAGAGTACTAAGAGAGCCAGTGAAAAGAATATTCAAACACTCTTTAGAAAGATAACATCATCCACAGCCACTATAAAGGTTTAAAATAGATAGATAGATAGATAGATAGATAGATAGATAGATAGATAGATGTATAGACAAACATTGGTCATTCAGTGATTAAAATTTACACAAGATGATTGAAGTCTAATTTATATAACAATAAAACACAATTCCAATTTTACCATTTCATGAGTTTTATGAATGGATCCACCCATATAAACATCATTCAGAAAATGGAATATCTTCATCACTCCATAAAACTCCTTTACAATGCTTTGCTGAAAATTTCATACCCCTCTTCCCCACCTTCCAGACAAACACTGAATGCATTACTTTTTCACTTTCTTATTGTTGTATTTCAAAGAGCAACTAATCTGCCACTTCAAATTAGTTTGACCTGTTCTAGAACTTCACATATGTATAAAATAATGTGATACGTGCTTGTGACTTATTTTTGTTGCAGTGGTCCTTTTTATCGTTGAGTAGTATGCATTATCTGAATATCTCACAACAATTTGATTTTCCATACAATTGTTGTTAGACATTTTGATTGTTTGTAGTTTGAAGCTATTATAAGTAAAGCAGCCATGGACATGCATATACAAGTCGTGTGTGTGTGTGTGTGTGTGTGTGTGTGTGTGTTTAATTTCTCTTGGCCTGGGAGTGCCACTGCTGTCACCTGGTAAGAGTACGTTTAACTCCATAAAAAACATTTTCCAAAGTAGTTTGTACTCTCAAATAGCAACAGATGATGGATCCAGCTGCTCCACATTCTTGCCAAAATGTGGTTTTCAATCTTTATTTTTTTAACTTTAGCCATTTCAGCGATTGTATATTGATATTTCTTTGTGATCTCCCTTTGCATTTCCTTAATAACTAATGATATTAAGAATTTCATAGCTTCTTTTTTTTTTTTTATTTTACTTTTGAGGTCTCGCTCTTGTCACCCAGGCTGCAATGCAATGGCATAATGTCAGCTCACTGCAACCTCTGCCTCCAGAGTTCAAGCGATTCTCCTGTCTCAGCCTCCCAAGTAGCTGGGACTACAGGTGTGCACCCCACGCCCAGCTAATTTTGGTATTCTTAGTAGAGATGGGGTTTCATCGTGTTGGCCAGGCTGGTCTACAACTCCTGACCTCAGGGGATCTGCCTGTCTTGGCCTCCCAAATTGCTGGGATTACAGGTGTGAGCCACCGTGCCCAGTCTTTCTTGTTTTTAGATTCTCACATTTTAATCTTTATTGAAATAAGATTTGGAACTCTTGTTTCTTACTCATGGTTCCTTTTTGTTTGTTTGAAACGGAGTTTTGCTCTTGTCACCCAGGCTGGATTGCAATGGCACGATATCAGCTCACTGCAACCTCCACCTCCCAGTTTCAAGAGATTCTCCTGCCTCAGCCTCCTGAGTAGCTGGGACTACAGGTGCCCGCCACCATGCTCAGCTAATTTTCGTATTTTTAGTAGAGATGGGTTTTCACCATGTTGGCCAGGCTGGTCTTGAACTCCTGACCTCAGGTGATCCACCCGCCTTGACCTCCCAAAGTGCTGGCATTATAGTCGTGAGCCACCATGCCCAGCCTAGCTTCTTTCCAAAAGAGCTTCTTTCCCATTTTTTTTAATTGAATTATTTTGCTTCCTATTGAGTTATAAGGGTTCCTTGTCAGATATATGTACTGGGGATATTTTCTCCCAGTCTGTTGCTTACTTTATTATTTTCATAATTTTGTCTTTCAAAGAGCAGAAGTTTACAATTTTAATTAGTTCAATTTATCACTTCTTTTATGGCTAGTATTTAAGGTTTCTAAAAATTTTTTGCCTGTAACATAATCAGAAATTTTCTCCTATGCTTTCTTCATAACCTATTTCAAATTCATGTTTATGTATGATGGGAGTTGAGGATTGCAGTTTTTTTAATGTGGCTATTCATTTGTCCCAGCACCATTGTTGAACACTATTGTTCTCGCATTTCATTACTTAGCGTCTGTATTGAAAATCAATTCACTACCGATGTGTGAATCAATGTCTAGATTCTCTATTCTGTTCCAATGATTCACGTATCTACACCCTATACCAATACTAACCTGTCTTAATCAGTTGGTATTCCTTATTTTAAATCTTAAAAGCAGTGTATGTTCTTCAACTTCCTTTTTTCTTTTTTTTCAAAATTGTTTTGGCTATTTCAGTTCCTTTTCATGATTAATTTTAGAATCAGCTTGTCAATTATATATTTTTTAAAGTACTAAAATTTGGACTTGGATTGTGTAGAGCCTGTAGATTAAATTGAGAATTTATGTCTTACTATTATTGAATCTCCCAGTTCATGATCATGATATATCCTCTATTTATTTAGGGTTTTAATTTCTCTCAGCATTGTTTAGTATATTTCAGTGAAGAGTTCCTAAACACATATTCTTAAATGTATCCCTAAGTATTCCATGTGTTCTAGATGATGTTGTAAACATAAATATTTTACATTTTAATTTTCCAATTTAACTGTTAATAGTTTATTTTTATTACTGTTCTTATAGCCAGAGGCCTTGAAATATTCAAGTATTAGTCCAATAGTTTTTGTACATTTTTTAGAATTTAATATATATATAATTATAACATCTGTAAATTTAGAGAATTTTACTTCTTCCTTTACAATCTATATACATTGTACTTTTCTTGAATTTTTACAATGGCTTCCAGAACAAACTTCAATGAAAATGAAGACAGCATATATCTTTATTTTGTTATCCATTTCAAGGATAAAGTTTTAAGTTTCTCACAATTTAACATGTTAGCTGCATGTTTTTCAAAGATGTATTTTATCAAATTAAGAAAGTACCCATTTATAAATTCTGAAAATGTTATTATAAATCGGTGTAAATTTTGTAAAATACTTTCTATGACTTTAATAACATTTTTTATTCCTGTTTTAATATAGTGAATTACATTGATTGTTTTTTAAATGTTGAACAAACTTTTCATTCCTAGAATAAACACAATTTGGTCATAATGCATTGCCTTCTTTATGTATTCAATTTGTATTCAATTTGCCAATGTACACTTGAGGAATTTTGTGTCTGTGTTCATAAGAGATATTGGTGGGCAATTTTCATGTGATGGTTTTATTTAGTTTTCAATCCTGGAAACACTGTACTCATACAATAACTTCACTCAATGTCTTCATACAGTGACCCTACTTTTATTCCTGATACTAGTAATTACTATCTTTTATTTTGAATTGATTCATGTATCTCAAAGGTTGTCAATTTCACTGAACGTTTCAAATAATCAGTTTGGAGTTTAATTTATTCTTACCTGTTTTTCAAACATTTGCTATTTCATTGATTTTTGCTTTTTAGCCTTTCTTCTCCTTATTAACTTTGGATTTAATTTTTTTTTCTATTTCTGTCCTCTCAAGGAGAAAGCTTAGATCATCGATTTTTAGAGCTTTTGTTCTCTAAGAATATAAATTTCCCTTTAAACGTTGCTTTAGATTTATACTACAAATTGTATATTGTTATTTAATTTTTATTCAGTTCTAAATATTCTCTCATTGCCCAATTCTTCTTTTACCTATAGCCAAAGTTTCAAGGGGACACCTATGCAAGACCTTGAAATATTTTCATAGCTTTCTTCTGTATAGCACTCTGCTCTGCAAATTTTGACTGTTTTTTCATCTCCAAAACCCAGTCTCTGTCTCACCCAAGCTAGGCCACCATGTCCTGCTTGGCTTTCTTTTCTGCACTATAATATGGAATAATGCCTCCAGGCAGGCAGCAAGCATGGCCCAAGGGTTTATCTCATTTACTTTTCTTTTATCAAAGATCACAATCTTGTCTTGCCTGGTTTCCAATGTCAGAAAATATTTATGTCATATATTCAGTCCAAATTTCTAATTACTCCATCATGGCTAGAACAAGAATTCTGGCTACAATTTTGCTGAACAACATTTGACATTGACTAGAAAAGTAATAGTTACACCAAGAAACAAAAAAAAAAATTATCCAAAACCTATGTAAAAGACAATGGAAACAAAAGTACCTGTGGTAGAAATACTGGTGATTGCAGACAAGCGCTTTGAATCAGCTATAATTTGTTTGTTCAGATAATTTATAAAAAATAAAAATTTTACTAAAATAATTATATAAATATATTAAGAGTCTTAGAGCTGGAATATGACAAATAAAATTAACATTAGGCATGAATTTAATACTGTTTAGCAGAAAAACATACAAGAACATAGGGATTATGCTATATATATATGCTATATGTGAACTGAAAGACAGTTGTATTAGTTTTCTATTAATGCAAATTAACAGAAATTATTATTGTGGTAATTATTACAAATTGCCACAAACTTTAGAGTTAAAACAACACACATTTTTAATCTCTCAGTTTCCATAGGTGCAGAATTTGGACATAGTTTAGTTGAGTCTGCTCAAGGCTTACCAAGGCTACAAGCCAGGTGACAGCTGGCAGGTTGTGGTATTATCCAAGGCTTGACTGGGGAAAGGTCTGCCTCTAAACTGCCTCTGGACTGTTGGCAGAATTCATATCCTTGCAAATGTGGGCTGAAGTTCCTGTTTTCTTGCTGGCTGTCATTCAGCAGCATTCTCAGCTCCTAGAGGCCATCTTTTTCAAAACCAACAAAGAGACTCTCTCACTCAGTTCTGCTAAGACAGTCCTACATAACAAAATCTAATCCAGGGAGTAACTTTCTATCACCTTTGCCATATCTGACTGGCTAGGAGCAATCACAGGTTCTGCCCATAGTCAAGGACAGGGATTACAAATTAGAGTGACTTATTGGAGGGCGACCCTAGGATATGTCTCCCACAAGAGTCGTAAAATATCCAATTCAAACCAGAAAATTTAAGATAGATAAGTAGATAGGAAGAGAGATAGATGAGAGATAGCTAGAGAAATAGACAGATGGATGATAGACTATAAATATAGATATAGATATACATTAGAAAGCATAGATGTCATTATAGAAGACATGAGCAACACAGAAAAAACATGTATGTTAAATTGAAGAGGTAAACAGGAGAAATATTTGAAGAAACACTAGTTGACAAAACTTCAAAAAAACCTAAAAGCATCACATCACTTCTTCAAAATCTTTTTTTTTTAATTTTTTTTTCTTTTATTATTATTATTATTATTATTATTATACTTTAGGTTTTATGGTACATGTGCGCAATGTGCAGGTAAGTTACATATGTATACATGTGCCATATAAACCCTAAACAGGAAAGATATGAAGGGAACCACACCCAGGCACTTTATACTCGGGCCAAAGGAAAACAAAAGAAAGAGACAAAATTTAGAACACAATCAGAAATAAAGGAAACATTTTCTTCAAAGGAGTAATTATCAGACACAGAAGAGCTTTTTCACATAAAACCGTGAAAGCCAGAAGACAGTGAAATAGCATCTTTAAAGTGCTGTAATAAAATTTTGCCAAATGAGAATTCAATACCAGCAAATAACATATATATATTATATACGTATATATGTATATACGTATATAATACATATAATATATACATATATTATATACATACATATGAATGAGATATATATAGCTCCTTTAAAAGAGATGAGATGTAAAAGATAAAACTGAGAAAGTTTATAGAATAAATCACAAGAAAGCAGTCATGTTTTGAGGGATAGGCAAAGATTTCTGAAACAGACCTACAAAGTGCTAATCATAAATAAAAGGACTGATGATTGGATTACATTAAAATGAAGACTTCTGTTCATCCCAAGATAGCATTAATGAGTGACAATCCAAGGCATGGAATGGAGGAAGGTATTTTCAACACATTTACTTAACCAACATTTATACGCAATGTATAAAAATCTTCCAAGCTAATTGTTAAAAGGCAGACAAATCAATTTTTTAAAGTAAGCAAAGGATTTGAATAGGCACTTCATTCAAGAGGATATAAGATTGGCCAATAAATACAAGAAAATATCATTCCCATCATAAGTCGTTGAGAAAATAAAAATTAAAACCACGTGATACCACTGCATATACTCATTAGAATCCTTGAATAGCTCAAGTCGGATGCACTTATACAACGAAATATTACATGCCAATCAAAATGAGAAATATACAGCTACGGACAACAACCTGGATACCTCTCACAGACTTAATATTGAGCACAAGAAGCTAAGCAGAAAAGAAAATAAATGAGTCCACTTACATAAACTTAAAAAGCAGGCAAAACTAATCCACAGTAAAGTCAGATGAGTAATGGTATATGGGAAAGAGTGGTATTAATTGGGTACTAGAATGGGGATGATTTCTGGGACCCTGGTCTCGTTCTACAGTCTAATCTAGATGTTTGTTATGTATACACATGCAAAATTTAATCAAGCTGTACATCGAATATTTGTTTATACTATATCTGTTATATTCAATGAAAATGGCAACAAAAAGCAAAATTAAACAATAGAAAATCTCCTTTTTCATATATTGTAATACAACACTGGCCTGAAACAGGAGAAGATGAAAAGAAGTAAAATGAATTTGGTAAACACACATTTATTTTCTCTGTGAAGATAAAACGAAGGAAAAACATTGCAATAAGCGAACGCGATGAGAGTAATTTGAAAAATATTTTAAATTACTTATGAATACCATCTATTATCACTATTATCACAATGTGAACATTATTTCTATTAGAAAGATTCTTCATCCTCCTAAGCACCAACTGTCTAAATTTGCTGAAACTAATATTGATATATTGAGTGCTTAGGATATGTCAGAGTCTGTAATAATCATTTTCAATGCATTACCCCAATTTATACTCTAAACAAGCCTATAAAGCGGGTGCATGTACTATTATTAGTGTCATTTTATACATGAGAAAACTGAAGTTTAAATAGGCTTAGTAACTTGAACAAAGTCTTGCATGAATGTGTGGCAGAACTAGTTGCTTACAGCAGAGCCTAGCATATTGAAGGCACTCAATGGATAGTTGCCGAAAAAAATGAAAAAGGGTTCTAACCCTCTTCATCTATGCCCTATGTTTATAACAAACCACCCTGCCTCTCAAATGGAAACCTAAAATACAACGCAAAATCGGCCCAAACTTCAAGATGTAGGTGATCATTAGATAGCTCATTATGTATTAGTATAGTATTTGTTAGTATATTCATCTTAGTAACTGTTTTGACACCACTATCTCTTGACTCATTCATTCAACAACCATTTATTCAGCATCTGCCATGTACCAGGGTTCTAGGGGCAAGAAAACTTCCTGCCCTCCTGGAGCCAACAATTTGGAGAGGGAACACAAATAAGTCAGATAAGTTTAGACAGTGATACACGCTATTAGGAGAGTAAACAGACTACATGCCTACTTTAATAAAGATGTTCAGGGTAAACCTCTCCAAAGAGGCAACCTAAATGACAAAACAGAGGCCAGCCAAGCAAAGACCTGGAGAAAGTACATCCCATGAAGGGAGGCAGTAAGCAAAAGGGCTCCAGGCCCACTGGGTAAGTTTAAAGGTCTCCACATTAGTGAGCAAATGTGGATTAACATCCACATTTTTAAAATGTTTTCTTAAATTGTACTTATAATACTGCCTGTGCATGCTCTGCATTGAAAGTCAAGTGGGAATCTTACTAGCAATTCTCAGGCTCTACTACATAAGGAGCAATTTCTCTCTGCCCCTCAATTTGCATATTTAACTTAGAAAAGGAAAGCCCTGATATCTACTGGACCCACTGGTCCTAGAATACGTTTAGTGAGCACCTATTTTTATTTGAGCATGCCTCTTGTGGTATATCTCCAACTACGATCCCTGAGGCTGATTTTCAAACTTTTACGTGGTCCCTGGTATGTTGTTAAAATGCAATTCTGGTTCAGGAGGGCTGGGCAGGGCCTGGGATTCTGCATTTCTGACACACTCACAGGGGATGCCTGTGCCCGCTGGTCCTTAAACCATACGTGGAGTAACAAGACCTTGGAAGACTTCGGATAAATACTATCTCTATCTTCCAGTGATATTTAAAAGCCTGTAGATTTTTACTGCCTGTCAGAATGGGACTCTGGGCAATGGCACAGATGGTCTGCTTCTTAATCTGGCTCTGGTTGTGATAATTAAGTTAAATAACATATGTGAAAAGACTTTACACATATTAAGTGCACAATTAATATTATTTGTATGTAGTGAAAAGTCAACTGCCTCAAATAAAAACTGAATTACTGATGATAGCACTATTAAAATTATGCCTTAGTGAAATAAGTTTTTAAATACACTGGACTTCTCATGTCTTTATGTACTAAATGGGATCAGTTAACATATGGCACACTTTTTCTGTGTTCAGCATTGTGTTAAACACTGAGAGAATAGCAACAGTTATACAGAAGAGTCTCTGCCCTCAAGGATCTCCAATACAGTTGAAAGAGTGAAAAAAATCATTAAAGAGAGAACATAATTAGCTGCTGATTAGTATGACAGCACATTATTACTATGGGAGATCAGAGGCAAGCCAGATTAGTGAGGTCTGGTGTTGACTTCCTGTTCTATATCCCACTATGAGCAAGGCTGATGAGGTTAAGGAAACCACTCTAAGCCACAGGCCACCTTGATTTCTCCATTCCCAGGCCAATTCACAAGGTCCAAGAAGGACAAGCTTTCATCTTTTCCCAGTGTGGTGTTTCCTGCTTGCAGCAATGTCTGGGGAATAGATGAGAAAATGTGAGACCATGTAGACATACAACTACATGCTGTATTCACCATATAGACCTGTCAAAGCACAATGGAAAAAGCGATAGGGCTGCAGTTCTTCAGAAGTTCTCAAATACACATGCTTGGGGTGGGGGTGTGTGTGTAAACACGCATACATCACACATACTTTGATATACTTTGAGATTCCTTATATTTTTGTCTTTTGTATGCTTCCTGCCTCCAGCCAAGTTCCACTCAGAATTGATCTTGGGGCATGTCCAGTGTTTCATATACCAGGTTTTAATTATTTTAGTTTTTTTTTTTTAAAAGAGGTTTGATAGCCAAGTCTACTATATTTGCATATCTATAGTCATTATCTGATGATTATCCAAATACTAATTGATTTCCTTCCAAATGCAGGTAAACTATAATACAGTCAGAACTGTAAAACATCTGACATTTACTTTCCGTTTATTGGTTGGTGTAAATTTGCATTTCTAATATTCCTTCACTTTTACGGGGTGTGGGAGGGTGTGTGTGTCTGCACATTTCAGATTTTTAAAAATAAATCTACCTATTTCTAAAACACAGTTTGGGCATGAATGCAATCATATATTTTGTCAACAATGTTGCTGCTCATTATTTTACTTTCCAACACCTGGAATAGTAAATAAAGGCCCCATAAAAGAGATTGATCTTAAACCAAACCTTACAAAACAGACCAGACTTTCAGAGGGCCAAATTTGGGGACAGAGATGTGAGAAGCTTCCATGTAAGTAAAATAGCAGGAGTGCTCAAACAGAAAAGGACATTTAAATAAATCTGATACTGCATGTTGAGATGAAATAAAGAATGAGATTTAACAGAACCAGCAAAGCCATATAGGGGAAGATCTTAAATGCTAGGCAACCATTGGACTTAAAGCAGGAAAAAAATATCCTGGTGTTCGATTTCAGAGAATGACATGAAATAAATAATGAGTATAAAAAAGGAAACCTGAATTTTTGGAAACTTGAATATATTGGGATTATACAGGCATAAAGGAACTTGGACCCAGAGTAGAGTTGAAACTAACTAGAAGGACAATGAAGAGGATGAAAATGAATTGTTGTGCCTTCTTGTCTATTTCGGAGTATGCAAAGAGCCACGTGGATGACATATGCCACCTGAGAATATCCAGCAATTTCATGGATACTTCTAGGATACCTTATTTTCTACCATTCCAGAGTAGAATAAATCAAATTTACTTTCAAATTCAGAAAATACTTACCATTGCTTAAGTCTTCAACAGACAACCCTTGAGTGTGCTGGTGTTTTTGTGACTGAAATATCATAGATATCTCAGATTACCAGATTATTTGAAGCACTAGAAGCAAACACTTGACCACAATGTATTCTCAGCACCTTTTGACTATACAAGCTTCTACATCTCATTTCTGGGAAGGCTGTACAGGAATCTTGACTTTTTGTGTGTATGCACTATGTTTGAATATAAGAGATTCGTGGTTTCACAAAGTCTGCAGAAATGTGTTTCCATCTCACCATTTACTTGCCAGAGGCAAATGGTGAATATATTGGATTCTTGGACTAATGTAATTTGGAACAGCATCTGGAAAATCTAATCTTCTTCCTATCCCTTTCTATCCATCACCTGGACTCAGTTATACTCCTCTTCTACATGGCATCTAAGAGCTTTCAGAATCAGTGTTCTGCCTAATCTTCTGAATTCTAAACCCTTACCATTTCTTGCCATAAAATTTTCATATAACAATAAAAAATGCATGAGTGCATGTGTTCATGGTGTTAAATGACTGAGTGCATGTGTTCGCTGTGATTACTAAAGTCATTACCACTGTAAACCTCTGGTAATTCACCACATATTCTTACAGACTCTCTCTTCCATACGTTCTATCCTGATCACTCATTTGCTTGTAATTTCTTTTCCTGTTGCCTTCTCCAGTTCCTATTGAACAATTCATTTCTAAGATAAAAGATATTCCTAATTGTGCATCTATTTTTTATTTCTCAAATATCTAATGATCAATTCATCCTTTAGGATTCATCTTAGCCCTTACCTCTTCTGACTTATGCTATTATATTCCAGTCTGTAATTAGATGCTGCTGTCTTACATCTGTGCCTTCACGCTTTATACACATCTTCATAAAAACATGTAGCCATAATGTATTGCAATTATCTTTTTGTGAGTCTCCTTCACTGTAGATGCCTTAAGGGAGAAGACTCTTTGTATTTCCAGCAGTTAATAGAGTGACTAGGAAAAAGGCAGTGCTCAATAAATATTTGCTGATTAAATGACTGAGTGCATGTGTTCATTGTGATTACTAAAATCATTACCACTGTAAATATGAATAGCAATTTCATCTAGCCTCTTGAGTCAAAATTTGGAACTCCAGTTTCATAGTGAAATTTCTTTACTTCCTATAACACCTTGAAATACAAAACGAAAACTTAGCAGAAGCTCCATCTTCAGGGGTCTTGGAAACAACTATGTAGGATAGGTTGATGAAACAGGAGTTTTCTCAGGAAATTTTCCAATAATCTATGAACAAACATCAGTCTCCAAAAACCATCTCAGAAAAACTAGGAACTCTGGATAAATAGTTGAGTACAGTTATGGCAAACATTTCTAAAGTTTCCAGAGAGGCAGAGTAGTACAGTGGTTAAAAGTATACACCCTTGTGATCAGAATGCCTTGATTATAATTCCCATTCTGACTATTATTAGCTTAATATAACTTATAACCAAGTGACTTAGCTTTTCTCTGTCTCAGTTTTCCCCTCTCTAAAATGGGGGTAATAAAAGTTCCTAATCCCAGGACTGTCATTGATTCGATGTGTTAATACCTATTCATATCATTTATTAATAGAATATTATCTGCCCAACAGTAATCATTCAGGCCACTTTGGGGAAAGAGATAGTGGTAGTGCTAACAGCATTCCCCTTCTTCATGTGGAAAAAGTATTTTTAAAACACAGCAACTTAGGAAACCAGAATATGCCTGAGGATCCAGGTTCAAGAAAGAATGAAGGTAAATTCATTGACAGCCAATTATTTTAAGATCCTTGAGACTACATTTTGACAGATTATTTAGGTTCACTGTGTATTTAGCATCTTGTTATAGATAAGTGTCAAGAGAGAAGCAAGCAGTGCACATAATAGGAATATATTTTAATGCATCTGCAGGCTATGAAATACAGCAAAAATATACAAATATAGTCCTCAATACTATGACTTATTTTCAAAGTTTGATATCAGAAGAATATAAATTTTATGAATTGACAATCCCTCCTAATAAACAGAACATAGTAATAAGTTATAAATGAGCTATCTGAAACAACTGTATTGTATTAGCAGAGGTGACAAACAAAGGATAAACAACCAAACTTCTCCAAGACTTGCCTTTGTTTTGAGACAGGGTCTTGCTCTGTCACCCAGGCTGGAGTGCAATGGCATAATCTCGGCTCACTGCAGTCTTGACCTCCTGGGCTCAAGCAATCCTCCCACCTCAGCCTCCCAAGTAGCTGGGTCCTCAGGCATGCGCCACTAGGCCTGGCTAATTTTTTGTATTTTGTAGAGACGCATTTCGCCATGTTGGCCAGGTTGTTCTCAAACTCCTGAGCTCAAGCAAGCCAGTCCCGCCCTCCGCACCCCGCCTCTGCCGGCCTCCCAAAGTGTTAGGATTATAGGCATCAGGTATCATCCACTGCCCGCCCCACCTAAGATTTGCCTCTTTATTGTTTTCTCCATTTCACCGAAAGCCTATTCTCCACCTGGCTTTGGTGTGCTGAAAACTGTTTCTAATCACCCAGGCATTTCCCAGATATGCCATTTCCCCTCCTCTCTACCTGAAACATAGACAGTTCAAGTCTGGGACCACACTAATTTTGCTAAATTCTTCTATCAAATGTTGATCTCTCTGAGGGCAAAGTTTCTAGTTCTATTTTTCTTGTATTCCCAATGACTATAAAGATTTTGTAAAGATGTTTAATTTATTTATACTTAAGCTTTCCCAATGAGAACTACATTTTACCCAACTTTTATAAATTTAAATTGATTTGGTTTAGTTTCATGATGCTATTATAAAATATTTTCTAAAATTTTATATATGTATAAAATATATGTATACATTATATATGTATGTATTTTATATATAATACATGCATGTATTACATACATACAATATATATTAACCTTTGTGCTATAAATTATAGTCTCTGCCCTTGAGACAGTTAAATAATTGGGGAAAGAGAACATAAGCCAAAAAAATTTTAGATGTTTACATAAAATTTTTAAGTACATGGCAACCGCTTAGTGAGTCACTGATTCATCTGATAAAATTCAGAAAATGTTTACCATTGGCCAGATCTGAGAGTAAAAACATGACAAGCAAGGTTCCTTTTTTCATGGAACTTGTGGCCTAATGAGGGAGAAAAATAATAAAATAAGAAATTACAATAAAACACGAAACACCGCACAATAGGGAAAGTATCTCCTAGTATCTGCTAAGAGGACCTGCAGAAGGTTTAACTAACCAAGTCTGTAGGTCCAAGGGAAAACCCTGTTCAGTTAAGATTATGTTTGCTGCAAGTAACAGAGATCTAAAATAATAGTAATGTAAACAATGTAAAAATGCATTGCTGGCTCATGCAACATCTGTAGGCAGGCAGTTGTGCAGCAAGGCTCTGAATCCACTCGGGAGCTGGGCTCTCTTATCTTGCTGCTACACCCTTCTTAGCATGCTATCTCAAGAGCCAAGATGACTGCTAAGGTTACAGCAAACATTTCCACATTCCAAACAATGGGAAGGATGAAGGAAATAGGTGGTGCTTTCTAGGAGTCACACAACACTCCCAGTTACCTCCTATTGGGCATTAACAAGACCCTCACACAGCTCCAAGAGATGCTTAATTTTTTCAGTTTTGACCAGTTAAAAATAGGGTTTCTATCACAAAACTATTATGTAAGTAAATGTGAATTAAATGATATAGAAAATGTATCAAGATGGTAAAGAAATATGACATTCTCTCAGAAAACAATCTGCAAGAACACATTGTCTTTTTAGCTTAAAACTTTAAATATTAAAATTCAACAGGATGAAAAACAATCCAATTTAAAAGTGAAAGATTGAGCAGACACGTGTCCAAAGAAGATATATACATGACAAATAAGCACATTAAAATATGCTTCACCTTGTCATTAGAGAAATGAAAATTAAAATAAGGAGTTATCACTGCATACCTACTAGAACTACTAGAACCACTAAATTCTAAAAATATGACAACACCAATTGCAGGCAAGATGTCAACCAACAGGAACTTTCATTCATTGCTGTTGGGAATGCAAAATGACACAGCCACTCTGAAAGACAGTTTAACAGTTTCTTATAAAGTTACTTACAGTCTTACAATATCATCCAGCAATCATGTTCCTAGATTATCCAACTGATTTGAAAATTTGTGTGCATACAGAAATCTCTATATGAATGTTTATAGACACTTTATTCATAATTACCAAAAACAGGAAGCAATTAAATGTCCTTCAATAGGATATGCAAAGTATAGTACCATCCATAAAATGAAATACTATTCAGGGACACAAAGGATTAAGCTATAAACCTATTCAAAGACAAAGATGAATCTTAAATGCTACATGAAAAAGCCCATCTGGAAGAGCTACATATTATATGGCCTCATTTATAGAACATTCTTGAAAAAGTAAAACTGTAAAGACAAGAAACAGATGACTGACTGCCAGGGCTTCTAGGTAGCAGGGATAGGATGTTAATAAGTGAAGCACAGGGAAGTTCTTAGGGCCGTGAAATGGTTCTGTATGATACTGTAATGATGGATACAAGATACTGTGTATTTGTGAAAACCTATAAATATATGCAGTACAAAGAATGAACCTTAATGTATGCAAATTTAAGATGATAATAATTTAGGAGGTTCGGAAATCCCAAGATGCGATGTAGAATGTGACATTGTAACTGTATTACAAATGTTTGCAACAACCTCACTGAAGAAGATGTGGCAAATCTTTCTTAGATCATGTTTAAGGCGTCTCTGAGACTAAAAGCAAAAGGAACTGTCTACTCTAGTTGGTAACATTTCCCAACAGGGCAATAGTAATGAACCGATACACATGTGCACTGAAACTGAACAGTTTAGCAAATAATAGCGGTTGATGCAAGCCAGGCTCCTCATTGTTAGAGTGAGAGGTCACAGATAAACAAGGGAAGGAGGACAGAATGATGCATGAGGTAGTGAGTTACAATTGGAAACTTCAGTGTGAACTCACGTTTGGCTAAATATAGATACAGATGGTTACCTATGGAAATATTGATAGATATGTGTATATGTACACACACATACATTTCCTTGCTTTGTCAGCTGATAAGGCCTAAAAGTAATGAAACCTGTTATCAGTGAGCACAGCTAACACTCAATTCTTGGTTTCTAATACTATTTTCTAGTAAATAAAACTAACAGCTGATCCTAGGACTAAGACAAGAAATATAAAAGAAGAGCCTGGAGTACATTTTGGTGCCAAAATAAAGAAGTAAGGAAGTGCTCAAAAACAGCAGCAACAACAGCATAAAAAAACCAAAAAGCAAACAATGGAAATACGGCAAATGTCTGGTGGAACCAACTGAAAGAAGTCTCAATGATGAATGCTCAAAAGATGATAATAAGAAACTAAATAAAGTAGCAGTGGATTATAACCCAAGTATTCTATATATATATATATTATATATCATATATTATATAATATATTATTATATATTATATATAACATATATATGTTGGTGTATATATATATACTTATATGTATGTCCCTGATATGAATACATGAATAAATAAATAAATGGAAGACAAATCCCCCATGCAGAAGAATTCCAAACAATTTATGTAAATACTCAAGGAGGTAGAGCTTAATATTTCATTCCTAAACTGTTGCTGTGCATATTGATTTCCTTCCAAAGGATACTTTCTGGGAAAAAGAGAAAAAAAGAGTCACTTTATAGTAAATAAATTTGACAAATGACCACAGCCAGGCAATCAAGGTTGACATCAACAGCAATGAGTTGTGTTCATAGTACGTACCCTTAAAGGTGTAATGAGAATGATATTCATCTCTGTGTTCTTCCTCCCAAAAATCCAAAACCATCACCTGGTCTGATCATGAGAAAAGCACCAAATTCCAGTTGAGGGATATTTTACAGAACACCTGACCAGTATTCCTCAAAACTGCCCTCATCATCAAAAACAAGGAAAAACTAGAAAAATCACAGCAAATAGTTTACTAAGGAAATGTGAGGACTAGATGTAATGTAGCATTTTGCATGGGCTCCTGAAAAAGAAAAGGACATTAGGTGAAAACCAAGAACATCTCAATAATAAGTATGGACTTTGTATAATAAAAATGTATAAATATAGGTTCACTAATTTGACAAATGTGCCATTCTAAAGTGAGATATTAATAATAGAGAAAACCAGATATGGAGTATATAAGAACTCTCTGCACAATTTTCCTAATTTTTACGTAAATTTAAAATGATGTTAAAATAAATTTTATTTTAAAAAAGATAACTGACCTGCATTAAGCTGTCTAAACCTAAAAATTATTTAAATAGTTAAACCACTAATAGTGGAATAATTTTGAGTCTTCTATGTATCCATCATTCCTATTTAAGGCCTCAAAAATGTCTGAGAGGGATAATGTTATTGTTTTATTAAATTCTATTCAAGAAACTATTACATTAATAAATAGAGTTAACAATGGCAGCAGTGATATGACACTGAAGACATTTAGAAAAATTTGGCCAAATAACCCAGAGGTTTAGGATTAGCTTCATGAATGGTTATGTGCAAAGCTAACCACATAGTGTGTAATGGTTTCTATTATCACTGGTTGAGGTGTGAGTATTCCTATAATCATAATGTGATTTCTTTTTACAACTCATAATGGAAACTTTTTTTATAATTGAACTTTTCTGTATGTGAGAATCATGTACAGCAGAGGAACTGAACATTTCAAGAATATAATGAGAGTTCAGTTTAAGATTTTACAAGGGACTACACATTTGAAATATTGAAAAGGAAGCATGCTAACTGGGGAAAATGAATTGCCAACTGGTTTTCCCTCCTGCTGGTCTCATAGGAAATACAGTAAGCCGAGAAAATCCAGTTGTACTCTTGCCAAAGAATTTCATTTGTCAGAGAGAAGATGCTCTGTAG
Organism: Pongo pygmaeus; assembly: GCF_028885625.2. Lineage (NCBI taxonomy): Eukaryota > Metazoa > Chordata > Mammalia > Primates > Hominidae > Pongo > Pongo pygmaeus. The sequence continues at coordinate 23,799,686 of NC_072378.2, forward strand.
GACTCTGTTTCAATAAAAGAGGTCAAAATATACTTTGCATATAAGCATGCCTGTGTACATGTAATATAAGGGAAAAACGTAAAAATGAAAGCATGCATTCAGAACACTTTCATCTCAGGATATTTTTCTGTATTAGAACTCCAAAAGAAAATGCTCCCATATAAGAATGTGAAATCAGGATGTTAGTATGTATGTTCTAACAAAATTTATACCTGCTATGAATTCTGTGCCAAATATCCAAACTTTCACAATAATCCAAGTGTAAGTCCATTTTTTCACTTTTTAAAAATTTGTATTGATACTTATTAGATGTACATATTTTGAGGCCACATGTGCTAATTGGATACCCTCGTATGATTAAATCACCTTAAATACTTATCTTTCCTTTATGCCAGGAACATCTGAGTTATTCTCTTCTAGCTATTTTGAAATGAACAATTCATTAATGTTAACTATAGTCAATCTACTGTAAGAGTCTTATTATTAAAACTTTTCAATCCCCCTTGGTGGTATCGATTGAAAAATTCAAAATTCTTTTTTTTTTTTTTTTTCATGACAGGGTGTGGCTCTGTCACCCAGGCTGGAGTGCAGTGGTGCGATCTCTGTTCACTGTAACCTGCACCTTCCTGGCACTAGTGATCCTCCTGCCTCAGCCTCTCAAGTAGCTGGGACCACAGGAACATGCCACCATGCCTGGATAATTTTTGTATTTTTTTGGTAGAGACGGGGTTTTGCCTTGTTGCCCAGGCTGATCTCGAACTCCTGGGCTCAAGCAATCGCCCACCTAAGCCTTCCAAGGTGCTGGGATTACAGGTGTGAGCCACCGTGCCTGGGCTCTAAATTCTTTTTTTTTTTTAATTTTATTTTATTATTATTACACTTTAGGTTTTAGGGTACACGTGCACAATGTGCAGGTTAGTTACATATGTATACATGTGCCATGCTGGTGCGCTGTATCCACTAACTCGTCATTTAGCATTAGGTATATCTCCCAATGCTATCCCTCCCCCCTCCCCCCACCCCACAATATACATACTTAAATTTTTGTAAAATTCCATTTGAATTCAGTGAGGAGCTTAGATTGTATGATGGAAAGTCGTGGATGCATGAGTCATCTAGGCGAGGTATTAGGTGAAAAGGTGGGATCAGAGGCTATTCTAAGGGCAAAACCCATGACTAGAAGAAAGCGGAGGAAAGACAATTAGGAAAATCCAACTTTGGGCCGGGCGCGGTGGCTCACGCCTGTAATCCCAGCACTTTGGGAGGCCGAGGCGGGCGGATCACGAGGTCAGGAGATGGAGACCATCCTGGCTAACACGGTGAAACCCCGTCTCTACTAAAAACACAAAAACAAAATTAGCCGGGCATGGTGGCAGGCGCCTGTAGTCCAGCTACTTGGGAGGCTGAGGCAGGAGAATGGCATGAACCTGGGAGGTGGAGCTTGCAGTGAGCTGAGATCACGCCACTGCACTCCAGCCTGAGCGACTATGCAGCCAAAAGACACATGAAAAAATGCTCACCATCACTGACCATCAGAGAAATGCAAATCAAAACCACAATGAGATACCATCTCACACCAGTTAGAATGGCGATCGTTAAAAAAATCAGGAAACAACAGGTGCTGGAGAGGATGTGGAGAAATAGAAACACTTTTACACTGTTGGTGGGACTGTAAACTAGTTCAACCATTGTGGAAGACAGTGTGGCAATTCCTCAGGGATCTAGAACTAGAAATACCATTTGACCCAGCCATCTCGTTACTGGGTATATACCCAAAGGATTATAAATCATGCTGCTATAAAGACACATGCACACGTATGTTTATTGCGGCACTATTCACAATAGCAAAGACTTGGAACCAACCCAAATGTCCATCAATGATAGACTGGATTAAGAAAATGTGGCACATATATACCATGGAATACCATGCAGCCATAAAAAAAGGCTGAGTTCATGTCCTTTGTAGGGCTGGAAACCATCATTCTCAGCAAACTATTTCAAGGACAGAAAACCAAATACCACATGTTCTCACTCATAGGTGGGAATTGAACAATGAGAACACTTGGACATGGGAAGGGGAACACCACACACCTGGGCATGTCGTGGGGTGGGGGGAGCGGGGAGGGATAGCATTAGGAGATATACCTAATGTAAATGAGTTAATAGGTGCAGCACACCAACATGGCACATGTATACATATGTAACAAACCTGCACTTTGTGCACATGCGCCCTATAACTTAAAGTATAATAAATAAAAATAAAAATAAAGGAAAATCCAACTTCAAGTGATAGGAGAAAAAACAAAACTGTAGAAACATAACAAGCAACAACTTTGAGAGTGAAAGAAAGATCCAAAATTTAAAGCTAATTTCCGTTATACTCTGAATATGGCTAACCCTTTGATGTTGTTTGCTCATCTATAAACAAGGGAAATTAATTCTTATCTCACTGGGTCAGAGAGAATACTAATGTAATATACGTAAGTGCTTAGCTCAGTGTATTATACAAAATGAACACTAAATAATTGTTAGTTTCTGTCCTCATGAACACTTATTTTCTCTAAAAGGAAAGTGCATTGGGGAAACCAATACAGAATTCCAAAAAGAAAGAGTCATTGAGTAATCGTGAAACTCAGGAAACAGCACTGATCCTTCGATAAAGGGACTGGTGCATTTTGTCCAAGGCCAACTTTACTCACAGCCAACAAATTTTGACTAGATCTCAATTTTGCCCATGGCTAGATCTGACCTCACTGAATGAATGAGAGTCATATTTAATGAGGGAGGGATGATTATAAATAGGGAGAGGACATTATACCTTAAATTCAGAAATTCTTCAGAGGAGAATGTTGGTTGCCAGTTGCCTCTGGTTATACCGTTGGTCTCGTTTGAAAATATTCATCTAAAACTAAAACTCAGTAGATAAAATTTAGAAAATCCAATATATTAAAAGGATCAAACTAAAGGAACTGGAAAAGAAATTAAGTAATACAATATGTGTAAAGAATGTAAAAATTCAGCTGCTCTTGGGTTTGTTAAATTTCTGTTTTCCTTTTGAAATACTTCTGAGAACAGGCAAAACCCAAAAGGTGTTCTACTAAGCACTTTTTCCATTCATGTAGAAATGTCCCAGAGGAAATTTAATCTCCATATTTCTGATACTTTCACACTTAACATCAAATAATTATTTTGTAAGGTTATTTGATATATTAATAGGGTCTGCAGCTTTTTTCCAAGGCTTTCAATTTGTTTTCCTTGGGGGGAAAAATGTAGTCACATGTAACCAAGGGGAAACTAATTCATATACCACTAAGTTCAAATTCAGTTCAAAATTCTGATGCCAAATTGTTTTTAAAAAGTCTTTCCTGGTTAAAGAATACTAACACTTCTTTCATTATAACATTACAGCACCAAACCCCCAACTTCACAGATCATACATATAAAATTTTCTATATTACTAATGTCATGTATATAATTTCATAAAGAAGCGGCCCCTTCTGTCATGGAAATGAGAAAATTAAAACTTTGATATATTGCTGTCATTAATTGAAGATGCATAAATGACTTTGTCACAATTTTGTGAGAGGATTCTAAGGGTGAATGGAAGGAAATTGGAGCTCCATCAGTCCTAGCTGTTTAAAAAACCTAAACATTGAAGTTCTCTCCAACAAGTGCAAAGATAATTGATCTTCATAAAAAAAATATATTATGGCCTTGGGCTTCTCTAATCTTCAACCTGGAAATATTCAGACACCATCACCTGCTGCCTAGACAACAAAAATAACCTACTAGTTGGTCTCCCCCACAATTTATCTTCTCTCCAATCCACTGCCCTTGAAGAAACCAGTTCTCTTATCTATATTCAACTCACAGCTTATTATTCATATAACAGCCAGCATTGTTTCCTTAACATTAAAATCCAATTTTGTCTGTGATCCACTTGTGCATAATCAGTGACTATTTTCCAAGAAAAACAAAAACAAATGAATTTCTTAATGTACCTTGTCCCTCAATTACACATCTTGAGCCTGTTGGCCCCCTTTGGGATTGCCCCCGAGGAAAGCTACTTCCAGAATCAACACATTTGCACACACTTTCCCCCACGCCTGGATTGTGCCAACCCTCCCTCTTGGCCCAGTCCAGCTCTCCTCACTATTGGAATTTGCTTACCAGTCCCTGCTTCAGAGAAGCCTTCCCTTACCTCATGCATACTGTTTTCACCCACTGAGCATCTTTTCATAATATTTTTTAAAACTTTAAAATCAAACGTGAATTTTTGTAATATTTTGATAATTGAATTGGACATAGCTCTGAGGATCCATTTTGGTTCACTGCAGAAAATTTAGTCCAGTACCATCTAGATAAATTAAGTCATCTCCAAACTTCGTTTAGTAATATCCAGATAAACTAAAGTCACTTCTCCGTATCTTTAAATAAATTCCCAGTTCTACCACCCTTCATTCTCTTTTCCTGTGTGACACTTATTTTAAATCAGGTATTGATGGTAGAGGATGTCTGTTTCACCTTCTTGATGGAATAATTCATTTTACTGGCTCCTTCTTCAGCAATTACTAGTTACCTTGTACCTGTCACTGTTAACCATAATTTCACGCAGAATATTCCGAACTCCCTCTTGGTCTCTATGGCTAAACATCTGGGGATGTCTCTCAGCTTCTTGACAAGATATGCCTCTTAAAAATGTAAGAAATTGTAAATAGTGCCATTATTGGGTCGTGGTTTTGTATGTGTGTGTAAGGCGACATCTTAGCCTATCTGTCAAATAACACCATGCAGTCATTTCTATCATATTGCCACAGAGCGAAGGTAAATCTTCCTTGAAGATTCCATCTTTCTTGGCCTTTATCCAGGGTACAAAGCTTGCTTTTCCTCTTAGATACCCACTAATTTACATGTAATATCACCTTTTACTTCTGAAACCTGGGGCTGAAGCCCAAAGACAATTTGGATATATGGACATATGGATTTATGGCAAGCATCCAACTGTATTTAACTATTGATTATCTCTTATCATTGGTTGTTATCCTAAATTTTGTTTAATGTCCATTTCCCTCAGTAGACCATAAGCTTTATCACTACATTCTCAGTATTTGACACAGATTTCGGACTATGGTAAAAACCTCATTATTATTGAATGAATATCTTTAACATAAACATTGTAGAATTGTTGATGTATATGTCATTAGATTAATATTTAAGACTTCTTTAAGAAAGAAAAAATCATCACTATAAATATCCATTACCTGACAAGTTAATATTAATCTTGACCAATTCTTTACTTCTTATCGTTGTATTTTAAATTAAGATTCTTTCCACAATCTACTGGTTAGTAAAATATATTTTATTGTCCTTTGATTTTAGGCTTGAACATATGAGTTGCTTTGCCCAATTCGGTCTTAAAATAATGATGCAGGTAGACACTTAAAATGCATTTGATTTCTAGAGTCCAGTAATGGAGACAATCTCTTATTGGACTGTCTCACAGATTACTTCAAATATTAAAGAAAACATTTTTAGAAAATCTTAAAGGTGTCTGAGAGCATTCAAAAGTAGAAAAAAAATATTGAATGAAGTCTACACTTGAAAGAAAGCAAAGGGATTACGTGCATCTTTTCTTTTTATGGCCCTTTTATTTCCTGTGGGTAGGACCCAGTTAAACTTCACAGGGCAACTAAATTTCAGATAGAAAATCTTTAGTCTTATATCCTTAAACAATCAGAAGGCAGATTTCAGGGCAAACAGAGTAGATGAAAAGTAAAGATGTAATTTCAATAAAGGAAACAGCCCCAAAGGTAAAGTCCTAATTCCGCAAATAAACTCTGCGAAAATTTCTGGCTGATTCCTGAACTACGAATGCAGGGGAAGACTCCAAGCAGCCATAAGTATGGATAAAGAGTTGAACAGGCCAAGCGCGGTGGCTCATACCTGTAATCCCAGCACTTTGGGAGGCCGAGGCGGACAGGTCACCTGAGGTCAGGAGTTCAAGATCAGCCTGGCCAACATGATGAAACCCTGTTTCTAATAAAAATACAAAAATTAGCTGGGTATGGTGGCGTGTGCCTATCATCCCAGCTACTCGGGAGGATGAGGCAGGAGAACTGCTTGAACCCGGGAGGCGTAGGTTGCAGTGAGCCAAGAATGCACCACTGCCTTCCAGTCTGGGCAAAAGAGCAAGACTCCATCTCAAAAAAAAAAAAAAAAAAAAAAGGAAAAAGAGTTGAAGAGAGATTTTAGCTTATGCCTATGTCAGAAAAGACGGTGTTTGAAGCCTGTGTCCAGCCAATAACACTGTATCAAATTCTGAGTTTCTACATAAACCCAGAGTATAATCCAAAATCACTCGCCCTATGAAGATACAGAAACATGTGACCCCTAGTCAAGAGATATGGCAATCTCTTGCCATACGGAACTGATCCAAAGATGACACAGATAAAATAATTCTCTTAAAAGAGATTTTTAAGAAGCTATTTCAACTATATCCAAAAATGTAAATGAAAATGTTTATAAAAAGTACACAAATACAAAACCTCAGCAGAGAAACAGAAGCTATGAAAATCTTAGAGCTAAGAAAATCTGAAGTAAAATAATCTCTGAATGAGCTTAACAGCAGATTATAGATGTTAGAAGAAAAAATTTAAAGACGGAACAATGGAAATAATCCAGTCTGAAGAACAATCACAACAATAACAAAAAACATCTGTATACAATGTAGAGGCCTTAAAAATCTATCAAAAATATTAAAAGATTTCATAAGCTATTGGAGCCCCCAGAAAGACAGGAGACAGAAAATGGGGCAGAAAAATAAATAAGGAAAATCTCCCACATGCATGAAATGGAGCACATAAAATAGACTGGAACCTGTGTCAGTCTCACTGCCTCTAACCTTAATTACATGAATGTCCTTTTAGAGAAGCTTGTCCCTTCTTCACAGAGCTCAATGCACACCTTTCCCTGGAGTTAGAGAAGTTGCAAAGGATCCAGTGAGAGGTGGAATCACTGTAGGCTCAGCTGCTGCCCCCACGCCAATAAAATGATCCAGCAAATAAACTACAACATGCATGAGCTACAAAAGTACATGGTGACACTACCTCAACATTCCTAGAGTTAGCAATATATGACTGCTGATTAACTGCTGTTCTCCAGATTTTGCACAAAAATGTCTTGCTAACCACTATTAACTGGAAACATAGCGGAAAGAGAAGTCTGAGAAGTGTAGCTCAGACTAGCGAAGTTGAAACATTCCAAAGCCACCACAGGTGACTTCTTGTCAACTTAGAACCCACACACATACCTCTAAACTTCACTTCATTTCAAAACACAGTCACGTTTCTGCCTGGCATTATACAATTATCTTGTATACAATAAAAATAATGCTGACCACCAGTTTGGGAAGACAAAGAGGGCAGATCACTCGAGCCCAGAAGGTCAAGACCTGCCTGAGCAACATGGTGAAACTCTGTCTCTACAAAAAAAAATATGAAAAGTTAGCCAGGCATGATGATGAATACCTGTAATCCCAGCTACTCGGGAGGCTGAGGTGGGAGGATCGCTTTAGCCCAGGTGGTCAAGGCTACAGTGAGCCATGATTGTGCTACTGCACTTCAACACGGGAAACAGAGTGAGACTCTGCCTCAACAAAAAAATAAATAATACTAACACTTTTCCCAAAAGAAAAGATGAGGTCCCTTTTCTGTCTTTGAATGAACATCGGTTAATTCTTCTGGTTGGTCTAGCTTTGAGATCCTGTAACTAAAATCATGAGATTTAAAAAAAAGCGTTAGATGGTAAGAATATGGGAGAGAGGAAGATGATAAAAGCATTTGGTAAATATATGTAATCAAGTTTTTATATTTGTAACGACTAGAGCCGTCATTTCTGCACATGACCATGTAGGTGGTACTTACAAAGATTTTTCCAATACTCATGCCATATTCCCTTTGCCCTTAGGAAGCACTCTAGCTAGTGGTGGTACCTTGCCTGGTGCAGTGACACAAATATTCATTAATGAATGGTATGCATCTTTAGCAGTCCTGATTGAATTGGGTCACTGTGCTTTTCCATTGACATTAATCACGGGATGTGGAAGTACTAAGCATCCCATGGAATATTTTAGACATACTCCTCTTTACCCCCTGTGCTGAATAGTGTCTTCCAAAAGTTCATGTCCACTAGGAATCTGTGAATGTGACTTTATTTATAAATAGGTTATTTGCAGAAGGAATCCAGTTAAGATGAGGTCATACTAGATTAGGATGGGCCCTATATCCAATATAATTGTTGCCCTTATAAGAAGGAAATATAGACACAGAGACACAATGGAGAAGGCCACTTGATAATGGAGGCAGAGGTTAAAATGATGTGGTTACAAACCAAGGAATGACAAGCATTGCCAGCAGCCACAAAAAGCTAGGAAAAGACAAAGATGGATCCTCTTCTAGAGACCTCAAAGACTGAGTACACTGCTTGAAGTTCTTCCCACTGGGAGGTTATCCCTCCACCAGTGTCCCTCCAGGTTGTTCTAATGTGGAAATATAGCATTGTAGCTGCCCACTTTCAAGTAATGCCTGCTTATCATGCAGAACCATCTGAAAATGATGCTGGAGCCTTCTTATTCTCAGTCAGTTGCGCATTGGGCGCTCCCCGTGAGAACACAGGTTTGAACTGGGAGAAAGAAGATAATGAAGTAAGAGTAGGTGTCACCAGAATCTGGGCCACTTCTTCCTTCAACTTACTTATGGCTCCCTGCTCCTTTTCTGGTCTCCCCAGCTTGAACTTGATCTCACATATACCATTTCTATTTGTTGATGGAATGTTGCATGCATACTATTTTGTCTTGGTGGATCAGATGACATCCAGTTTTTAATCTACAACTGAGGTGCCTGGTAACTTGGTAATCCATAATCAAATATCAAGTCTCTGCCAAAGCAATGTTGTAAACCAGAAATTAGTTCTCAAAAGGAAGTTAGTTATCTCCCAAGCATGCATGACTTTGTTTCAAAATCCTGATTCTCCATCTGTGAAATGAGTCTGAGTTACATGCCCAAAGGAAGAATACAGTTACCTCCAAAATCCAAAGAGTTCCAGTAAGAATTGTATCCCTTTCTAGATCACAGGAGAGGCTGCATGCAGCAACTTATTCTTCACGTCGGAAGGAATATCATAGCATACCTAAAACAACTGGGCCTTTCAGAAATTTCACCAAGATGGTAGGCACCAGAATTTTTGTATGATTTATTTCTCATCCTCTGGCAATGCAAGTGTCTAGAATAGCTGGCACTTGCTGCTTACTCTGTCCTATAAGAAAATAACACCTCTGGCAATGCAAGTGTCTAGAATAGCTGGCACTTGCTGCTTACTCTGTCCTATAAGAAAATAACAACCATATAATATAATGGCCCAACTTATATCTTATGGCATAGAAAAGTAACAATTGTCCCAAGTAGTAGATATGGCACAGAACTGAAGAGTTAAGATAGCTCTGGAACTATCCCCCCTTCCTATAGTCTTTACTAACAAATACAGACAGAAAAGCATTCATTGTATCAACAGCTCCATACCAGATGCAGAAGGATATGTTGCTTTGATTCAGTAATGAACCCATATCTGGAACAGCAGCTGTAATTGGAGTTACTACCTAAGTATAAAACAATCCACTCTTATTCTCTAAGGCATCTTCTGCACAGGCCAAGTGGGTGAGTTGATGGGGATGTGGTTGGGATCACCACTACTGTTTCGTGATGCTGACATAATCTCTGCCATCTGCAATTCCTCCAGAAAAGTGGTTTTTAGTTTTACTCTTTTCAAAAGTTGAGGCAGTTCTAGTTGTTTCCATGTGGCCTTTCCTACCGTAATTGCCTTTACTCCACGTATCAGGGAATGAATGTGAGGATCCTACCAGTGGCTGAGCATGACTATTCCAATTATGCCTTCTAGAACTGCAGACAAAAAAAAAAAATCACAAAGTGGATTGGGGAAATCCGCTGGACCTGCTTTTTGAAATGGACCTGAGTCAAAACTCCAATGGTCACTGGACCTCTGTAAGCTACTACTGTAACTAACATATCACAGTAATGTTTAGTAATGGTTGAAAAATTAAGATTATTTCCCCTTCACCCTGACAAGTAACAATAGGTCAATTTGTGGAAGGCTAGGAGGAAGATAAACAATAAAATTTTTTAGCAATGTAGTAAGGTCTTTCCTCAGTGGAACCCAGCCTCTCCTTAATTCAAGGAGCTCTGGGGTGTGAACTGGCTCAAACAATTACAACTACTAAATGAATTTCTTAAAGTTTCAAGACTTAATACAAAAATCAACTGTATTAAAACATATTTGCCATAAAAAATGTTTAAATGAGTCTCAATTCCTTAAGATCCATTCATACACGTATTCCCCAGGTTTTGTTGATATAAATGGGGAAACCCAAGCAATGCTTTTGGTGTGTATAATACTGCTTACACTGTTCTATCTCACCCTCTAGGCCATGTTGGACTTGAGTCTACATGTAGGCTTCTAAGCAAGAAGAGGAAAGGAAGGTAGGTACTGAGAATAATCAGCAGTATCTCACACAAGGCAACTACCATGGGGGAGGCTATCCTTGTAGACAAGAATTCATTAATTTTCTCAGGCAAGGATGGAAGGTTTCTTCCACTCACAACAACAAAAGGGTTATTACTTAATGCTCCAACTCTCCCAAAAAAGACAATGAGAAGTTGGGAATTCAATTTGTGTGATGTAAAACCATCTGTAGAATAGACTTTGGGTTTGATTTTCAAAATCTTCAGCTCTGCAGCTGTAGAGGCTAAGGTCTGGTTTGGTTTGGTTTTAAGGGCAGTCACAGAAGCTGTCACCTCTCTTACAGTAGACATTAAGCTGGGAGCTAAAAACACTGCAATGAGTTCATCACTTTCCCTAAATTTTCCAGCATATTTAGAATAACCAACTTACCCTATCATACTCTATTTTCGCACACAAAAATGTTCTGTAACAGCAACTACATGATGACGCAGATACTTGTCTTCAACAGGTTTTTTTTATGATGTCTACAGGTAATAATAATTTCCATAAATTAATTGCCACTGAATTCCTAGGGCTAGCAGATCCCCTTTATCACTGGAAATAGAGTCAACAATGTCTAAAGTTCATCTGATCCGAGGACAAATTTCAAGTAATCTAGAAATAGCTCATAGAATTATGCTTAAGATTCTGCCCCCTGAACCAATTCTTATTAACAAATTCTTTATCAGTCAGAGTACAATTAAAGAGGCAGAACGCTTAACACAATTTGACCATAAGCAATTGCAGGAGCTGGTTGACCAGTCTGTGTAACACTTTTGTCTCTAGCTGAAGTCCATGAGGAAGATGACCAGGAAGGGAAGATGAATACAAACCAGAGGACAACAAGGATAAGCTGGAACCCACAAGTAACAGAATCTAGGTTATTTATTGCTGCATAAAATTACCCACAACCTAATGGCTTAAAACTAAGAGGACAATAACTATGTATTATCTCACACAGATTTTGTGTGTCAGAAATTCAGGAGCAGCTCAGCTGGTCTTATAAAGTTTCAGTCAGGTGTGAACTCCAGTTTGTGTCATCTACAGGCCTGACAGGGCTGGAGTAACCATTTCCAAGACAGCTCACTCATATGACTCAATACTGGTCGGTGATTAGAAGGAGAACCAATTTTCTCACCACACAATCTTCTTCATAGGGCTATTTGAATGTCCTCACAATATTTCACCTGGCTTTACCCAGGGTGAAGGATCCAAGAGAGAGCGAGCAAGCAATGAGAAAGTCACAATGCCTTTTATAACTTTAACACTGAACAACATTTGCATCCCTTGCCAACATTTATAGGTTGAAACCCTAACTCCTAGTGTTATGGTATAAGGAGATGGGGCCTTAGGGTGAAAATTAGATCTCAGGAGCAAAGCCTCCAAGTGTGGGACTACTGCTCTTATTAAAGGAGACCCCAGACTTTTTAATCATCACCATTCTAACTGCCACGATATGGTATCTCATTGTGGTTTTGATTTGCATTTCTCTAATGACTAGTGATGATGAGCTTTTTTTCATGTTTGTTGGCCACACACGTCTTTTTTGAGAAGTGTCTGTTCATATCTTTCACCCACTTTTTGATGGGGTTGTTTTTTTCTTGTAAATTTGTTTAAATTTCTTGTAGATTCTGGATAATAGACCTTTGTCAGATAGGTAGATTGCAAAATTTTTCTCCCATTCTGTGGGTTGCCTATTCACTCTGATGATAGTTTCTTTTGCTGTGCAGAAGCTCTGTAGTTTAGTTAGATCCCAGATGCTGGTGAGGCTGTGGAGAAACAGGAACACTTTTACACTGTTGGTGGGAGTGTAAATTAGTTCGACCACTGTGGAAGACAATGTGGCAATTCCTCAAGGATCTAGAACCAGAAATACCATTTGACCCAGCCATCCCATTACTGGGTATATATCCAAAGGATTATAAATCATTCTACTATAAAGACACATGCACACATATGTTTATTGCAGCGCTATTCACAAAAGCAAAGACTTGGAACCAACCCAAATGCCCATCAATGTTAGACTGGATAAAGAAAATGTGGCACACATACCCATGGAATACTATGCAGCCATAAAAAAGAATGAGTTCATGTCCTTTGCAGGAACATGGATGAAGCTGGAAACTATCATTCTCAGCAAACTAACACAAGAACAGAAAACCAAACACTGCAGGTTCTCACTCATAAGTGGGAGTTGAACAATGAGAACACATGGACACACGGAGGGGAACATCACACTCCGGGGCCTGTCAGGGGGTAGGGGGGGCTAGGGGAGGGAGAGCATTAGGACAAATACCTAATGAATGTGTGGCTTAAAACCTAGATAATGGGTTGACAGGTACAGCAAATCACCATGGCATATGTATACCTAGGTAACAAACCTGCACGTTCTGCACAAGTATCCCAGAACTTAAAGTAAAAATTTAAAAAAATTAAATAAACAAATAAATAAAAAAGGAGATCCCAAAGAACTCTCTGGATCTTTCTGCCATGTGAGAATATAAGGAACAGTGGGCAGTCTGCAATGTGGAAGAGGGGCTGCACCAGAAGTGGAGCATGCTGGCACCCTGATCTTGAATTTTCAGCCTTCAGACTGCGAGAAATAAATTTATGTTGCTTCTAAGCTACCCAGGCTATGGGATTCTGTTACAGCAACCTGAACTGACTATAACACTGTGCACCATCACTTCTTTCTTATTTGTTAAAAGCAGGAATCTACATCCTGCCTGCACTTGAGTAGAATTAGGCTCTTGCTTTTGAAGAAAAGAATGTCAAAGAATTTGCGGAAATATTCTAAACCATAACATAAACATACCAGGATTCCATTCTTGTGTATTTATTCAAAAGAAAGCAAGCATACATTCACAAAAAAAGATATATATGAGAATGAGCATAGAAGTTTTGTTTTAAAAACAGTAAAGAGCTTAGGCATCCATCAACAGAGAATAGGTAAACACACTGGTATATTCATACAATATTACACAGAAGCAAAAAGAAACTATTGATTGTGCAAATATACAAGAATGCTAAAAAATATGATGCTCAATAAAACAAGCCTAACACATTTTATTTCCTATGTCTGTACCCATATATATGAAGTCCTAAAACAGCTAAATTGTACTATGTAAACAAAATCAGAACAGTGGTTGCCTCTAGACTTGAGAGATGAGAACACACTGTGAAGTACCATGGGGGAATTTTCTGTGGGCATTACGGACACTCTGTAATTTGACAGGAATATGTTACACCAACACCAGTGTCTACATTTATTAAAACTCATAGAATAGTATGTTGAATATTTGTGCTTGTCACTGCATATAAATTGTACCCAAAATGTAAATATTAAACACTTGATAATAAGCATTCTCACAAGTTACATGTGAAATATACTGCTATCTGAAACTTACTTTGACATATAGAAAAATAAGACGAACTAATGGATGTATAGAGAGATGGAAGTTGGATGGATATATATGTAATAAAGCAGGTCTAGCAAAACATTAATAGTGGAATCTATATAGTACCTATATGGGTGCTCATTGTCCAGTTGCTTCCTCTTTTCCATATATTTAAACAAGTTTACAATAAAATGTTGGGGAAATGTGCTTGAATAATTTGACCTTGTGATTCTGCCACCGCTATGAGGCGAGCATGCCCTGGTTCACCTGCTGGTCTAAGGAAGAAGAGGGACATCTGGAGCAGACCTGATCCCAAACAGTAGCGTGGAGGTCAGACTGGCCAATCCCCATATGCATTGCAGATGGGGAACTGGGAATAAAAGATTATTGTTTTAGTCTTTGAATTTAAGGATGATTTGTTACACAGCATTATTATGGCAAGAACTGAATCACTAAGGTAATTATTTTCCCACATTATCACTCTGTAGAGATATATAAAAGAAATGCTTATATTTAAAAAATGCTTCACAATGTGTCAGGCAGAACAAATTAAAATTATAATCCATGCCTTATAGAGAGCCTTAACTATTGAAAACATACAAAAAGTGCATGGGCAAATAAGTAGCAGGCATGAAGGTAATGACATAAACACATTAAATATATTCCTAGGTGATAGGATGGTCAAGGCACTTGTTTTACAATTGGGCAGAGGAAGTCAGCATCTGATAAGATTTGATTGAATTTAAAATCAACATATATAATCAGTTTTGCAATGGTTTAGGTAAAAGTGAAAGGATGACCTTCCAAGGTCCCTTCATTATAATTTTATAATTCTTTGGCTACAGCGTTGCTTAACCCAGAGACTAGCTGCCTAAGGGAGCATAGTATTAAATTATATTCAACCATATGAGCTGCAATGGCCGAGATGAGTCCAAAGTATTGGGAAGAATCTCTGAGGAGGTTCAGAGAGAAGTAGAAGAAAAAAAAAAGCTCATTTTGATTCATGTCTGGCAACTTATCCAATTAAATTTAATTAGCCCTTCAAATTAATTTTGAACAAATTTTTAATCGTTTTATATGCAACCTCCTCTTACTATATCTTTTCTTTCTTCTCCAAAGATAGAACCCTGGGAACAGACTATGGGCTGAAAAGTCGCAAAGCATATTCGTTTCTCACTGTCCATTGAAACCAACACTCAGCTGAAAAGCCATGAGGCTTTTTAAGGGTCTGTGGGCAGTCATGACCCTGCCCTCTACACATCACCTCCAAGGCATGTGCATCTCGATGAGCTCAGGCCCGACAGTCTGGAGCCCAGAAGGCTGCTGCTTTTCAAGGGTAATCATTCATCGGGACCCGAAGTCTCCTAGCCAACTAATTGAAAAATAAATAGGAGCATTTTTACTGCAACAATAAAGGCTGACCTTTGCACCCCAGACCTTTGTGTCAGTTTGGAGAAAAAAAACAGGAT
Source organism: Pongo pygmaeus (assembly GCF_028885625.2). Taxonomy (NCBI): domain Eukaryota; kingdom Metazoa; phylum Chordata; class Mammalia; order Primates; family Hominidae; genus Pongo; species Pongo pygmaeus. The sequence continues at coordinate 23,815,125 of NC_072378.2, forward strand.
TTGAAAAAAATCATCTGTATGCTTTATGGTTCACATCCCCTACTGTGAATCCAACTGAATGCTTCTCAAGAAGGTCACCCAGTTCTTCAATCCTTTCACCAGAGAAGGCATTAAGCCATAAACTGGAAGACCCAGGCAGAGTTGAGTCCTAGGCAAAATTACGAATTGAATTCCAATGCCCTTCCTCCTGAATTTTCAGGTCCTGAAGGCCTCATTACCCTCTCTTGCCCATTGCTCCCCATGTTATACAACTCCAAGACTTCATGCCTTTCACTAGGTATCAGGCAAACCCCCTATCATAAGATTCTTCCAGTGCCAGTGCACCCTTTCCTACTAGCCCTACACGAGACATTTTACTGGGTGTTTTTAAATCTAATCCACTTCTGTGTATAAATTACAAAGTAAAGTGCATTTATTTGTTTTACCTCTCAGCAAATACATCTACTTGGTTCAGAGGAAAGAATAGCTTGGAAATCAGATAGATCTGGTTCCACCCTGAGTCAGTAGCTGTGTAATTTTGAAGAAGTGTTAACTTTTTTGAACTTTGTCTAAAAAAGGGAAACAAAGTATTTCATAAGGTTATTGTAAAAATTAAAAGTGATACAGGAACAGAAAACCAAACTCCACATGTTCTCACTCATAATTGGGAGCTGAACAATGAGAACACATGGACACAGGGAAGGGAACAACACAAACCAGGGCCGGTTGCAGGGTGAGGGACAAGGGGAGGGAGAGCATTAGGACAAATACCTAATGCATGCAGAGCTTAAAACTTAGATGACAGGTTGCTAGGTGCAGCAAACCACCACGGCACATGTATACCTATGTAACAAACCTGCATGTTCTGCCCATGTATCCCAGAACTTAAAGTAAAATAAATAAAAAGTGATAATATGTGAAACATCCAATAGTGTAGTATTTATGTATCTCAGTAACTATATAACAACCCGAATATAAACTTTAATCTATCTAATAATTAAGAGCAAATAATGTCACCTTCCAGGTACTCTGGGAGTACAATGTCTCTCCAAGTTTTCTATGAATTCTCAAGCAGGCTTATATACCCATGATCACCTTATCTATAGTTCTGAGTCCTCTCTTTTCTAAAATAATTCAGTTCATGACTTGTGCATCACAGAAATACAAATTATTTTTAAATTTACACACCATATGCATATGTATAAAGCTTGCAAAAAATAAGAACACATAGCAGACTTCAAAATTTAATGAGATGGTGAGTTTTGTATTCAAGAAATGTAGGCAAGTTCAATTAAATTTTCGATTTGATGAAAGTCCTTGAGCCTGTGATACTCTGCTGTTTTGGTCCTCTCATCACCCACATTCAAATTCTCACCTATTTCTAATTATTGCGTGGCTTATTTATTAATATTTGCTACAAAGTCTCAGCTTCTATCCTAAAGTTTTAGGCAGATATTTTCTTAAACGATAACTTCATACCAAAAAGAAAGAAAAAAATCTTAGCGAAATCAAGTTAAATTTTGAAAATTATGTTTATTAATTTCTTTACCATTTAATATCCTTAAAAAGTCTTATATCTTAAAATAAATTCTACTCACCCATTGGAAGACAATATCTCACATCCAGTCTGTGCTCAAATATTCATTACAAGTAGTGAAGCAGTAAACTGTTGAGAAGAAGCTTTTACAGATCCCTTAGATCAGACCATATAAGCAAGCGATTGCTTCTAGTCAGGGACCAACTGGCCAACCTTTATGCCTTAAGAAAGATGCCCATGAGCTTTCTCTTTTCATTGTTTTTTTTTTATGTCTTTTTAATCAGAACACATTTCCCCCCAGCTTTATTGACATACAATTGACAAGTAAAAGTTGTATAAATTGAGGAGTACAAACCTGTTTTAATATATGTACACATTGTAAAGTGATGACCACAATCAAGCTAACATATCACCTCATAGAGTGATCTTTTGTGTGAGAACACTTAAGATATACTCTTTCAGCAAATTTCAAGTGTACAATGCAGCATCGTTAACTATATTCACCATGCTGTACATTAGATCTCCAGAGGTAATTCATCAGGCCTGACTTAAACTTTGTACCCTTTAATTGATATTTCTCCATTTCCCACAATCTCAAGGGCCTGGCAAACACCATTTGATGCTTTGTCTTCATGAGTTCAACTTTTTCAGATTTGACATATAAGTGAGATAATACAATATTTGTTTTGCTATGTCTGGCTCATTTTACTTGGCATTATGTCCTCCAGTCTCATCCATGTTGTTGCAAATGGCAAGATGTCCTTAATTTTAAGGCTGAATTATATTCCATTGAATATTTGTATAAATATCTATATATCTAAATTATTTTATTTTTCCATTCATTCATTGGACTCTTAGTTTGCTTCCATATCTCAGCTATTGTGAATAATTCTGCAATAAACATAGGCATACAGATATCCCTTCAAGATACTGATTTCATATTTTATACAAAGCCAGAAGTAGGACTGCTGATTCATAAGGTAAGTTGCATTTTTTTTTTTTTTTTTTTTTTTTAAAGAGACAGTGTCTCACTCTGTTGCCGAGGCTGGAGTGCAGTGGCGTGATCTCAGCTCACTGCAACCTCCGCCTCCCGGGTTCATGCCATTCTCCTGCCTCAGCCTCCCGAGTAGCTGGGACTACAGGCACCCACCACCACTCTCGGCTAATTTTTTTTCGTATTTTTAGTACAGACAGGGTTTCAGAGCCTTCATACTGGCTTATGTAATAGCTGTATCAATTTACATTCCTACCAACAGTATATAAGGTTCCCTTTGCTCCACTTCTTTGCCAACACGTATCTCCTATCTTTTCGATGGCCATTCTAACTAGTGTGAGGTAATATTTCATTATGGTTTTGATCTACATTTCCCTGATGATTCGTAACGGTGAGCACTTTTTCATAGACCTATTGACTTCTTTGGAAAAATGTTAAGTGTTTATTTAGGTCTTTTGCCCATTTTTTTATATTTGGGTTATTTTTAAATTATCTATGCTTTTGGGTTGTATTCTTTATATATTTTGGATTATTGATTCCTTATTAGATATGACTTGTAAATATTTTTTCTCCCACTTTGTATATTGTCTCTTCACTCTGTTGTCTTTTTATTGTCATGGAGAAGCTTTTCAGTTTGATATGATCCCACTTCTCTATTTTTGCTTTTGCTGTTGTGTTTTTGAGGTCATATCCAAAAAGTCATTGCCCAGACGAATGTCAAGATGCTTTTCCTTTGTGTTTTCTTCTAGAAGTTTAAAAGTTGAAAGTCTTACATCTAAATTTTTAATGACTTTTAAGTTGATTTTATATATGGTGTGAGATAAGGGCCTAATTTCATTCTCTTCATGTGAATATCCAGTTTTCTCAACATCATTTATTAAAAAGACTATCCTTGCCCCAGTGTGTGTTCTTTACACGCTTGTCAAAAATCAGTTGACTGTAAATGTGCTAATTTATTCCTGGGTTTTCCATTCTGTTCCATTGGTCTATATGTCTGTTTTTATGCCAGTGCTATATTATTTTAATTACTGTTGCGTTGTAATATATTTTGAAATCAGGAAGTGTGATACCTCCAGCTTTGTTCTTGCTCAGTGTTGCTCTGGCTATTTAGAATCTTTTGAGGTTTCATATAAATTTTAGGATTGTTTTTACTCCATTTGAGAAAAGTTTCATTGGAATTTTGTTAAAGATTACATTGAATCTATAAATCACTGAGGGTACCGTGGCCACTTTAATAATATCGATTATTCCAATCCATGGACGAAAAATCTATTTCCATTTAATTGTTTCCTCTTGAATGTTTTCAAGTTTTCGTGTACAGATCTTTCACCTCTTTGGTTAAATGCATTCCTAAGTATTTTTATTTTCTGATGCTATTGTAAATGAGTTTTCTTAATTTTTTTGAATAATTCATTGTTAGCATGTGAAAATGCAACTGATTTTTGTACGTTGATTTTGTATCTTGCAACTTTACTGAATTCATTAGTTTTAACAATTTTTTTTGGTGGCATCTTTAGAGCTTTCTATATATAAGATCATGCCATCTGCAACAGAGATGATTTTAGTACCTCCTTTCCAATTTGGATGCCTTTTGTTTTTCTTGCCTAATTTCTCTAGCTAGGACCTTCCATATTATGTTGATCTTAGTGGAAAAGCCTTCAGTTTTTCACTATTGAGTATGAGGTCTGCTCTGGGCTTGTCAAAACACTTTCAAGAAGGCCACAGAAAGATTTCTTTTCTTACTTTTTTCTCTCCTAATTCTTCCTGAAACTCAAAATTTTGAATTTGAAAATAATTGCAAAAGCTACTATTGTTTAATGTATTTTACATTCTTGTAATTTTAAATATCTATATATTATCTATCTATCTATACACATGCAAATGCATATTAAAGAAGTACTCTGAGTTTCTGAGTTCTGGCACAACTTTCTCAAGACACCAGAATGGGAGTTCTAACAAATGGCCTCAGTTAGTAGAGAAACAATTCTAGAGAAAGCAGCACAACAGGTAAAAGGCCACCTGTAAGTCACAACAGAAACCAAACAGAATTGTACTAAATAAAAAAAAAAAAAAACACAATTTTGCCAAACATTTTTCACTAGAATTTTATAAATGTTGATAATACAGCTAAAAATTGGCCAATCTTTGGAGATATTTGCAAATCTTTTCAATGTTGTATTATCTTAGATAATATATGCAATAAGTTTGCTCAAAAGTATTTCTTCAAGTTCTATTTAAATTGTCAGTGAAATAAATGATAGGAAGTCCCTGCTCAGCTGTGTTGATTAAGTGCTAAATTAAAAGTCTACTATCATTTTTGCCTTATGCTTATTGATGTCATGAAAAATTGACTATCATAAAGTAGAATTTGATTAAAAATAATGAGACTAAATATTTAAATAAATCACATTTTAGGACTACAATGTAATAGATCGGTGAAATTAACCTAAAACATATGTACTATTCAGCATTATCTAAAAAAAAAAAATCATAAACCAGCAGGATGATTTTCTTCTGTTCCAGGCTCATTGTCTTTTTCCATCAGTAATTATATGACAGTAAATTATGAATCATGCATAAATCCCACACTGGCTAATTTTTAACAGAAGTTAAATCTGACTGAATTTTCTATCTCCATGCAATTTTGATATCATTGGAAGCAAACTGGGAGAAAAACATTATGAAAATAAGTATTTTGGATTCTCTTCTCTCTCTAGGTACAGGTTCTTCACTCAATGAGCTTTACTCAAAAAGAGGGTTAACATGCCATTCAATCCCAATCAATGTTATCATTTCATTTCTCACAAAGTCAAATATGTATTTTTGTAACTTTTAATATATTTAGAAAGTAAAGCTGCTTTGATACTTCTTGGAAATGCTTATCTACTATTACACACAACTCAAATTAAAACATTTATTTTATGTATTCTATAGACATTTTATATTTTTTGATAAGAAATAATGTATAAATCCATACTACTGAGACAAAATAAAAAAAAAAATCCTAGCTAGACAGCTTCCAGAGAAGTGATTTCAAACAAATTCCTTCTCCTCTTTATAGAAAGAAATATTAAAAAGTAATCAAATAAGTCTCAATTCCTAGACATTTTGGGAAAATCAGCCATGAGCAAATTTTCTAGCTATCTGAGCTTAATTTGAAGCCAAACACATCAAACATCTATATTTGATGGAACATTGTTAAAGATAATTAAGATGTAGACCCTTTTCTACTTTATTAGTCTACCAAACCCACATGACATAAGCTTACCTATGTAATGAACCTGCACTAGTACCCCTGAACTTAAAAGTTAAAAAAACCTTTTAGTTAAAACTAAAGTTTTAGTAAAAACTTAAAAGTTAAAAAAACTCTCCTTATTACTCAAAGATGTATAAACAAATACTGTAAAGTGGAAAGCAGACGCCATTTCTCCCAGAAGTTTCACCGAACAGGAGATAAAGAAGTTGCATAGTAAATTAAAACTTTGGGGGAACAAAAGTGATGTCTCTTTGAAGTTTCTTTTTTAGGTGGTGGTGGTTTTAATATGGATCTTATGTTATATTCTACAGACAAATGACTAAGTGGAATCGTTATGAATGCCACTGAATGTAATGTGCATTAAAAGAATTGTGATCACAGGGGCCACAGACAGTTATAGAAAAGATTACCCATACTCTAAATGGTCCTCCCATTATGTTACTTCTGATTTGTCACAGTAGCTTTAATTGTTGCTTTTTGTCTTTCATCCTGTTAGAAACTCTTTTGGCATCAAGCCATTCTCCACTTCCCCCTTACATACCATTTGTAATAAGTAAACATTTCATTAATTTTACATTCCACTAATTTAGAGCCTCAATTCTAGCAAAGAATGAGCATCAATTGAGGTGGTTACAAGGTTTTGTTTTTCAATATGGATCCTCTTGCCTACTCTAAGCATTTCTGATTCAGAAGGTCCAAAGTAAGGGAAAATGATTTATTGGTTTTTTAAACTCCTTGGGTAATTTAGATATCATTCACAGTTGAGAGTTACCACTCTAGTTTACCTTTTAAAAGACATCTGCTATAAAACAACTATACAATATTTAGCCTAAAAAAGAAGGTAGTCCTTTTTGAGAACTTTTAAATTTTTCCTGCCTATTCCTAAATTGTTTTACCGTATCCAGAAATACAGCAAGGGCATTTTCTTTTTGGAAGTCTTTGTTCATAGAATAGCAACCCCATCATGTGGTATCTTACTGAAATTGCTACTAGAGGCATATTAGGTGAGAGTGTATTTTTCATAACCAAAAGCAAACTTCAAAAAATTTATTATTTACTTAACATTTATTGAGCAGCTATTATATGGCAGACAGGAGTCCAAAAACAACAAAAAAAATGCAAACATCAATACTGTATTCAGACCTCAGTTGAAATCCGTACAACATCAAAAATAAATCGTTGACCCCAAAATAATAATGCATTCTAATTTAAATTAGCAATCTAAACTTTAAAGTTAAAATCCATTTGAACTTCCTAAAAAGATTGTTTCATTGGAGCTAGAACAAGGCTAGTTGATTGCTGTACCAGTATAACATATTATCTCAATAATGGGGTCTCTCCCTCTCCTCTCTCAGAGCACATTTGGTCATTACCCAGGAAACTCCCAGGTAACCACACAGAACAATCTTCAAAATTGTGTCAACCAGCATCCAAGAGCAATACCCTTCAAAGTTGTATTAACTGACACTGAAATCTAAACCAACATTGGTTCGAATTTTTCCAGTTGAGTTTTTCTCCAATGCCTCCAAACATTTCTAGTTTAATTTTTTTAAATGTCATTTTAACTTATTTTTTAATTTAGATTCTGGGGGTATATGTGCAGATTTGTTACATGAGTATATTGCATGATGCTGAGGTTTGGGCTTCTAATGATCCTGTTGCCCAGGTACCAAACGTAGTACTGCATAGTTTTTCAGACTTTACCCCCAACTGTTTCCCTCTCTGTCTTTGGACTCCTCAGTGTCTATTGTTCCCACCTTTGTGTCTGTATGTACCCAATATTTAGCTTCCACTTACAAGTGACAATATGCAGTATTTGATTTTCTGTTTCTGCATTAATTTGCTTAGGATTTTGGACTCCAGATGCATCCACCTTGCTGCAAAGGACATTTTTTAATGATTTTGTAATATTCCATGGTGTATATGTACCACACTTCCTTTATCCAATTCACCATTAATGGGCACCCGGGTTGATTCTACATCTTGGCTATTGTGAATAGTGCTGCAATAAACATACAAGTAGAACAATTTATTTTCCTTTTTAGTAGAATGATTTATTTCCCTTTGGGTATATACCCAGTAACTCCATTTGTCTCTCTTTGAGAAATCTCCAAACTATTTCCCACAGGGGCCAACCTAATTTTCCTTCCCACCACAGTGTATAAGCATTCTCTTTTCTCCATAACATCACCAACAGGTTATGTTTTTTCTTTCTAATAATAGTTATTCTGACTTGTGTAAGACAGTATCTCCTTGTGATTTTGATTCGCATTTCAGTGATTAGTGATAATAAGCATTTTTTCCTATGTTTTTTAGCCACTTATCTTTTTTTATGAAGTGTTTGTTCATATACTTTGCCCACTTTTAATGACGTTGTTTATGCTTGTTGATTTAAGTTCCTTATAAATTGTGGATATTACTTGTCAAATTCATAATCTGCAAATATTTTCTCCCATTCTGTATGTTGTCTGTGTATTATATTGGTAGTCTATTTTGCTGTGCAGAAGCTCTTCAGTTTAAGTCCCATTTGTCTACTTTTGATTTTGTTGCATTTGCTTTTGAGGTCTTCTTCACAAATTATTTGCCTAGACCAGTATCTAGAAGAATACTTCCCAGGTGTTCTACTAGAACTTTTATAATTTGACATCATTACATTTAAATCTTTAATCCATCTCAAGTTAATTTTTTTACATGGTGAGAGGCAGGGGTCCAGTTTCATTCTTCTGCATATGGTTAGCCAGTTTTTCCAGCAACGTTTATTAAATAGGGAGTGCTTTCCTCATTGTTTATTTTTGTCGACTCTATAAAAGGTCAGCTGGTTGCAGGTGCACAGCTCTATTTAAGGGTTCTCTATTATTTTCCATTTGTCTGTGGATCTATTTTCGTACCAAGGCCATGCTGTTTTGGTTACTATGGCCTTGTAATATAGTTTGAAATCAGTTAATGTGATGCCTCCAACTTTATTCTTTTTGCTTAGTAATATTTTGGCTATTAGGGATTAGATTACCATTTATCATTTTTTGGTTTCATATCAATTTTAGAATAATTTTTTCCTAATTTGTGAAAAATAATGATGGTAATTTGATAAAAATAGCATTGAATCTACAGATTGCTTTGGGGAGTATGGACGTTTTAACAATATTGATTCTTCCAACCCATGAGCATGGGATACATTTCCATTTGTTTGTGTCATGCATGAATGATTTCTTTCAGCAGTGTTTTGTAGTTCTCCTTGCAGAGATCTTTCACCTCCGTGATTATATGTACTAGCATATATTTTATTTATTTGGTAACTATTTTAAACGGGATTGTGTTCTTGATTTTCAGCTTGTATGCTATTGGTGTAAGAAATGCTGATTTTTGTACATTGATATTGTATCCTGAGACTTTGCTGAAGCCATTTGTCAAATCTAGGTATCTTTCAATGAAACTTTTAGAGTTTTCTAGGTATAGAATCATCATCAGTGAAGAGAGATAATTTGACTTCCTCTTTTCATTTTGGATGTCTTTTGTCTTCCCTGATTGCTCTGTCATATTGGATTTCCAATATGATGTTAAATAGGAGTGATGACAGTGAGCATCCTTGTTTTGTTCCAGTTCTCAGGAGGAATGCTTCCAGCTTTGCCCATTCAGTATGATGTTGGCTGTGAGTCTGTCATAGATGGCTCTTATTATTTTCAAAGTATGTTCCTTTGATGCCTAGTTTGTAGAAGATTTTTATCATGAAGGGATGTTGGACACCATGGTAATATTGTATTACTATATAGTACAAACAATGTCTTTTTTATTATACTTTAAGTTCTAGGGTACATGTACACAACATGCAGGTTTGTTACACATGTATACATGTGCCATGTTGGTGTGCTGCACCCATTAACTCATCATTTACATTAGGTATATCTCTTAATGCTATCCCTCCCCCTCCCCCTTCCCCACCCCATGACAGGCCCCCGTGTGATGTTCCCCTTCCTGTGTCCAAGTGTTCTCATTGTTCAATTCCCATCTATGAGTAAGAACATGTGGTGTTTGCTTTTTGTCCTTGCTATAGTTTGCTGAGAATGATAAAAGAGCCCAGATTGCCAAGTCAATCCTAAGCCAAAAGAACAAAGCTGGAGGCATCACACTCCCTGACTTCAAACTATACTACAAGGCTACAGTAACCAAAACAGCATGGACTGGTACCAAAACAGAGATATAGACCAATGGAACAGAACAGAGCCCTCAGAAATAATACCACACATCTACAACCTCTTTGACAAACCTGACAAAAACAAGAAATGGGGAAAGGATTCCCTATTTAATAGATGGTGCTGGGAAAACTGGCTATCCATGTGTAGAAAGCTGAAACTGGGTCACTTCCTTGCACCTTATACAAAAATTAATTCAAGATAGATTAAAGACTTACATGTTAGACCTAAAACCATAAAAACCCTACAAGAAAACCTAGGCAATGCCATTCAGGACATAGGCATGGGCAAGGACTTCACATCTAAAACACAAAATGCAATGGCAACAAAAGCCAAAATTGACAAATGGGATCTAATTAAACTAAAGAGCTTCTGCACAGCAAAACAAAGTACCATCAGAGTGAACAGGCAACCTACAGAATGGGAGAAAATTTTTGCTATCTACCCATCTGACAAAGAGCTAATATTCAAAATCTACAAAGAACTCAAATTTACAAGAAAAAACAACCCTATCAACAAGTGGGCAAAGGATATGAACACACACTTCTCAAAAGAAGACATTTATGCAGCCAACAGACACATGAAAACATGCTCATCATCACTGGCCATCAGAGAAATGCAAATCAAAACCACAATGAGATACCATCTCACATAAAAATCAGGAAACAACAGGTGCTGGAGAGGATGTGGAGAAATAGGAACACTTTTACACTGTTGGTAGGACTGTAAACTAGTTCAACCATTGTGGAAGTCAGTGTGGCGATTCCTCAGGGATCTAGAACTAGAAATACCATTTGACCCAGCCATCCCATTACTGGGTATATACCCAAAGGATTATAAACCATGCTGCTATAAAGACACATGCACACGTATGTTTATTGCAGCACTATTCACAATAGCAAAAACTTGGAACCAACCCAAATGTCCAACAATGATAGACTGGATTAAGAAAATATGGCACATATACACCATGGAATACTATGCAGCTACAAAAAAGGATGAGTTCATGTCCTTTGTCGGGACATGGATGAAGTTGCAAACACTTAATTTCTAAGAGTTTGGAACAAACATTTTTTACAAAAGTTTTTTGATAAATGACTTTGCATGTCCCAAAGCTGGGAATATGCACTGGTCATGATTCTCATGTATAGATCACAGAAGCAAAAGGATTACTTTTCAAAATTAGGCATTTGTGTTATTTACTAATATGAAATTATCATGGTCTTCCATGCACAGCAAATATCCAACACAATGCTGTTTTTTTAATAAGCAAAGCTCATAGGCAAGAGCATTGTCCAAAATAGGAATGTTCACATATTTTCAGTTAAGAGCACTCCCTTGATTTTCTTGCTAAAACAAGATTATTCCATAAAAATGAATATTCTGAAAACATTTATTTAAATAATTTTAAGAGGGCTTAAAATATTAGAATACTAAAATTTTCCTGTTGTTAATAAACCATAACTTTGAGATCCCAATAAAACTGTTGACTTAATGGTGATATTAATTATCTTTATTAGCCATTTAATTTCATTGTTTAAAGTAGGAGTTTGTGTTAACAAAGGGCTGCACAAAAATGCAAAAGTCATAAAAACCCAGTGTTTTGACTCTCTTAATTTCATTACCCATAGAAAATTGAAACAAATGTAGTCATTCTTATTTTAATGATTTATAAGGGTAAACTTTGCAAGTTTACCAGATACAGTAATAAATATTTGGTTTGTTACTAAAGTATTTACTAAATAACTGGCATTGATCCCAAGAATTATCTTAAAGGGATTACATACACCAAGAATAGAAGTACAAAATTTATGAATACACCTGCCCTGTCTAATACAGTAAAAACCAGCCACAAGCAGGTACTGAGCACTTGAAATGTGGCTATTGCAACTGAGAAATTAAATTTTGAATTTTACTGAATTTCAATTAATATCAGTTTAAGTAGCCAAATGTCATCAGTTGCTATCATATGGGACAGTGCAGGTCTAGAATCACTTATTGTATTTAGTTGCCATTTTATCTTTAATGTCCTTTAAAAGTCTCAGGCTTTCTCAGCCTTCTCTTTATGACACTGACATTTTTACAGAATATACTTGATAAGCCATTTTTACAGCTTCTTTTCCTTGGTTGGAAATTCTTTTCTGGAACCTATCTTTGTATTAAGTTTGCAGTGGGTTTTTCTATCTGCGTATCCTGGGAGCTTTAGCAGTAGTTATGAAGGTAATCAGTCCATAAAGAATGTTACAAGAGATACAATGGATATGTAGAGATTTCTCTTAATACAGAAAACCCCTGAAGTCAAAGAAGAGCAGATAATGGAAGTATGGACTTGACGTATACATCTCAAGGATGTGGGAGATTCTGGGGTAGCTATTGATGAAGAAAATAGGCAAAGAAAGGAACTGTGAGATCTGGTAAAACCT